>NW_019154150.1:14792000-14964897 GCF_002288905.1 Enhydra lutris kenyoni
TGAGTAGTTCCCTTTCTTTTCTTTTTCTTTCTTTCTTTTTTTTTTTTTTTTTGAGTAGTTCCCTTTCTTTTCTTTTTCTTTCTTTCTTTTTTTTTTTTTTTTTTTTTTGAGTAGTTCCCTTTCATCTGGTGACGGCACTGTGACGGCCGGTAGTCCTTAGCCGTGGCCCCACCTGGGACCTCATGCTGGTTAGCAGGTCTTACGGCTTGCTGTTCGTGGTAGGGTGTGCCGAGCAATGTGGCTGTAGGGTTTAGCCATGCACAAGGCCTTGATTTTGAGTGTTCCGAATAGAAATTTTAGGGTGGTGGGGACCAGGTACGAATTTTCATTTGAACCAGTTTTCTCTTAACTGTACAGAAGAATTTGAAAATACTCCCATTTCCTGCCTTTTACCAAAATACCATGTGAGTCTGTAGAAACTCTCCCTGGAAAGGAGTTTGCATTTAAACCAAAGGCATTGGGAACATCTTGGCTGCGTAGCATTATTTATATGATATAGCAACACATGTATACCAAGGTTGAGCATTTTCTTTCTTTTTTTAAAATTTTTAAATTGGGGTATAATTGACATATAACATTATATTAATTTCAGTTGTACAACATAATGATTTGATATTTGTCTATACTGCAAAATGAATGAGTGAATATTTGTCTTGTTAACATATGTCCCCATACATAGTTAGAAAAAAAATTTTTTTTTCTCATAGTGAGAACTTTTAAGATCTACTCTCTTAGCATTTCAAATATGCAATACGGTATTATTAACTGTGGTCATCATGCTGTGCATTACATTCCCGTGACATATTTATTTTATAAATATATTATAATTGGAAGTTGTTTTTTTTGTTTTGTTTTGTTTTTTTAAGATTTTATTTATTTGACAGACAGAGATCACAAGTAGGCAGAGAGGCAGGCAGAGAGAGAGGTGGGGGGGGAAGCAGGTTCCCTGCTGAGCAGAGAGCCCGGATGTGGGATGTGGGGCTCCATCCCGGGATGCCGGGATCATGACCTGAGCTAAAGGCAGAGGCTTTAACCCACTGAGCCACCCAGGCGCCCCTGGAAGTTTTTTTTAAGATTTTATTTATTTATTTGACAGACAGAGATCACAGGTGGGCAGAGCAGCAGGCAGAGTGTTGGGGGGAAGCAGGATCCCCGCAGAGCAGAGACCCCCCCCCCCCAATATGGGGCTCGATCCCAGGACCCTGAGATCATGACCTGAGCTGAAGGCAGAGGCTTAACCCACTGAGCCACACAGGTGCCCCATAGCTGGAAGTTTTTACCTGTTGACCCCCTTCACCTGTTTTTTCTGCCTTCCCCCCTCGCCTCCCAGCTCCCAGCTCTGCCTCTGGCAACTACCAGTGTATTCCCTGTATCTGTGAACTTGGTTTTCCAAGACTAACGATTTCTGTGTGAGAGCCCAGTAAGCTGGTTATTCAGGAAAATCCAAAGGCTGCTCCAACGACAAACCTGTCATGTCCTGGGGCTGCAGAGTTGATACCTGGCAGGGTGAACAGTATACCACGTGGGTTCCCCCTTCTCCCCCCGCCCCCGGCAGCGTGCGGTTACAAGGGTGTGAAACCTGATATTGCAGATTTGGAAAACATGTGATAATTTAAAAAAAAAAAAAAAAAAAAAAAGCACATGCTTATGATGTTTCTAATGTTCATTCAAGAGGCGCCTCTGTAGAAATCATTTTACGCTTTAGAAATTCAACGCAGGGGCGCCTGGGTGGCTCAGTGGTTTAGGCTGCTGCCTTTGGCTCAGGTCATGATCTCAGTCCTGGGATCGAGTCCCACGTCGGGCTCTCTGCTCAGCGGGGAGCCTGCTTCCCTCCCTCTCTCTGCCTGCCTCTCTGTCTACTTGTGATCTCTCTCTGTCAAATAAATAAAATCTTAAAAAAAAAAAAAAAGAAAGAAATTCAACACAGCCCAATGAGGTTGGTAGGACAGACCCAGCTCTCCATTGTCTTGACACCTCTGACTTTAAAATTCAAGTTAACTTTAACCTTGTCTGAGTTAGTGATGTCACTTTGGCAGTGAGATTATTTGCATATCTGTGTATCATTGTATCACCTTTAAAAAGAGAAAGTATAGCAATCTTGCTTCTACTTGATGGTAACTTCATTCAAAACCAGCTTCTAACGTCCATAAGTTTTCTGTAATTATTGTCTCAATACAGAGTGATCTCCGGTGTTCTTGAATTTGGGAAATCATTTATAATAAACAAGTTGGAACTAGAAGTTTCTCTTTTTGAATGTATCTGGGGCTATTTTCTCATTTTCTCTCTTAGATGTCAATGAGAAGGGAATTTTGTTTAGACTGACCTGTGTGTTTATACCTGAGACAAATCAGGTGTATGAACACGGCAGGTAATCAGTTTCAGTTGGAATAAAAATAGAATAATCCACACCCGGGCAAATATGAAGCATGTGTTAGACTTGTACCTGTGTTCCCAGTGGAGCTTTAGACTTTCTGACGTGTCTGGCAGTGAGTAGGAAGCTCTTTGCTGGTCCCTTTTGTTGACTCACGGTATCTGTTACACCAAGAGATGTGGTGTTGGATAGAAAACTGTGTCCAGAGTCACGTCCTTGGCAAGTTCTGTCTTTGGTTCCTTCAGACTGCTTCATGGTAGAATTCACAGCAGGACAGGTTTTCTTTGTTTTTCTTTCTTTTTTTTTTTGGTTCTTTCCTCCCCCCAAATCCCCGTGTGTTACTTCCTCTTCCTTAAGAGATCCTCCTGTGATTCTGCGGGACCCTGTATGGCCCTTTCTGCTGTGGGAGGCTCCTGGGTCCCTGCACGGGTGAATCGCTTACAGTCACGGTGTAACAGGAACCAACCACAGGCAGGACTTCAGTATTCTCGGAGAACTTTCACAGGAATTGCTCCTTTCATCCCTGTGCAGTGTCTGCAGTCTGGGCACGGCTGGTTTGGTTATCGAGGAAGTGGAAGCATGGAGGGCTCCTGTATTTCTTCCATAGCACTGACCTCCAGCTTCTGAAATACTTGCAGACAGTAGACTTGAGCAGACACTGTGGCTCATTTCTGTTTGTGCACTCCGTTTTTGGTTATGCATTTGGCAGTGGATAACAAAATTATGCCAAAATTAGAGGAAGCTGAGCGGAAACTGATAGTTCTTAGGGCACAGTTGCCCCCAAGTCTTACGTTAATTTTGTATTTTTCTTCTGTGTTACTTGTGCTTAGAGTAAAGCGGGTATTTGCTAACTGTAGATTAAATGAATGATCAGGGGGAAACTCTTAAATAGAGCACGCTCCTCAGCATGGCTTTCAAATGGAGGTCCTAGGACCCCTGAAGAGTCTGTAGAGGGAAATTGGGGATTCTGTGAACTTGTAAAGAAAGAAATGACATGGCGTCTTTATTTTCACTGATTTCCAACTGAAATGCAATGTTTCCTTTCATGGTGAACCCAGAAAACAAAGCACGGTGGTATCAGCAGGCCCTGTGGCTTCATCACCGCTAGAAATCAAGATTTTCATGTCCTGCTGCGGTGGAGATGGTTTGAAATACCTCTACTCATCACGGCTCTGAAATTACCTTCGTTGTAAGGTGTGCTGGTCGATCTTGTTATTTAATGCATTGATAAGCTCTTCTATCACAGCCTTTCTGCAAGTTTTCATAGCTGCATTGCAATACGGTCGGTTTCCTCTGAGTCATCTGTACTTTATGTTGTGTTTTCAACCCTGTCTTCTAAGAAGGGGTCTGTGAGCCTGGCCAGATGGCCGAGAGGTCGGTGGAAGGCACAGATCAGGAGCCCTGCTCCATGCGTGGTGTCCTTTTTGGGTTTCCTTGTTTGTTTATAGGAGCGTAACCCAGGGGATACCATGGCCACAGTGTGTGACTCACTGGTGTGTCAAGTCAGTTGTGAGGTGTGGGAGAAGATAACAGAGCTGTTTCCTCTTCGATTTCTTTTCTCATCAGTTAGGGCAGTGGTTCTCTGTTGTGGGTGGGAGTGGGGATAAGGGGTACCCTAGGGGTTCTGATAATAGGAGATGAGATAAACCTCAGCTCCCACTCTTACAGGCTGTCTCCCAGAGTAGAGGAATGATGCTTTGCCTTTTGGATCTGGCCTTCCCCTGGCTTGTTTTTTTAAAATTTTTCATTTTTCATTTTTTTATTTTAAGTAGCTTCCATGCCTAACATGGGGCTTGAACTCATGACCCTGAGATTGGGAGTCACATATTCTGCCAACTGAGCCAGCCAGGAGCCCCTCACCTGGCTTGTTAAGAAGAGGTGGATACCTCTTTGGGTGTCTCCCTTTACCAAGTGGTAGAATGACCTTTTCAGACAAATTTTTAACAGGTTGATTTTTTTTTTATTCCGGAGGAGCGTGGGAAACACAGAACAGGAAAATGATTCACGTAGCAGATGTACCCATAAATGGGGACATTTAGGATTAGATGGTCTAGGAGGAAGACAGAGTAGTCAACATTTAGCCCTTACTGTGTGTATCAGGCACTGTTCCTAATTCCTTACGTGTATCTCATTCAATTTGCACAGTGTCCTCTGAGTGAAAGAGTCTTGCTGTCCCCATCCTACAGATGAGGACACTGAGGCACAGGGAAGTTAAGAAGCTTGCCCAGAGTCACAGAGCTTGCAAGGGGTGGGGGATGCTGAGTTGCAAACCTAGGTTGTCTGCTCTGCCTCTGTATCTTAACTACTCTCTCAGAAGAGCAAAACGAGAAAACAGTTGTAGTTTAAGAGTAAAACTGATTTAGCACGTGGGATGCGAAGAGCAGACCCTCAGTTTGAGAATATCAGTAGCTATTTGTTTATAAAATGTGTTTCCTACATATTTAAGATTTAACTTTTTTCCTCTAAAGGTTGCTGTCCCAAGTGACACTTAGTGGGAACATACTATCAACTTGAGATTTCCTCCCTGTTTCCCTGTGGTTTTGCCTCTGTCATGTGGTCTGTAGGTCACGTTTCCTTCCCTCTGGTGGAAACAACTTGTGTGTGCTGTCGACCTTTCTTGTCACATAGCATTCTGCAGACACCAGACGTGGAGGTGGCTGACTTGTTACAGAGGTGGCTGTGGCCCCTTCCCATTCCTCATTTCCAGGGCCTGCTTTGTGTCACTTTTTGGTTAAGGAGCATTGGGTCAAGAAAAGAAATCTCTCTGTGTCTCAAGTGCGTAGGATTCCCTGACCACTTCACCTCCGACTTTACCTGGAATAATCTTTTTTTCCTAAGGAGAAAAGAAGGTTATAAAGAAATAAGAGTTTCAAGACATTGTTCTATTGTTTACTTTTACTGTAAACTAATCTTAATGAATCAGCCAACAGGTATTTACTGAGCACCTTGTATGTACCTGTAATCTTTGGTGAACTTGACTTCTTTGAGTTCCAGCTCAGGTTTTCTGGCTAAGGAAGTAAGAACGGCTCCTGGATTATGGATTTTCTTCCCTTACCTGAGCAGGGACTTTGCAACTGGACTTGGGCCCATGCAGAAAGCCCTCCAGGCCTCTGCACAGAGTTGCTTGCCTTGCTTATGTGGGAGGAGTGAGTGGGGTCTGGGAACTTGCATATTCTACCAGGTCCCTGTTTTTAAAGTTTCATTTAAACAACAAAAAAATGAAAGACCATTGCTGGAACACCTGAGGCCTGTGGCAAAGTACTTCACTAAGCTTGTGCATGGTGCCGGCCTTGCACGGGCCAGGGGTCATGATGGGTCCCTCTGCCCCTCACCCCGGCCCTCTGGAGTTGTGTTCAGGGAAGATTGGAGTCCACAGTCACTGTCATACGCCGATTTCCACTGTGTTCCTTCACTTGTGTCCACATGGTCCCAAGCGTCTGAGTGTTTGCATGAGCTTGTGTGTTACCCTTCACCACCCTAGGACTCTTTCAGGGCAGTGGGAGAGTGGGATGAGGTGTGCAAGCCCAGAGCATCTGCAGGGTGTCTAACTGGCCAGAGCGTTGGCTGGACCCCAGCATCTCTACCTAGCTGACCCTGGAGGTCTTGGTGCCCTGGGAGCAGGGGTGACACAGGGACCACTCCCTTCTGGACTCTTGCCTTCCTGGAGAGCAGCCAGCTTTGCTGTCCCTTCCCTTTCCTTCTGGCTGCCGTTGCGGCTGTCATCTGTCTATATGCTTCCACCATGATAATGCAAGCAGTAATAATAATGAGTCAGATCTGGGGAGTGCTTCCTGTTGGCCGGTCTGGTGCTCATAAGCACTTTACCTTCATGAATCTATTAGGACACATACACTGGATTTGAAGTCCATGATCCCCTCTTTGTTTTTTTTTTTTTTTTTAAAGATTTTATTTATTTATTTGACAGAGAGAGATCACAAGTAGACAAAGAGGCAGGCGGAGAGGGAGAGAGGGAAGCAGGCTCCCTGCTGAGCAAAGAGCCCGATGCGGGACTCCATCCCAGGACCCTGAGATCATGACCTGAGCCGAAGGCAGTGGCTTAACCCACTGAGCCACCCAGGCGCCCTGATCCCCTCTTTGTTAAGTCATTTTTTTCAGATATAGTGCAACGGTGTATCCAAATTGAATTGGCCATTTAATCCTTAATTTAGTCTTTCAGGGTATTAAACTTCGCTTTCATAGAAACAGCTCTTTGTGCGATTCATGAAATAATAAACGTAACTCTGTCATTACATTAACAAGCAAAAACGGCCATGAACAGATCTGGGGACAAACACAAATGAGCCTTGGTAGGGAAAAGAACTTGATTCCTACGAGCCCACATGGCCAGGCTGGAGAGACAGTGGTGTGTCTGCGGGCCAGCGGCCCGCTCTCCGGGGGCCACGACTCCTTGTTGGGACTCTGGATCTGGCAAGAGTGCCTGGGACTAGAGAGGGCTGTAGCAGCTCTGTGTGCAGGGGACTTGTCCTTGGCAGTGTTGTAGTTCTGCCTCTTCTCGGACCAGTCCTCTCTGGTCTGGCTTGTTCATGTTCCTTTTTGGTAAATTTCTTTTCTCCTTCCTCTGCTTCGTGATGGGTGCTTACCAGTCTCCTGTCTTGGGGTCTCCTGCCCTCCCCCTTTTCTTTAGCCGTGCCTCTGGAGATGGCTACTGCATGTCCCTCTCCACCGACAGGATGTGTTGCCGGAGTCTCCTGTAAATTGAACGCGGGTTTGTCATCTTCATGCTGGTCTTCTTACAGCTACCTGATGTGTATGGAGGCCCCAGGCACCCACCCGGCCACTGCCTGTGCCACATCCCATCCTTTCTGTCCTCAGGGGCACCTTCTGGTCCTGGTCCTGAGTGAGCGTTACTGTCATCTCCACGAGCAAGTTGTGGAACCTCTGTGGACCTCAGTTTTCTTTTCTTTTCTTTTTTTTTTTTTTTTTTAAGTAAAAAAAAAACAAGGTTCTGTGACTCTTTTGGGATACGGTGTCCATTTCTGATTTTCCGGGTGGAGGAAGCAGGGATGCTCGTCATCGCTCAGCCCTTAGTGCCTGGCCATTTAGTGAATGTCAATGGTCCTCAAAGGGAGTGAGGTTTTAAAAATAGTTAATCCTTTGGTCATAAAAATTTGCTGATTGTAGGTAATTTAGTAAGACTTAGGACAAAAAGATGACTAACTTAGCAACCATTTCTCAGTTTTTGTGATTTTTTAGTGGTTTTTTTTTTTTCCTCCAACAAATATATTACGTATCTGGGGATGTAATGCTTTTTTACTTAATTGCATATGTTGACCATTTCCCTGTGGCATTAAATTCTTGAAAAGCACAATTTTCATTGTTGCTTAATATCCCATCATTTATACCTAATCATTGGTCTGTTATTGAGGATCTGGGCCGTTTCTAAATTTTCCTCAGATAACACACCAGTAAACATCCTTCCACATCCTTAGGTGTCTACCCAACTCATGATTTCCTTAAGGTATATTTCTAGAAATTTACTGGGCTGAAAATGTGGCAATTTTTAAGTTTCTTTGAACTTATTTAAGTTCCTTTGAACTATTACTCTTAGATTAAATATTAACTGGGATGCCTGGGCGGCTCGGTCGGTTGAGTGTCTGCCTTTGGCTTGGGTCATGATCCCAGGGTTCTGGGATTGAGCCCCCATGCTGCTCAGCAGGGAGCCTGCTTCTCCCTTTCCCTCTGCCTGGTGCTCCCCCTGCTCATACTCTCTCTGCCAAATAAATAAAAATTTTTTAAAATAAATAAATTGGTATTAACTTACTGCAACAAAAGCAACCCATTCTTGGTGAGCATGAGATCACACGGAGTCATGAGATCATTAGGAGCCCTGAGGAATAAATGTTGAGTGAATGAATGAGTAGAACATCATTCCACGAGGTGCTAAGAGTTCATAAACTTCCTGATTTTTCTTTCTAACCTAAGAATGGTCGGCAGAGATTCCGAGATTGGTGGATGCCTCATTCTTTGGATACAGAATTCTTTTTGGGTTTTGTCTCTAATTTCTACTGGATGGTTTGTACGTCATGGTGGTTAGTGAGAAATGAAAAAGACATCTGTTGAGTGCTTATTACATTCTAAGCAATGAGTCCCCCTGCAGTGCTCAAAGGTAGAGACTGGCTTATCCCCATTTTTAAAATGAGGAGGCCGTGGTTCAGAGGGACCCTCCATTGCCAGCCCAAGACCGCACAGGATCGGGGAGAAGCAGGATCCCAGCCCAGCTGGACCAAGCCCATTCTCTTCTACCATAGGATATCCTCAGTGCAGCCCAGGCCTTATTTGTGGTTTGAAAAGGTCTTATGTACTTTTGAGGTGCTTGAAATGGGCAGCATTTCCCTGCTCCCTAGCCCTGACTTGTGATCTTCTCATCTTTCACCAAATCTTTTTATTTCCAAGACTTCAGGCCATGTAGTACTCAGAAGCACTTTGCCTGAAAACACTGTATTTGGTCTTGAAGAAGTCTGAACATATCCTACGTGTTTTCTTACAAGACACCTGAGGAAAAGTATCTGACCCTTATCTTAGCTTGGACAGGTCGTTACGCATTAATGTTTAGAAAATGACAGTAATAGATAATGGCCTGAAAAATTGATTGAGGTGCCCAAGTGTGTATGTGTGTGTGTGTGTGTGTGTGTGTGTGTGTGTGTGTGTGTTTCAAAGTGTTATCCAGGGATCACCTTAAACTTTTCACTAAGGACGGCTTCATGAGAGAGAACAGTAATGTATGTTATCTGTAGAAGTTTAGCTAAGACTGAGAGATGCAGCTAATCTGTGTGGGGATAGGGGATGTCTATTTGAGGTTTAGGTAACCTCCCTATATGGTGAAGGTTTTCCTCTTCTGAGTGGTTCTTAGAGGCCAGTCGTGAGGGACCCAACAGTCAGCCCTGTGTTAGAGGGCCTCGCCTCCCTCATCCCCCTCGCCAAATCCATGTGTGACCTGGAACAAATCTCATAGCCTCTTAGGGACTCAGATTTTACTATCTGGAAATTAGTCAGCATTAAACATTCTGTGGCTCTCTGAAATATGTCACTGAGAGTTTTTTACTCTTTTGTCAAAGGGATCCCAGGACAAAGTTCTTTTATTATTGTTATTATTCTGTCTTATTGTATTTCCTTTAAAAATATTTTTTCTATATTGTATAATAGGAATTATGAGATTTGAGACTTTAATTTTCAGTTTTAAGAAATTGTTAAAGAGAAAAACCAGCTTCATAAGTAAAAAAAAAAAAGGTAGTTTTTTGCTCTTTTAAAATAGAAGTGCTGGGGCACCTGGGTGGCTCAGTGGGTTAAAGCCTCTGCCTTTGGCTCAGGTCATGATCCCAGGGTCCTGGGATCGAGACCCACATCAGGCTCTCTGCTCAGTGGGGAGTCTGCTTCCTCCTCTCTCTCTCTGCCTGCCTCTCTGCCTACTTGTGATCTCTGTCTGTCAAATAAATAAATAGAAATCTTAAAAAAAATTAAAATAAAAGTGCTATTATTGCCCTCAGGTGATAATTCTAGCAAAAATTTTTAAGAATTCTCAGAACACGGGGGCGCCTGGGTGGCTCAGTGGGTTGAAGCCTCTGCCTCTGGCTCAAGTCATGATCCCGGGATCCTGGGATCGAGCCCCGCATTGGGCTCTCTGTTCAGCGGGGAGCCTGCTTCCTCCTCCTCTCTCTGCCTACCTCTCTGCCTACTTGTGATCTCTGTATGTCAAATAAATAAAATCTTAAAAAAAGAAAAAGAATTCTCAGAACACGATAGAAATACTGGCCTAATTCTCTAAGCACATTTTAAATTGCCTAGAACTTTTCTCATTAAAATTTAGATCTCTGCAAGGCTTATGTTCTGAAAGACTGCAAGCTGTTAGAAATAATTTCTGTATTCATTGAGTAAATCCCAAGGGGACAGAGCCCTTGTCTGCCTCATGTTTGCGTTAAGTAAGTGTTTAATAAATGCTTCCTCAGGAGGAGAAAAATGAAAAGATATATGTTTTTAGGTTCAAGTTTCTGTCCTTTTTTAAAATAAAACAAAAAAACCCCACATATGGCATACCGAGTTTGGTTTTTGCCACCTTCCCAAGATGACCTTCAGTCTGATTAAAATCCTAAGTGTGGCCAAAATAGAGGCACTGGGATATGCCAAATGAAACGGATAGATAACACCTGGTGCTGACTTCCTGAAGGGAGGGGCTTAATAGTTCCGTGAGGTGGCGACATAGGAGAAAACATGGGGGAGGGGTGCCCTGTGGGACCCTGGGGATCTGTTCTCCTCCAGGTGTTGTGTGGTGGGGGGGGTGTCGAGTGAGGGGAGGAAAGACAAATTACAAGGTTGGAGTGGAGCATGTGTTGGGGATGGGAAAGGGATCTCGTGGCCAGGAACAACTTCTTATTTTCATTTGCCAACCAAAATGATACCAAAATGCATACATTATAATACATTTGTAAATAGTTGCCGTGAGTTTCTCTCCTGTAAACGCCCATGCTTTGGCCGGGTCCTTCTGCCAGCCCAAGACCGGGGGCCATGTTCTTGACAGGTGAGCGTCCGATGAGCCCTGGATTGTGCCTTCTCCCCTTTCTTGCTTGCCCCTCCCACGAGTGGACTTTTCCTTGGGTCTGTTTTTGCTGCTTCTAGCTATCCAGGGGTGTGCAGGGGCAGAGATGGGAGCAGAGCAGCCCTGGCTGCATGAGCCCCGTGCACACGTGAGCCGCACCTGGTCACAGCCATCCCCACCCTGGCGTGGGCCCAGGCCCCACGGGAACTGGAGGACCTGTGTCCTGGGGCCGGTGCAGGGCAGCTGCACGCTGGCGAGCCCGATAGCACCTGCAGCTCTGGGTGCAGCATCCGGTCAGCACGGTGGCCAGGGACTCACCCCCGGGGCCAGTCTACCCATGTGTCCCCTAAGTTTCCTCTGGCTTCTGCCACCTGCCACCTTTTTTTCCCCTCATCAAATCAGATTCCAATCTTAAGTATCTTTTCTTTTGAGACCAAAAATGCTTGGCAAGCAGTTCTGTACAGATTGACTGTTTGCCTTCCCGCGTCCCTCCAGCGCGTCCAAGACAAAGTTGGAATGGGCTCAGGTGGGAAATTGACGTGACAGCTCAGCTCACACCCCCATCGGCTCCTCCCGGGGGACGCGCGCGGGCCAGAGAGGCTGCAAGTTGCAGCAGGAGCAGGGTGGGGATTCGGTGGAGCTTCTGGCTTCGTTTTGAAGCCTGTAGCATCGGCCATGTGACCCACCGGGTCCTGGAGTGGAATGCCCCATGCAGCCCCCCAAGGCTGCAGGAAGCAGACTAGGAACCTGGGACACATCTGAGCTATTTCTTCTTCATTTCCTTCTCGGATTTTATTTTATTTTTTTTTAAAGATTTATTTATTTGACAGAGATCACAAGCAGGCAGAGAGGCAGGCAGAGAGAGAGGAGGAAGCAGGCTCCCTGCTGAGCAGAGAGCCCGATGCGGGGCTCGATCCCAGGACCCTGAGATCATGACCTGAGCCGAAGGCAGCGGCTTAACCCACTGAGCCACCCAGGCGCCCCTCCTTCTCGGATTTTAATAACTCCACCAAGGCAGGGCTGCACGTCGGGTCTGCAGTGCCCTGTTGAGTGCCATGTCCCTGCCTTTGGATGTGTCTCTGAAAGCCAGGCTCTGTTGTGCCCCAGAGAACTGGGAGGTGGCATGGGTGCCTGCCTTTCCTGTGCTTGAAATGAGGTGGAGATGGTTTGGGAGGGGGGTAGCTGACAGCAAGCTGTTTGCCAGCAGCCTGCCTTCTGCCACAGGAGCTCATGACTGGCAGTGGCAATGTCTTAAAGATCGGAAGGAGAGCTCCCCAGAAGCATTCTCTCTGCAGCAGGTGCATGAAGGTCTGCTGGTGAGGCTGGGTTTCACATGAGCTCCAGCAGCCCTCTCTGGATTGGAAGGCCAGGAAGCCCATTTTTCTGTTGTTAGGCTTCTGGCCTCTTTGAGTGCAGATAGAAGGCCAGCCTTGCTGTTTTCCTGAGAGGAGGAAAGCCCTAGAGACTGGGATCGTGTTCCAGAGGGGATCGGGGCCGCCGAGTGGTTCTGCTTCCTAGCAGGAGGGAAGCCATCCTTCTACCCACCTGCTTGAGTGAGTGGCAGCGTGTGGCCCGTGCTCATCACCGAGAGGCACCGAGGAAGGAAAGTGGCATGTG
The DNA here is from genome assembly GCF_002288905.1 of Enhydra lutris kenyoni. Lineage (NCBI taxonomy): Eukaryota > Metazoa > Chordata > Mammalia > Carnivora > Mustelidae > Enhydra > Enhydra lutris. The sequence continues at coordinate 14,804,540 of NW_019154150.1, forward strand.
CCAGGACATCAGATACTTTGGGGCAAACTCCTAACTGCATTCTTTGTGCTTTAAATTGTTCAGTGTTAGTGTTTACTCATCTTTTAAGCGTATTGAATAACTGTTCAAAATTAGGTACACACATATGTACATGTTCAGATATGTATATAGAAAATCACTCATATGCATGTGGGTATTTAATTCATATGTTCACAGAACTAATCATTAGAAACTTGGAAGCTTAGAAACTTTCAACATTTGAATCTGATCACAAATGTAAGCCATAGATTCCCTGTAACACTGCAGACCGGATCTGTTAGATTCGCTTACATGCTCCCCAGAGCGATAACACAGGACGGGACCGTCCTCCTTGCCCGGGTGTGGCCTGTGACCACAGCGTTCTGCTTTCTGTTCTCCACCTGCCTCCTCGTTCCATATCCGGTTGTCTTATTCACAGCCACCCTACTTCGAGAAGTGTTCATGTAATGCTTTATAAAAGATATTAGTGGCAGAGACAGAACAGTCATACACGCCCACCCTCCCCTTACTTCTTCAGATGGATTAAAAATATCTTCCTATAATCTTCTCTCCTTTATACATCAGTTGCCTCCTTCACTTGGTTGCTCTTTTAGTCTTGACATTCCCTGATCATCACCACGATCTTTACAGACTCGACTTGTTCCCTTTAAATGTCATTAACTGTATTCGGTTTTTGATGTTCAGTTTGTCACAGCCTGGCCCTTGACCGTCCTTTTAAGCTGGCTTCTGTGCCTTATCACTTCTACCCCCAAGACCTTGTGGAGCCATCTTTGCTTTCCTGCGAGCCAGCCTTGTAGGTGGATCTTGGTTTTTCCTGCCCCAAGGCATGGAATGAACAGCTTTCCAAGGAGCGCTGTTGACATTTCACCTAAAGCAGGACACCAGAATGTTGACCTGCTGGTTGTGGGTGCAGTAGTGTCCTTGCTGGGCTACTTCCTTGACAGATCTGGAAATAGTATTTCTTTTTAGTATCACTAAGTCCTGTTGATATTTTCAATTTAATTCTTTCGTGATCATTTTTTAGTTTGTTCTTAAAAGGAAAAGGGACTTCACAAATTTTTAAAAAGATTTATTTATTTGAGCGAGAGAAAGCAAGCATGAGTGGGAGGGGCAGAGGGGTGGGGGTGGAGAATCTCCAGCAGACTCCCTGCTGAGTGGGGAGCCTCCCAGGGGCTTGATCTCACAACCTGAGCCAAATCCAAGAGTGGGATGCTTAACCCACTGAGCCACCCAGGTACCTCCACAATTTGTTTTTGCTGTGAAATGCCAACTTGAGTTTTATCTTTGTCTCCCTACCCCCACCCCCTTTCACAGTTCATTTGTAAATAATCCTTAGATATTTTCTTAGTTATGGTAGGAAGACTGTAGAGGTGGACCACGCCCAGTTTAAATCTACGTGCTCTAATTGCTGAGTGATCTTGGACAAGCGAATTAAATTCTCTGGGTCCCCTGACCTCCTCTGCACAGCGAGGGGGCTGGTAATTAAGTAGCAGGGTCTGAGGAAGGAGTGAGCTAGAAAGTGCTGGCCGCCTGGTGTGCAGCCTGCATGCCCTAAATGGTATTGGGTGATGAGGGTGAGTGAGAGGTGGCTTCTCTGAGGCTCTCCGGGGACCTGTCCCTGATCCTCATTCCCCCAGGGTGGGGCGGTGATGGGAGCATTCTGGGGTTGGGGGGTTGCTGTGGAGGAACCTGTTTTTTCAGCTGCAGGAGGGGGGGGGGGGAGTGGGGAAGGAAGGGAAGGAAGACTGGGACCCTTGGGGCTCTTGGAGGAGAATGTGGATTTGAAGGCAGGTACAGCTGGATCTCAACCTCAGCACCATTTCCAGAGCTGCAGTTGGACTGCTTTATGCTTCTGAGCCTATAAAATGGGAGTTTTGGTGTAGATGTTCCTCTGAATCTTGCTTAGGAGCCCATGGAAGTCACCCACAAGTGATGCTATTTCCTTTGTGCTTGTTGCTGCATACTCTGTTTTCTTTCCCATTTTTGTAAGACGTGAATTAGGTATGCAGAGTCTTTGCACGCTGTGTAAGTCGTGTTCAGGAGTATGTTACTGTTCAAAAATGCATCCTCTGCCCTGCCCCCCGCCGATTGTCACTCGGGCCTATTACTGTGAACTCAGTGCCTTTTCATTAATTATGCGGGGACAAGCCAAGACAAGATGGTTCTACCTCATTTCCCTAATTATAGCTTAGAAAATTGTACTGTCTTTATAATTGCCTATACTGCCTTACTTACGTTTTTAAAGAATTTGAGTGATGAAGATGATCAGAAAGTAATATTTATTGCAAACTCACTTTGTCTCAGGCACTGTGCTGAGTGTTTTGCCATCCATTAATTAATTAATTAAAACCTCGCCTTGTCTCTGAGATAGGTATTACAATCCCCTCGTGTAACACAGTTAAGGCTCAGGTGTCTAAGAAGGTCACAGGGATGGTGGATGAGGAGCCTGGACCAAACCTTAGGCCATCTTACGCCAAAGCCCATGCTCTTAACTATGAAATTAAACTCCATCCATCCATTCATCCATCCATCCATCCATCATTTTTTGCCTCTATGATGATACCGATAAAGTATTTTTAAGTATTCATAGTGCAGGAAGGGAAATGTGCATGCCTTTGTTTGTCTCTCCCCTCATCTGACTTTCTGTGATGCCTTACAGAGTTTGCATTTCCTGTTCGTTTATTACATCTGCGTTTTGCAGATTCGTATTGGACCCTTTCCCCCAGACATAGTGGATTGAACCTGTTGAGCATGCTGATATTTGAGGAATCTGTTAATTGTTGACTGGAGGCCTAGAATCATCTTTTTAGAAACACCTTAAGGAACTTTATTTTTATTTATTTATTTTTTTTTTAGATTTTATTTATTTGAGAGACAGAGGGCACAAGTAGGGGGAGTAGCAAGCAGAGGGGAAGCAGGCTCTCTGTTGAGTAGGGAGCCTGATGTGGGGCTTGATCCCTGGCCGTGGGATCATGACCTGAGCCGAAGGCAGACGCTTAACCGACCAAGCCACCCAGGCGCCCCCAACTTAAGATTTTAAACAAAACCTTGGAAAACCTTGGGGCACAGCCTCTGCTCATATCTCACATGGGGGTCTGCTGTGGGGCTGTTGAGAGGTGCTATCCTTGCCAGGGAGAGACATGATAGAGGACCAGAGGGAGAGATATGTTCAGATAATGGGGGCAGCTATAGCCAGAATTAAAATCAATGGCTGCTGACTTTAAATAGGCAGATGTCCTAGAAAATCTTAAATGTGTACCTAAGCAGGGGTCAGGGAGAGGGAAGGGCAGGGATTCAAGTGAGTTAGGGAGGTGATGGGGTCTGATTTCTGTGTTGCCCAGGAAGAATTTGGAATTGGGTGGGGAGGGGCACAGTTCCTCCAGGGTATAAGTGACAGCTGGGGAACAGCATGACCAGAGACAGTACCATTCCCTGGCACTGTGTATCTTCCAAACTTTCCCAAAAGCCTGTTTACAGCCTGAGCCAAGATTCATCACAAGCTGCCTTTAGCTTTTGTTTCCCCTTCTGAGAGTTGAGGAGGTTTTGCTATTTGATGTTGCTGAAGAGGCAGGAACCCCGCTTTCCACACGGGACAGGATGTATGCTCCCAGTGTGCAGGCCGGGCCATGTGGGCTCAGTTGGCCACCCGGCAAGTGGGAAGATCTGCTTGTAGCATCTTGTGCTGGTGGGCAAGCACGGCCTGGTAAGAAAGCACAGGGCCCTCGAGTACAGAGAAGGTACCTGGAGCTGGGAGAAGCTTCTAGAACCTACACAGGGGACAGGAAGCCAGCTCTGGGGACCTCACAGCACAGCATTTGAGGCGCATTTGCTTCCCATGATTTAGGAAGGTTGAGATAGATCCATACTTAGTACAGATTCTGCCCAAGAGTCCACACATAGGGTTTGTAATTGTGTGTGTGTATGCGTGTATATAAACATATGTGTGTGTGTGCACGTGCATATCTATACAAACATACAGTTTTTTCTTAAAATTTTTTTTATTCAAATGCAGAGACACAAACACACACAAACACGCACACACTGTGTATGTTACCCTTCCTGATCTATCCGTCCTACTGACCTACCTCACTATTGCAACTGTGGCCTGTGGACCAGCAGCACCGCTGTCCCGTGGGAACTCGTCAGAGATGCAGAGTCTTGGGCCTGCTGCACACCTGCAGCGTCCGGATCTGCATTTCAGCAACAGCTCCTGGTGCTTCATGGGCACATTAACTCCCGGGAGCCCCACCCTAGAGAGATGCTTCTGAGGTTGTGAACTGAGGCATCATATACCACTGGAAGAATGAAGGGAAACGGTCCCTGCTTGGTCACCGTAGAAGGAAAGGAGCATGCTCTCCCCATGGTGGAAAAGAGACCTTCTCGTATTACTCGTTCACAAGTTACATGGTCTTGAGTAGAAAATTAAGAGGAGAAACCCATCAGAGCCCACGCGGCTGCTATTGATGCCAGCACATGGTTACGGTATCCAGCCAGCAGGCTGGTGAGGTTTGGTAGGGAGTTCTGTCTTTGGGCTTTGGTTTCCGAGGGAGATTTTTGTTCCCAGAGGCCATTTGGCAGTGTCCTTACATCAAGGAGAGAGAGGGGGTGGTGCTCCTGGGATCTAAGTGGTAGAGACCAGGGGCACTGCTAAGCACCCCGCAATGCCCAGACAGCCCCCAGCAGCAAAGACTGATCCCACCTTAAGTGTCAGTTGATCTGACCTTAAATGTCAGTAGCACTGAGCTTGAGAAACCCTGGTTCAAGGGATGGAGCTAACCTATAGTTAGTCCAAAATCTATCTATTACTCATTTAATTGAGATACTTAAAACATGCCAAACACTAATCAATGGTGACTCCATTTTTTTTCTTTAAGAAATAATACATTACAGATGCATTGATAAGGATGGTTGCAAAAGCCCATTCCCTCCCTCCCTAGGGGCAACCACACCATTTTGCGGGTGGGCTCTTGGCCTGGTGTTGTTTGTACTTGGATCACACATGTGAGCGCCGGTGAAACAGTCTCTTGCATTGCCTGCGCCCCTTTGTGACGGCGCTCTCCCCTGTTTGTATGTGGCAAGTTGTTTTCCCAGAAGTTTGAGCAAAGGCATGAGCAGCAGAGCAGAACTGCATCTCAATGAAAGCATTTCCATTTTCTTTTTCTTTTCTTTCTTTTTTTTTTTTTTAAAGAGGTTATTTGTTTATTTGACAGATCACAAGTAGTCAGAGAGGCAGGCAGAGAGAGAGGGGGAAGCAGGCTCCCTGCTGAGCAGAGAGCCCGATTCAGGACTCGATCCCAGGACCCTGAGACCACGACCTGAGCCGAAGGCAGAGCCACCCAGGTACCCTAGCATTTCCATTTTCTGAGTGATTTACCTTTCCTTTTAGGTGGTGGTCAAAAATGTTCAGAAAAGGTGTTTCACGTATTAAATCAGGTTGACCAAGGAAAAAGTAATGGTTACAGATTTTAGAACATGACCAAAAGTAATGGTTACAGATTTTAGAACGTGGCATTTTTTCAAATGCAGACTCCATAGTGGCCCAGAATTGAGCAGATGTTCTTGTCTTTACATTTGTTGGAAGTGATGATGGTGGCAAGGCCCCCAGCTCCCACCTGCCCGCACCCCCCTTTCTCCTTGTGTGGCACCTCCCCGCCCCTGCTCCCAGCATCCTTGGAAGACATTTCCTCCATCTTGGCATCATTTTTCAGAGCTGGCCAGTTTCTATGGCAACTGTTAGATTGAAAGATGATCAGCGAGCGGGAGGCGAGAGCGGGAGGCGAGGCTGGAGTGAGACCTCCGGGTGGTGGTGTGTGTCCCTGACGTCACCCTCCTCGCGTCTGGATAGGGCGATAATGGATACTCCCATTCAGGGCTGCTGGCCACTGCCGCTTTATTAGCAGGGCTGCTGGGGGGCTCTGCAAATTGCTTCTCTTTCTGCCCCTCCTGTCCTCGCCCCACCAGAATTCTGCTTCTCACGGCCTCTTTTTCTGTTTCGGCGGCAGACTGTCATTAAGAATGCACGGCTTAATCCCGGTGTGTTTCAGGATGCTCTTCTGCCCAGTGTTCTGGAAGGGCAGGGAGGCATGGCAGTGTTTTACTTGATGTTGATGGTGCTGTGAAGTCGTTCTTTCCTCTGCGAGAATACTGACTATGCAGAAATTTATTGAAGCGGATTATTATGAACTAGACTGGTATTATGAAGAATGCTCGGACGGTAATTATGGCCCCCCCTCGCAAAACAGAGCAGGAATGTGTAGGAGCATTGTCTCCCTCTGGGGTGGGGTGGTGATCCTGAAACCTTTGCTGGGGACACGGGCAGGAGGTGGTGGGGGGTGCTGGAACCTGCATGACCGCAGGCGTGCATGGCCCTGACGGTTTTGTAAGCAGGGTGGATGAGATGGCAGGTGGGCAGGGCTCAGGGGGACCCTTCTGCGCTTAGTCGGTCTTTGCTCAGAAGGGCAGATGGTGTGTGCCTGGTTTGTGAGCATTGTACTTCTCTTGGATTGAATTCTCTCCGGGGTGAGACATGAGTTTGGTGTTGATGTGCGCAGGCATGCACACACGTGTGTGTATGTGCGTGTGCGTGCAAGGAGAGATGTGTTCAGTAACCTCTGTGCTGTTGGCTGGGCTAGGGAGTAGTGTATTGGGGAGGCGGCTCTCTGGACTGTTGGCAGCAGGCCTGGAAGAGTCCTCCCTTTCCCAAGCCCAGACCGAGCCCTGAGCCCTGACCCGAGGCGGGTCCTGGGGAGGCTGGAGAAGATGCAGAAGCAGCTTCCCAGCCGGCAGGCAATTCAAATGCATTTTGCTTGTAGGATCCCAGTGATCTGTGGGGGTGGGGAGACATTGGGAGGGGCTGGAGAGACTGTCTCCTTCTGTCACAGGCCGGGTTTGTGCAGGGAGGGTGTGGCACATTCCAGAGGAGACCGGGTGGAGTTTGTGTGGCTGGAGAGGCCTCAGGCCTCGGGAGGTTTCGGGTACCCGGAAAATAGCACTGAGGTGTATTCTCAGGGAGGCCACAGGAGAGGACCCTTAGGCTCCTGTGGTGCTGGGTCCCAGAACCTTGTAGGACACAGTGGATCTGTCTTGTTTAATTCTTCTTCAAAATGACCCTCAAATCACATGTCTTTTGCATGCCCCCCTCATCCCCCATACATGAAAAGAACACAGTTAATATGTACAGTCCGAGGGTCTGGTCCCTAGTGGTACCATGTTCCCAGCGCCTCAGGAGCCATTAATAGGTGAGGTAGCTGTTTCTTAATTGAATTGGGAGTTTCAGACCGCTCTGACCATGACCACGTTGGATGAACCTGAATGATGTAGCAGGCCGGGAGCTGGCCTCATCAGTAAGCTGAGGAACTGCATAATTATCTCCTGTCTGCTGATTGCTGCCTTGACCAACAGCTATGGGAGAGGGACGGAGAGGCTTCCTTGGGGAGGGAGGGTGGGTATGTAACTGCGCTGAGAAACTTCCCCAGTTGAGCCCCACTGTCCCCCAGCATTAGGTGAGGACAGTGTTGTGTGGAGTCCCTGTGTGGTTTTTAAATATCCTGAGTAATGGTGGTGGTGGGCAGCTCCGAGAGTCTTCTGGGGAAAAGGTGACTGGGTCTTTTTTGCTGTTTGGATGTGTTATTCTTGATGCAAGTTCCCATCCTGTTACCCCACTCCAAGAGGCAATGATAGGGATGCTTCTTTTCAGAACCGTCACTGAACTCTTAAGAGTTTCCTTGGTGATTTGGGACTCAACTGAGTGAGCTCTCCCTAACTTTTTTAGAGTATGGACCTCAGTGGATCCCTGGAATGGGGAGTGTGAGTTCTGGCAGAATGCCTGTCCCACACTGTGGCTGAGTTGGGGCGTGGCCATGGCTCCCACGGATCCCTCCTAGAAGTGGAGGAGGAAGGTGTTTCATACTGTCTTGACCCAGTTGCTACAGCATCCAGCTCTCTTTACACCCTGGTCCTTGGGAATAAAGCCAGTCGCTTGTGGTAGTCAGTCTGAGGACTGAGAGGAGGCAGGCTGACTCTTATCTGGGTGTCTGTCAGAAGGATTTTCTTACCCAGCCATTTCTCAGTGGAGTCTTTTGGCCCGGAGGCAGCCAGATCTCTCTTCTTCCAACTGAAAGGAAAATGGAAGGAGAGGCAACTCATCTGTCCAAGGGTAAATCAGTGTTGCTCGCAGTTACTGTCTGAGTGTGTGTTGAGCAGAAATACTTGCCTTTACTCGCCATTCTGGTTTGGATAAAGGGGAGAGGGCCATTGGGACAGAATCTACTGGAACAACCAGCATTTGCGTAATCCCACTTTTAAAATAGCAAAACAGGTAATACAAGGGACAGAAACCCAGAAATCATCGAGTTTAGGAAACCCAGGGGATTGGGATTTCAAAAAAATGCTAATTTTATAGTTAACTCCTTTACTCATTTCTCCCTAGTTGGATTCTTACCTGGCCTCGGCAACTGGTCTGGAAATGCATTTTGCCTTTGTTTATATATGCATCTTTTAAATTGCAAACAAAATAGCCCTTTCATCTCCCAGTCCTCCCCTACTGGGCGGTGAGGCGGCCAGGTAGGAGTAGACACCTCTCACGGCTTTACCTCTCTTATCATTTGGCATTTGAATCATTAACGAGGGGAACTTCCAGGGAACTTTTCATATTAATAACAAAAGATGAGTCAGATGTTTTGAGAAAGATGCAAAATCATCATTTATGTCAGCGTTACTGACTCACACTCACATTGGAGGGTTAGCACTGGAAAGTAATGTGTATATATATATATGGGTGGGAGTATGGACCGCAGGACAGTTAGTACCCCTCTTTTAAAATTGGAATAAAAAAATAGCTGCTATTCTCTTTTCCTTCTGAGGTTTAGGAGAGCTTTATTCGGTGTCGAATGCCGTATCCTTCCCCGTTTTGGTCTCAGTTACGGATTCTCACACACCACCTTCCCCACCCACCCCAACCGAAAACAGTAAGACCCCAGAGGGCATAACAAGGGGCGTGGGGTAGGGGCTTAGAATAATAAGAAGTTGGAGGGGTTCATTGCCCAGCATCTTAAAGTCATTTCTAGAGATTTGAAACAACCAGCCCTCAGCAGTATAGCATCTCCTTCGTGGAATTCGGGCAGATAAACTAGGGCCTATGGTTTTAAACTACAGTGTCAGACAGCCCCGGCTAGCCACAACGGATGTGTCCCCTATCTAAAGCCTGCCAGATTATGAAAATCACCCACATATTTAAAAAGAAGATTCTCGGATTTACTCCAGATCCAGAGAGGTCCTGAGAAATCTGAATTTTTAGCACGTGCCTTAGGTGATTCTTTCCATCGGGTGTGTTTGGGAAACTGTCCCAATGTCCGTGGAGACCAGCCCCAGGCTTCAAGGTCTGGAAAGTAATTCTTTAGATCTGTCACAGAATCCTATGTTGTTTCTTGGCTACACTGGTCCCTTTTTTTTTTTTTTTTTTTTCAGAGTATGTTTTTAGAAACAGGCCTTTTTAATATTTAAAAAAGTCTCGGGTTCAAGTGTGTGTGTCTTTATTTATTTATTTATTTATTAAAGATTTTATTATTTATTTGACAGACAGAGATCACAAGTAGGCAGAGAGGCAGGCAGAGAGAGAGGAGGAAGCAGGCTCCCTGATGAGCAGAGAGCCCGACGCGGGGCAGAGGCTTTAACCCACTGAGCTATCCAGGCACTCCAAGTGTGTGTCTTTAATTTACATTAGCAATGACTGTACAAGTACAGAGATTGCCAGAAAGTGCACTGGCCTGGAGTTTTCTGTCTGAGGCCCGTTGAGCACTCTATATGGCTGTGTGGTTTGGGCACATCTTGGGACCTCTGTGAGCCCCCGTCAGCTCAGATGCCCCATCTGAAAAGTGGGGATAGCCACACTGACCAGAGCCTTAGTGAAAAGTAGTTGAGCCATAGTGAAGAGAGTCAGCCACACTGACCAGAGCCACAGTTGAGCCTTGAACAACGTGGGGTTTGGGGTACTGACCCCCTTACAATAAAAAAATCTGTGTAGAACTTTTGACTCCCTCAAAACTTAACTGCTATTAGCTATTGCAAATAACATAAACAGTCAATTGACGCGTACGTGTATGATATACACATGTTTGTCCATTGCAGTAATCTTAGAATCAAGTAAGCTAGAGAAAAGAAAATGTTATTAAGAAAATCATAAGCAAGAGAAAATATACTCACAGTACTGTGCTGCATTTATTGAAAAAAATCCACATATCAGTGGACCCACCCACTTCAAACCCATGTTGTTCAAGAGTCAACTGTAAAAAGCTTCTGTAAATGGTGATGTGCTAGGTCAGTGCTTAATTTTATTTTCTCGGAAATAGTCTAATTAGTACGTTCTTTTAAAAAATCCCTTTCAGGGGGCACCTGGGTGGCTCAGTGGGTTAAGCCTCTGCCTTCAGCTCAGGTCATGATCTCAGGATCCTGGGATAGAGCCCCACATCGGGCTCTCTGCTCAGCAGGGAGCCTGCTTCCCCCCCGCCCCCCCCCGCCCCCGCCTGCTGTTCTGTCAACTTGTGATCTCTCTCTGTCAAATAAATTAAAAAATCTAAAATAAATAAATAAAATCCCTTTCAAAAGGGGAGTGGCATTTTGAACAGGATATAGTATCTTTCTTTCTTTCTTTTTAAGATTTTATTTATTTGAAAGAGAGAGAGCCAGTGTGAGAAGGGGGATGGTCAGAGGGAGAAGCAGATGTCCTGCTGAACAGGGAGCCAATGAGGGCTCCAGGGCTCGATCCCAGGACTATGGCATCATGAACTGAACAGAAGGCAGATGCTTCACCGATTGAGCCACCCAGGTGCCCCAAAGTGTAGTATCTTTACCACCTGTTTCTTGTTAGTCTCTCTTATACCCATGCACCCTCATTGCCAGCTGTACGACATTGTAGTTGTGAGTATTGGGGTTGGGGGTGGTTTCGCTCATGCCGTCTTATCACAGGGAAGCTGCGGTGGACGACTAAAGACGTTGTTCCTTGGGCTTACTCCATAGTGAAAAGTTGGTGATGATACATGGGGGCCGTCATGGGGGCTCTGTTCCTCGCTTGGCTGCAGTGACCTCTACAATGCCACCCCAAGGTCGGGGGTGGTGGCTAGTTTGGGAGTAAGGTTTTGTTAGAGGTATTGTAAGCATTCATTGAAAAACTGTTCCTAGGTTTCAAGATGATTTTCTAAAGTTCCTGCGCTTTGTGTCAAACAACGCAAACAGGCCCCATGTGTTCATCTCTTGCTTATTGTGGGGTGAACCTTTGGGAGTGGGCGATGGTTTTTCCCTTTCCAGACACAGCACCTTTCTGAATGGCTGTAAAAGTGAGTTTAAAAAAAAAAAAAAAAAAAAGAATTAAGTACAAATGCATAAAGTAACTGTCCGATCTTATCACTGACTTTGGGAAAGTAGTGGTAATGTCCTCCCTCAGATGTCCATGCAAGCCCAGAGCCCAGGTTTTGAGCATGATGTTTCTCTTATTTTTTTTTTAATGGCATAGCGAGGTCCTTGGACCATGACCCTCAATAATGGGGGCTCTGCTCCAACGGACCAAGAAGTGGAGTGGGGTGCTTGGAGCACTGAGAGAAGTCTGCACGGTGGATGGTATGGGAGGAGAGGACAGAAGGACACTCGTGGCAGGGGGTGCAGTAGGGTCAAGGTGGGCAGGGGGCTGTCGGGGAGGCACAGACCGTGGAGGTCAGAAAGTGTACAGCTCACATCTTGAAAGGAAGGGGCACCCTCTGGAAGGAAGCTGTCCAGTGGGACTTGTGACGGTGGAAACATTCTGTGCGTGTCTTCCGGGATGGTAGGCTAGCCACCTGTGGCTCTGGATGTGACTAACATGACTTGGATTTTGGATTTTATTTAATTTTAATCAATTTGAATTTGAACTTAAATGGCCCCAGTGGCTTGTGGCCTCTCTTGGGACAGTGCATGGTAGAGCTTTGGGACAGTGATGTCTCTGATGGTATGTTGAGTGGATCCGGAGAGAGACACTCTCAGAAGGAAGCCCTCTACCTTCCTGTCCAGTGTTCCCAGCCACCGTCCGGAGTTCAGTCCTGCCCCTCTCTTCTGGGGCCCCAGTGTCAGGTCCTTGCCTTTAGGACGCACACGCCCTTGCTACTTGATTCTTCCTGGGGCCGAGCTCCATGCGGAGGTCCGTCCAGGATCTCCCACTTGGCACAGGGATTGCTGGGCTTTCTTGTTTGGGTTTTTGAAGAAATTACTCCTTCAGAGAAGAAGTTCTTTGGTCCATCTCTGCCTGTAATCTTGAAATGTATGCAGGTGAGTTTCAGGTTTGAGAACTCCTTGACATCCCTGGTGGGGGGAGGGGGAGAGAAGGGGGAGGAGAGATTTGCGGTGGGAGGCAGGGAATATCCTGAAGAAGGACTAAACCCAGAAATACGGGGTGACATGAAGAGTCTGGTTTTGTGTTCAAAATGCTGTGTCCTCAGTGTTTATTATGTAATATATATAGACTTGGACATCTTTTGTTAAAGATAGCCTAGATTTGAGTTACAGGCTGAGTTAGAAACAACTTGGTGATGAGTCATCACTGAGAGTATTTTCAAAGACATGAGATCAGCTTTTGTTATCATTTGTACACACCGTGGCCCAGTACAGTATCCTACACATCTTACAATCAGTCTGATATTTGCTGAATGAATAATGCACAAGGTGGAGATCCTCCTTCCCTTTCCCCCTCCCTCAACAGGGCTTCAGACTCACTGTCATTCGAATTGAATTAAGCCCAATTTGATGCCATTTATTGAGATTAAATGGCACCCCCCCACCCCTGCAGTGTGTGTCCTCCTAAACATTGTATTTAAAGCTTATGCAGATTTTCAAAAGGTGATTTTAAACCCCTTGCCACTGAATTTCTGCTAAGCCTCCTTTTCATAAAGGATACCTCTTTAATGTTGTACAATGTAGTAATCATTTCCAGGTTCCAAAATATTAACCAGACAATGCATATGTCTCTCGGGTTTTATTTTTAAATAGCATTTTCCTTGCATTCTGGTTTGCTATTTGAAGCACTCATATGTCTTATATTCATTTTTGTGGAGGTAGCAATTCAACGTAGCAGACCCCTTTAGCTGCCAAAATGGGATCTTCAGCCCTGCGGATCCAAAGCCAAATGAGACCAGGCACCCGCCCCTGGGCAGGGAATTCTGCGTGATGGCCTGGCCAGGGCTCTGCTAGCTGCCCTCGCAGTTTCCTGGGGGAATCAGTAGACAGCTGGCTTAGGTCTCCTGCTGTTGCTTTTAGGAGCAGGGACACCCGCCACAGTGTAGCGGGGAGGCGGCTGAGGCACGGAAATTGCAGAATGTGCTGCAGTCCTTAGCTGCCAGTGCTCGGGGCCACCTTCCGGTGGGTTTGATGGAAGAACCTGCCACTTCCACTGTCAAAGGCAGAATCAGACAGTGCCGAGGAATTGGCACCGAGACGCACAATTAAACCACGGATTCTTCTTCCAGGCGACATTGTAAATTATTCGGTTTTAGATGCTTTTCCCATCCCCCCTCATCCTAGCAATTAGAATTTGTAAATCTGACTGTCAATACACAGATTTAGGATGACCGTGAAGGTTATAAAATGCGGATTTAACAACGGCAAAGGCCATGTATTATTACTGAAGAAAGACTGAAGCTTAAAACAGGTAATGGTGATTGCCATGTCTTTTTTTCCTTCTGCTAGAAATCAGTGATCACTCCCTTCCCCATTCAGCACTGTGTCAGGCTGTTGTCAAAGTCATACTGGGCTCAGGGGTGCCTGGGTGGGTTGGTCAGTTAAGGGTCTGCCCTTGGCTCAGGTCATGATCTCAGGGTCCTAGGATCCAGCCCTGCAACGGGCTCCCTGCTTAGCAGGGAGTCTGCTTCTCCCTCTCCCTCTTCCCCTCTCCCCTGCTCTTGCTGGCCCTCAAACAAATAAATAAAATCTTAGGGGGGAAAAAAAAAAAGGCAGGTTGGTCTCTGCTTCCGGAGCACACCCACCAAAATTCTCTCATCTGAGGGCATTAGGCAGTTACTCATCAGGGCAGTTCCTCTGCTGGAGTCCTACCTTTAGACAGGTGTACCTGCTTCAGGCTTGTTTAGTATTGCTGGGCGCAGTTGCTATGAAACTTCCAGGGAGCTACCATTCCTCATTGCTTCCTGGGGGAGTAAGAGTGGGGAGAAGGATCTGGAGGTGGAGAGCTTAACCTAAAGTCCTGCACCTGCCTGCCGGCCTCTCCTCTGAGTTGACAGCACCTGTCAGGGTCACCTGGGGCAGGCAGGGCATTCCCATTCTGGCAGGTGCTTCTGCCTTGCCCCGCCCCACACTGTCCCTCCTCCCAGCTCCTGGGAGCCACCCCCTTCCGGGTCTGTCCTGGGTGACGCTGAGCCAATTCCCTGTGCACACCTTCCACTCCAGCTCAGCCAGGGAATGTCCTCTGCCCCGTCCAGGGCCCAGCATGTGCCCCAGGGGTCTGGGCTCCAGTGGCTCCTCTGGGTAGACGGCTGGGTGCTATCCCAAGAACCGCCTGTTAGGGCAATGTTTGGGCTTTGGGGTGACTTCAGCAATGTCCCTGAGAGACGTGGGAAGGGAAGAAGAGTACTTTGAGTATGACTACCAGGATGAAGAGAGGAAAACCTCCTGTGAACAGCATGAAAGCCTGGACCTCTTGGAAGAGGGTAAATTCTACACTTTGTTCCAATCTGACCCTTTCCCTGTGAGTGTCTCACTGGCTGTTTCACTCATCTCACAGCACTCTTCTGTTTTCCTATTGAGATGTAACTTCCAGTATACAGATCTTAAATGGCGAGTGGCTTGTAACGACCTCCGTGTAAAACCACACGCAGCACGTCCAGCACCCTGAGGAGGCCCCTCGCACCCCAGGAGGGAGGCCGCTGTCCTGGCTTCTGTCATCTTTGATCTGTTTGCTCCTTTGTTCTTGATCTCTGTAGATGGAATCACTATTGGGCATTAGTTTGTCTGGCTTCTGTTGCTTAACCAGTCCATACATGTTATTACAAGTATCAGTAGTTGTCTAGTTGGTTGTTTTTCCCTTAGTGGCATCCCAGTACTCTTTTTTAAGAGGTTTCGTCGTTTTCTTGTAGCTGATTGGGTTTTGGTAAATTAATGGGCAAGAGACTGAGTCATTATTAAATAAAGTATATTTTTGTGCTGGCGTTATTTTTACTTATTATTATTTTTTACATTTAAATTCAGTTAATTAAGGTACAGTGTATTATTAGTTTCAGGGGTAAAATTCAGTGATTCTTCAGTTACATACAGCACCCAGTGCTCCTTCCATCAAGTGCCCTCCTTAATGCCCGTTACCCAGTTATCCCATCCCCCTGCCAACCTCCCTCCAGCAACCCTCAGTTTGTTTCCTATAGTGTGCTAGCATTATTCTTCAAAGATCATTAACCACCAATTTGAAATAGGGGCTTTAAAAAAAAACAACTTAGGATTCCTTCTTTCTTTTCTTTTCTTTCTTTCTTTCAAAGAATTATTTATTTGAGAGAGAGAGTGAGTGGGGGGGGCTGGGTAGTTAGAGGTGGAAAGACTCTCAAGTGGACTCCCTGCTGAGTGGGGAGCCATTACCCTGAGACAGTAACCTGAGCTGAAATCAAGAGTCTGTCCTCAACCAACTGAGCCACCCAGGCACCCCAGAGTGGTTAAAGTCTCCACACCCGGCGTGGAGCTCACCGTGGAGTCTGAACTTAAAACCCTGAGGTCAAGGCCTGAGCTGAGATCAAGAGTCGGATGCTTAACTCGCTGAGCCACCCACGTGCCCCTAAGGATTATTCCAAATAGAAAAGTACAAGGGCTGATGTTGAAGTCGCCTTGGGAACCCACCTTTAGGCTCTTTCAGAGGGATGCTGCTTTTGGACAAGCAGGAGAGTGTTAAGGATAGGCCCAAAGGCTCAGTGTGAGTTTCCTAGTTGGCCTTCTTTGGCTTTCGCCCACAACCCAGAGAAATCCCAGAGAAAGGGATTTTTGGGGTGCAGCTGGATGTTTCAATGGTGACTGCATGTCTGTTCCTTAGGTCTTGAGTAAAATCAGTGTGAATACCTTTTCAAAATTCTGCTCTGTGATGATCTCTTTTCATGTCTCAACCAAACTTTACTTTAGAAATTATTTCTAATCGGCCATATAGCAAAAGTTTCTCTTTTGAGGTTTCTGTCCTGAAGATACTAACATTTCCCCTGCTGACAGTTAAAGGGGATTTGGAGAAAGCAGGGAAAGGGGATGGCCAGGAGAGAGCCAGGGGACTCTGTGCTAAGGCTAGGTGTCCTGCCCGGCCCTTTCACAGAGGAGATAGTGGAGGTGGATGGAGAAGTGTCTGGCCGATGGGGACTGCACATGAGTCAGGTTCCTGAAATACTCAGGAGAAAGGCATCCGTGTGTTCTTGTAGGTTTACCTGGATCAGCTGCTGTCCCTTACAGCTATGGGACTGTAGCCTGCAGTCCGTGTGCCCACATCACCTGGGACCTGGTTAGAAATGCACATTCTTGGGCCCCAGACCCACAGAGTCACAACCCACTTTTTAACAAGATCTTCCAAGGCTTCCCATGTGGATGAAAGTGTGGGATGAGCGGTCGCTGTAAAGCAGAGCAGGATGATTTTAGAAACCACTCATTGAACCATACGATTCTAAATTAAAGACTATACCAGGTTCTGGAGCAGTGTCTTATAGCCTAGGCAAGAGAAGAAAAAATGTTGTATTGAAAATGTTTCCTATATCTGTATTTTTTTTTTTTTAAGATTTTATTTATTTATTTGACAGACAGAGATCACAAGTAGGCAGAGAGGCAGCAGAGAGAGAGGGGAGGAAGCAGGCTCCCTGCGGAGCAAAGAGCCCGATGCGGGGCTCAATCCCAGGACCCTGGGATCATGACCCGAGCCGAAGGCAGAGGCTTTAACCCACTGAGCCACCCAGGCGCCCCCTATATCTGTATTTTTAACCTTAAGGCAAAAACTCTGAGCCAGATGATAGTGATGAGACCCAGTGTTTGTATTTACTGCTTGGGCCGGGCACCTATCTCAGTACTTTCTATGAGTCTGTGCATTTAATCCTTAAAGCAGCCATATGCGGTGAAGTGCTGTTATCATTTCCATTTCACAGGTTTATAAGAGGAAACTTATGTGACCTTGTCCAGAGTCATGGAGCTAGTAAGTGATTTCAACCTATGTAGAATTGCTCAGGGGCCCTCTGCTCTTAAACCATTGTGCTAGCAGTTCCCAAAGTGGGTTCCTGCCCAGTAGCATCAGCATCACCCAGGATTGTGTTAGAAATGCACATTCTCGGGCCCTGCCCCAGAATGTGGGGACCTGCTGAGCCAGACACCCTGGGTTGGGGCCTGGCAGACTGGGTTTTAACATGCCCTCTGGCTGATTCCAACGTACATTATCCTGTGCTGGGCCACGTTTCATAGATAACCATGGGTGTTGGTTCGCAACCCTTTCCAGAGGTTCCTGGGTGTAATCTGAAACCCGCCCCCATTCCCTGTGGGTAGCGAGAGTTGAAGGAGGAGGCAGGCCACTCCAGATTGGTAGGTGGCAGGTTTTACAAGCAAAGAGAACTTCCGTAGGAGGCTTGCCTTGGGCAGCTGGTAGACAGTGGGTCCCCACACCTGCCTGCCAAACCTTAGAAGTTTATAGAGAAGCTTTAACAGGGTTTAGTCACGTATACCATGCAGGTGTTCTCAACACTACCTTACCATCTCAAGGCTTTGACCTTGGAATGGCCTCTGGGAGCAGGAAAGGCCAGCAGAACCCACATTCTAAGGATAGGATAGGGAGGATAGGATAGGATAGGGAGCCTCTGAGTGCCCAGGTCCGGCTCATAGGTCACCTGAAGGTGGTCACATCTTTTTTGGCATCCCCCAACACAGGTCCCCTACTTGAAGATCACATTCAGGGGGGGCCACTGCTCTGTATTTGCCATCTCATAGACTTAATTTCCCTCTCATAGACTTAAATTCTCTTTTGTTCCTTCCCATTCCATTGCCTTCCTTTCTTCAATAAAATGCTCAAGTGTCCTGGAGGGGTGAAGTGTTAACAGTAATTTCAGGACAGTGAGCTCCAAAGAAATATACTTTATTGCCAGTGTGCTTCCTTTTCTTTGTAAAATGAAATTCATGAGACTGGCTCCCGGTTGCAGGAAGTCTGGGGCATGGATCAGAAGATGGCGGTTTGGTTTGACAGGTTTGGTTTCTGGGGCCAGTCCTGTGTCCCGGAGCAAGCCACTTGCTGGACAGGCTCTTGCTTTTCTCCAGCGCTGTCGTACTGCCTGTGTCTTGAAAGCAAGACAAGATGGGAAGCAAGTCCTGTGTGTGGAAGAGAAGTGCTCTTGGGTAATGAAATTATGTGCAGGATGTGGTTCTGAGCTGGTTTAGGTGGTTTTCTTCCCTGTAAACTGACCTAAAAGAAGTGCTGGGTTGCTGTGATAGCTGTGGGTCTGGGACACATTTATTCTCTTCGGTCACCTCATGGGGGTGATAGGTACTTTCCAATGTCACCCTTTAACCTTCAAAACAGCCTTTGAATTAAATGCTCCTCCCATTTGCTCTCAGTGCAATGGAGGCTGAGCTGGGTTGTCCCTGACCTGGGTTGTCTCCGACCTGGGTTCCCCCACCATCATCCTGCCTGGGGTCTGCCTTCCACCACACCCAGGCGCAAAGCTAATGGAGCTGAAGGCCCTTCCTGGCCTCTCCTCATGTAATGGTTCTAACCCATGAGGCGGGCGCTCCCAAGAGAAGCAGCTTGCTCACACCAGGCAGCTGTGAGTGGCGGTTTGGTGCTCGCTGTCCTCCCGGGAGAAGATGTCTGGGTTCTGTGTCTTCTGGCCACTGAGGACTTGAACAGCGCAGAAACGGCATTGACCCGAAGCAGGTTTGGGCTGCGTGGCATTCTTGAAGGAGGCCTCTGCTTGTTTGCTGCAGTCCCCTCTGCTCGGGCTGAGAGTGGTCAGGGGGCAGGGGGCAAGCCTCAGTGCTGCTGGAGTGACGTTCTAGGTCGTGCCCCCCTCCGTGCCGAGCAGGATGCTGGCACTGGCACCAGGAAAACACTGGTGAAGAGCGAAGTTTTGTGGTCATTTCCTTGTGGTTTGCTGTGTGGCAGATTCCTACCACTTTCTCAAGGGAGTGCCTAAGGAATCCCGATTTCGTAACTTTTTTTCTCATCTGGACATTCCTTGAGGCTGTTACCCAACTGCAAAGTTCCTCACCCTGTCCCTGGCAGGTGGCAGGATCGGAAAAGAGCATATGGAATTCTCTGGGGTTTACCTGGTACCCTCATAGCAGGTTTTAGTTTCCTGAGCCCACGGGCTGCGGAGGAGCCTTAGTCCTGGTGCCTGCTGGACCAGGGCTGGGTTCTGTGTCTTCCGGCCACTGAGGACTTGAACAGCGCAGAAACAGCATTGACCCAAAGCAGGTTTGGGCTACGTGGTGTTCTTGAAGGAGGCCTCTGCTTGTTTGCCGCAGTCCCCTCTGCTCGGGCTGAGCGTGGGCAGGGGTCGGGGGCAGGGCTCAGTGCTGCTGCAGTGACGTTCTAGGAGTGCTGGGGTTCTGGTGAAGTGCTGCTGGAGTGAAGTCCAGCAGGGCTGGACCCCGCTGATGGCCAGGACGGAAGTGGCCCCATCCGTGTTTTGCACAAAAGGAAGTTTTCAGGTGTCAAGCACTAACCAGAAATGGTCATCTGGAAAAGCAGAGTTGGAGAAAACACCAGTTGGCAGTAGGAACCTAGCAAGAGCTTGATGGAGAGCCTCCGGCCAGGGGACTCTGTGCATGGTAGCACCCTGCTGGGCTGTGCCCATTCTCCAGCTGGTTCAAAGGCGCAGGCGGAGAGGCAGCGCCAACAGCACATTCCTCCAGTTTGAGAGGGAAATTGCCAGCTGCGTGGAGGGTGCTGGATGGGGGGTGTTTGTGACGTCTGCCCCAGAGCAGGCGCCATCAGGGTCCTGCCCTGGTGTCTGTGTTGACACAGGGTGGCCGGCAGCATGTGAGCAAGCCGTGTAGGACTCTCTGCTGTAGGTCACGCAGGAGGAAGGAGCTGACCCAGCTTATCAGTACTGGCTCAGCACTGTTTGCTCATGGTGTTCATGACCTTGGCCTCCAGCCTGGGTTTGGTTAGTGGTATCCATGGCCACCCCATGCAGGCCTCCAGCGATGTCAGTTGCTTGGGGTGGTCTTCTGACTGGGGTGCAGGGACCAGCATTAACCCAGGGCGGGTCGAGGACAAGGCTCGCCTAGGGCCTGTGTTCTTTTGGGGTCCCTTTGCTGCTCTGCCCACTTCTGGCCCCTGTCCCCAACCCCTTGCCATCCCCAGTCTTCTTGTATCTGAGCTTCCAGCAGCGCCTCTCCTGGCACTTCCTGCTGGGTCCTCTCTGTCATGCTCGTATATGCAAGTTCCTTACCTGCTTGAGGTTCACGCATTTACTCAGCAGACCGTGGTTAAGCTCTCAATCGTGGAGGGGGTGTCACGGCAATCAGGCCCTCCCATGATAGCTCTGTGACCCGGGGGCATTTCTCCATCTCTAAAGGGTGGACAACAGTAATACTTCTGTCCTGGGATGAATGTAAACACTGAGGAGGCGATAGCCGTCCAGCACTTGTCAGAGTGCCAGCACGTGGTGAGCCGTCATCAGATATCCCGATGGTGGAAGGACACCAGAGATCAACTGAGTGTTCTAGCCTAGGGTCGGGTGGATGTTTATGGCATCCAGGAGTTCGTGCTTATGTCGGTGGACGAACCACTTGGCCTCCCTCCCTGCCTGGTGTGTTAAATGGGGATCATTTGTACGTAGTGGAGCTGTGCTGGGTTTTGAGTGAAATAGTCCAGTCTGTTGTGAGATGCCCAGGGTAGCAGGTGACATGTTGTAGATACTCAGTAGGTGTTTCGTTTCTCCTTCCCCGCGTCTTCAGGAGTTTGCCGCCGTGCTCTGCTCTCGGCCCACCTTGGAAGGGAAAGTGACTCAGTAAAACAGTCACACTGGCATTGTAGTGAGTGGTGGTGATGAGCAGTGAAATGTAACCAGACTGTATTGTCTGGTTTGAGCTCTTGGCAGTGCTGCCCCTCCCCCACCCACAGTGCACACGCAGTCACTGGTGGTGACTGGACAGACTGCTGTTGTAGCGGGCCGGCCTCTGCCACCACACCGTCCCAGAGCCCAGCTCCTGGGGCTGCAGTGACAAACCAGCACTTTGCACTGAGAGGAGCGGTAGCCTCGGTCAACCCATTTGCTTCTGGCCTGAGACCACGGCTGCTTATTAGTTGATGCCTTTCCTTTGAACGCTGCTTCTTTCTTAGCAGCTTCCTTCCTCATCCCTTTGTGTCCCATTGGACTTGAGACTGCCGTTTTCCAAGTGGCTTCTTTCCCCCAGCCCCAGGGACGTGGGAGAGAAGGGGAGGCGATACTCTGGGACCTTTGCTTATCTTGGGGTGACCAGATATACCCTGAGGCTTTAATGTTTTCATCCCTCTCTGTGGTATTGGTTAGACATGAGCCAAAATCTTCCCTTTTTTGAGTATCAGTTATGTGTTGGTCCCCAAAGAAGGCTCCACTGCCTTCCTGTGACGTCCATAGCCCAGGTGGGAGGGGACGTGGGCCATTTGTAGAATTACATTCATTGGGGCGCTGGGTGGCTGAGTCATTAAGTGTGTGCCTTTGGCTCAGGTCAGGATCCTAGGGTCCTGGAATGGAGCCCTTCCCCTATCTTGGAGCCCCAAGTCAGGGTTCCTGCTTAGCGGGGAGCCTGCTTCTCCCTTTCTCTCTGCCTGCTACTCCCCCTGCTGTGCTCTATGAAATAAATAAATAAAATCTTTTTTTTTTTTTTTAAAGAATTACGTTCTTGGGGTGCCTGGGTGGCTCAGTGGGTTAAAGCCTCTGCCTTTGGCTCAGGTCATGATCCCAGGGTCTTGGGATCGAGCCCCACATCCGGGCTCTCTGCTCAGCGGGAAGCCTGCTTCCTCCTCTCTCTCTCTGCCTCTCTGCCTACTCTCTCTCTGTATCAAATAAATAAAATCTTTTTTTTTTTTTTAAGATTTTATTTATTTGTCAGAGAGAGAGGGAGAGAGAGTGAGCACAGGCAGACAGAATGGCAGGCAGAGGCAGAGGGAGAAGCAGGCTCCCCGCCGAACAAGGAGCTGGACGTGGGACTCCATCCCAGGACGCTGGGATCATGACCTGAGCCGAAGGCAGCTGCTTAACCACCTGAGCCACCCAGGCATCCCAAATAAATAAAATCTTAAAAAAAAAAAAAAAAAAAGAATTATGTTCTTTATGGCCTAGGCTGTGGCTGTTTTTGGTGGGTCATCACCCTATTCCTATAGCCACTTCAAGGGCTACATCAAAATAGTTATTTTGTGTGTTTGTTTAAGCCAAGTAATGTGTGTCTTATGGATCTGGTGGTTAATCCACTTGGGCTGTTGGGCCAAGTCTGAATGAATTTGAAGATAGGGGAAGGACAACAGCTGCGCCAGGGACGAGGCTGTAACTTGGGAGGAGAGTGGATGTCGGGGAAGGGCGTCCAGAGTCCCTCTTTTCCATAACTGGACCGAAGTGGCGCTTGGTTTCCTTACAGATCTACCACCTGAGCACATTTTCATGACAGTTATCCAAGTGAAAGTCATAGATCGTCTCTGTGGGGATGGATGAGTACATTTGTGTGCTTTTGATCACGGCGGGTTTTGGACTGGGGGACTGCTGTGTGGTCTGGGGAAGGCTCGGTCAGGGTTCGAGGCTGTGAAAGAAGGCTTTTACACTATCACGTAACGGGGCAGTGGTTGGAACAGAGTCTGTGTAGTTTCTGTACATGTGGTTGCCTATTTGGTAACTTAAAATATTGAGGTATTACTTACATACCATAAAACTCAGCTACTTTAAATGGACAGTGTAATGCTTTTGAGGAAATTCTCAGAGGGGTGCAGCCATCACCCTAGTCCAGCCGTAGAACATGTGTATGCCCTCCCCATGTGAGCTCCCTCATGCCTGTTCCTGGCTAGCCCCATTCCCACTCCCAGCCGCAGCCCCCGCTAAGCTGCTTTCTATCCCATTTGCCTGTACTGGATACCTCATAGGAAGGCATCCTAAAGGTATGGTCTTTTGTGTCGGGCTGCTTCTGAGTGTAGGCTGCCGAGGTCCCTCCACTTACTGCGTATACCAAGCCTCCATTCCTTTTTACAGCTGTGTAACTCGCCAGGGGGCAGATGTACCACATTCTGTTTATATGTTCACCAGGAGAGTGTCATTTGGGCTGTTTCCACTCTCTGGCTCTCATGAGTAATGCTGCTGTAAACATTTGTGTGCAAGTTTTATGTGGACATAGGTTTTTTTTCTCTTGTGCAGAGGCCTGAGGAACTTGTCAAGTCTGTGACCTTAGGCCATTCATCTGACTTCTCAGAGCCGGAGTTTCTCTGCCATAAAGTATGGGGACACAGGTGTCTAACCCACCAGCACTGTGAGTGGCCAAGGCACGCGGGGGCTGCTGCCATTTAAAGATGTCCCCCTGCCTTTGGGGCGCTTGAGTGGCTCAGTAGATTAAGCCTCTGCCTTCTGCCCAGGTCATGATCCCAGGGTCCTGGCATCGAGCCCCACATCAGGCTCCCTGCTCAGTAGGGACCTTGCTTCTCCCCCCCCCCCCCCCATTCATGTTCTTTCTCGCTTGCTCTGCTCACTCTCTCCCAAATAAATTAAAAAAAAAAAAAAAAAATGTCCCCCTCATCAGCGTGCTTTGCCAGATTGGCCTAGTCTGGGAGTCTGCTCGCTGTCTTCCAAGGGAAGGCTGACGGGGAAAGCCGCAGTCTTTACACGGGCGGGCGGACTGTTGTCCTGCTGGGCCTCGGGGAGGAGCAGGAAGGCCCCAGCTGGAGAAGCAGGCGAGAGACAGTCCCTGCAGAAGGAAGGAGGCACATGTGGCACCAAGCCAAACCAAATTCAAAAGCATCTAGACAAAGCTTTAAATAAAGGACATTTGTTTGTCATGCCTGGAAACTTAGCCCCAGTGCTGACTCACTTAGAATTTCACAGGGGTGGGGGGCATTTTTTAAGCCTGTGGCTTTCAGGTTCTGAACCTTCCACTCCTTGCCTTACCCGGGGGTAGGACAGACAGTAAGTACTTACTAGATTGACTTCCTGGAGGATGGGGGCCAACTGTAGGGATGCTTTTTCAACTGGCACCTGCTGTTACTGGTCAGAGTGAGAGAGAGATAACCCACTGATTTGTGGACTCTGCCCTGACACCTCAACTGGGCATATTGAAAGCTTATTCAATATGTTTAGGGTTTTTATAAATATTA
This sequence comes from Enhydra lutris kenyoni, assembly GCF_002288905.1. Taxonomy (NCBI): domain Eukaryota; kingdom Metazoa; phylum Chordata; class Mammalia; order Carnivora; family Mustelidae; genus Enhydra; species Enhydra lutris. The sequence goes on from NW_019154150.1 coordinate 14,828,850, forward strand.
TAGAAAATAAAATTCACTTTTTAAAAGATTTTAAGGTAAGAGGAGAATTTATCAGGGAGGGGACTTGGAAGCAGGTTCTAAGGTTGAAAAGCAATGTTCTAATTAATTAAAGGACCTGTGAATAAGCTAGAACACGTAGCCAAACAACCCCAAATGCAAATATTATGGGCAGTCATGAATATCTTCTCTCCATTCAGGGATATCGGTGACTTGGTCTTTGTGTTGTAAGGGAGCGATGTCTCCTGAGGTCTTGGCGCTTGCGCACGCACACATGCGTGTGCACACACACAACACTTATAATTTTTTTTTAAAATATATTTATTTATTTGACAGCAGGAGGGATTACAATTAGGAAGAGAGGCAGACAGAGAGAGGGGGAAAGCAGGCTCCCCACTGGGCAGGAAGCCCGATATGGGGCTCGATCCCAGGACCCTGAGATCATGACCCGAGCTGAAGGCAGAGGCTTAACCCACTGAGCCACCCAGGTGCCCCACACACTTATAATTTAATTGTATATATATGCACTTTTGTCTGTATACACATATATATTTGTACATGTGCAAAACATTTATTTGCTTCAAAGATGTGTAAAACTGACAGGAGAAATGTTACCAAAATTAGGTTAAGAAGTGATGAGAGCTACTCTTGCACACAACTTGAGGAGACTCTTTCCACCACGATGCAGTACCTAAGTGAGCAGTGAGGACTGCCAACCAGAGTTTTTTGGAGAAGCCTGATAAGGCCAAAAATGTCAAGGGGGCCTTGTTAAGTCCTGTTATGTGATGAGAAGGCACGGGTTCATCGGGAGAGCGGGTCGTATGCTGGAACCTTCTTGCCCTCCACTCCATTGGTCAGGCTTGCAATTCTGCGTCTGACCTCCTAATCTGGCCGCTCCATGGCCTGCCCCACCCCTGCCCATTTCTCCCACTGCTGCCCTGGGGCTCCTTCCCAGGTGCGTGTCTGATCTGACCCTGGAGTCCCACCTCATCCCCCACCCCTGCTGATCCTGGCCCCTTGTTTTCTTTCCCGCGGGTGTTTCTCTTGGGCCTCAGGTGGTCACCTGGAGCTTCCCACTGACAGCATCTCCTCATTAGGCAGGCACTCGTCTCTCTTCAAGGCCTGCTCTCTGTAGATATTGGGGATTTCTTGGCTGGCATCTCAGGTCTATGAACAGGAACTGTAAAACGGCTGCCAGCATTTATTCTCAAAAATGTCTGGGGCATGGTTTAATTTGCATAAAGTTTGCATTGCTGATTTTCAGCCAGAGCTGCCCACCCCTCTCCCTCGGAGCTGCACCCTCCTCCCTCCCCCAGTTATTTGACAGCCCAGTACAGGCCTTGCTGTCTCTGCTTGGCCTGCCCAGGGCCACTCATTCCAGTCTGGCTTACTGATTTCACCTGCCCACCCAAGGATAGGCACTGGGTTCTTCTCTCATTGCAGACCATGATTTAGCTCCTGGGAAGGCATTCCTTGCTGCTGTGGGCCTCCTGCTACAGGTGGTTGTGTGGCTCTCTGCCTGACTCGTTATTCCCGTAGTGACCTCAGCCGCTGCCCCCCTTGCCAGTGACTGCATTAAGGCCGCCCTGTCGTGCTTCTGACCTTCTGTCACATGCACCTGTCTTTGTGGGGGACAGTAGGCCTAAGAAGTGGAGTGCCCGTGTCCCCTCTGTTCTGGTGAGAAGCCCAAATCCTGTCTTTCTGATTTACCTCCCATCCCATCCTGTCTCTTAACTCTCTGAGCAAGAGAGACCACTTCTCTCCATTTTACAGCCATTTAAGATTGCCTTGGATTAATCAACAGCCTTGACTACCCCCACCCCCCCACTTCTCTGTACTGTAGCCAGAATTTTTTCTGAAATACAGCTCTTAGGTGGACACTTCCTCTTTGAGAATGGCTTCTGCTGTCCCATCATGGAAGCCCAGGCTCCTTAAACGGACTTGCCGGGCCTCACACACCCTGGGCCCCGGCCCAGCGTTACCCGGAAGGGGCATGTGGGTGGCCTGTGCCTCGGAAGGAGCAGGTCTTCCGTCCTGGTGATCACAGAGTCTGCTGCCCTTTTGAGACACGTTAGTTTGATACTGCAGGAGGGGTGCTGTGTGTATGGTGTATCAGCTTTGCTACTGTGGGCATGTTAAACTTCTTTTTCTAGGACTTAGACCCTAGTTTGTTCATGTTACTGTGGAGGTTTATGGCTGTGCTTTTACTTTAGTGTTTGTTTTTTCAACATCCTTTGAGTGGAAGTGGATTGATGTGCTAGCGCTCCTTTGGTCAGAACTAGAGCCTCCCTTTGGAATGTCGTTCCCATGGAGAGAGAAACAGGACCATGGTCTCTTGTAGATTGAATATCTAGAAAGTCTATGCTTGGAAGGTGCAGCCTATACTTGGCTTACTGTTTAAAGGCATTGTTGGTTCTTTGCCCACTTCTTTGTTCTCACCCCAGCCCCCTCATTTCTTGGAAGAGGAACCCAAGACACACAATTACAGGGCTTGTCCAGGGCCTCATGACCTTGGTAGAGTCTCCTGTGAAAACCTAAGCCTCAGAGCCCTGGCGCCGGGGATCTCTGTCCTACACCACAGATGTTTCTTGCTCTGTTTCTGGGTCCTGAATATTGTTGATGTGTGCTGGCCTCAGCCTTGCCCTTGTGTTCTCTATGGCTCCCTAGCTCACGATGCAAGCCAGACTGGCCAACGACGTGCAGTCCTGCTGTGCAGCCATGACCTTGGTCGGGTCCTTCACATCTCAGTTTTCTCATCTGTGGAATGGTCATCATGACAGCACCCACCCTGCAGGGCTGCGGTGAGGATTAAGGAAAAAGCACATTAAATCCCCCGGACTTAGTAGAAACTGTGTGAATGTTAACGGCTGCCCCTGTTGGGCATCTCTTCTTAGACTGACATCACCATTTGGTAGCTTTATGACATCAGAGTAGTGACTTAACCTCTCTGGGCCTCAGTTTCCCATTTTATTTTTTAAAATATTTTATTTATTTATTTGACAGAGCGATCACAAGCAGGCAGAGAGGCAGGCAGAGAGTGAGGAGGAAGCAGGCTCCCTGCTGAGCAGAGAGCCCGATGCGGGCCTTGTTCCCAGGACCCTGAGCGGAAGGCAGAGGCTTAACCCACTGAGCCACCCAGCAGTTTCCCATTTTAAAATGGGGTTAGTGTAAGTTCCCATCCTGCCGTATTTATCAGTCATCCATATAGAGGGCTATTGAGCATGGCCCGGCCATAGGAGATGTGCTCAGTAAAGGTCTGCTGCTGCTGCTGTTAGTGATTTCTCTAAAAAGTTGCATCAGGGAGGATCCCAGGACCCTCTATTGTAGTCAACTGTATACGTTCTGAGAAATCTTTTAAGTCATTTTTCCCCCATCAGTACATGGTCACTACAAAAAAAAAATTTTGAATTTGTAATGCTATCTAAATGTCAATATTTTTATGACTCTTCTAATTTTTTCCTGTGTTTTTATTATAAATCAGTACATCTTCTCTTCATTAGGATTATATATATAATATTATATATAATATTATATATATAATATATATGTATATATTTATTTATTTAACAGGGAGAGACACAGCAAGAGAGGGAACACAAGCAGGGGCAGTGGGAGAGGGAGATGCAGACTTCCCGCTGAGCAGGGAGCCTGATGCGGGGTTCCATCCCAGGACCCTGGGATCATAACCTGAGCTGAAGGCAGAGGCTTAACCCACTGAGCCCCCCAGGCACCCCAGATTACATGTATTTTTCAGAGCATTACTGGAACAACAATACACATCCTTTAATAGCTCAGTCAGCAGTGGTTTTTCATTTATGCCTCTGACTTCCAAAGCTGGGCTCTCTCAAAGGCCTGGGGACTTTTGGAAGGTCTCTCCCTCACTCTGCAGCCCTTACTGAACGTGAAAAGTCACAGCTGCCCTCCTATCCCTGTGTGCGTGGCAACAATATGTATCTGGTTCATGCTAGGAAAAAACTCGCTGGTCCAAGTGTATACATACTATTGGGTCAATGGTTAAAGCACATTAAAGCTTTTTGAAAATTAGCTTTAGAAAAGGAAACACGAGGGATCTTTGTGGTGGTGGATACACAACCAACACAGTAATAGGACTGGGGGCATGTTTGCACGCTCAGACGAGTAAGAATTAAGCTGGGGAAATCCGAGTCAGCTTTGTGGATTGTGTCAGTGTCAGTGCCCTGGTTGTGATATTTCACAGAACGTTACCATCTGTGAGAAACTGGGTAAAGGGTGTTAGGGACCTCTGTATTATTTCATACATCTGCGTGTGATTATCTACACATGATTAACTCAAAAAATTCGCCTAAAAATAGAAGTGTAATTTCTGATTAATACAATCCCAGAGGAAAAAAGGCAGCTTGGAATCCTGCTATCTCCTGTTTGGGTGACATGGAGACCGATTCAAGTCTAGCCTGGTTTTCTTTTTCTCCACATTAGCCAAGTACTTGGTCCTTTAAGTTAAGGGCTGGGGTAGGCAGTAAGTAGGGCCCCCTGGTCACAACAGCGGGTTCCACACACAGGCCTTTTGTTACCGCTGGGATCTGTTTCTTGTTAATGAACTGGGTGTGCCGATGCTTGTCTGTGGGGCCAACAGGCTGGGGGGGCCTCCTGCATCTTTTCCTGCAATGCTGCCGCAGAGCACAGTTGTACCCCCCACCTCGCTCCCGTGAAAACAAACTGGAATCTTCTCTTAAGGATTTCTCCTGCCCTGAGTTGATGAACAATTTAGAGCAGTTTGAGCTGTCTTCCACCTCCATCAAGTTAAATTCTGGTTTAAACCAACCCTTACATGAAGCTCTCTGGTTTTTGCTAGCAGGGCAGCCCCCACTGGAGGCCAGGGAAGGAAAGCGCCTGAGGCAGCATACTTCCTTCCAGTCCCACAGAAGTGTCTGGTGGAGGAGAGAGCTGGAAGGGGGTTTCAGATTTGGAACCAGATTTCAGATCTCCTTAAGCTAGAAAATCATTCCAACGGGTCCGCTTTCTCTGAGCTCATTCACTAGGGTGATCTTTACTTGCATTTAATAAAATATTTAGAGACCTATCGCATTCCTCTTGCAGCTTGCCATTAACAATGCTACGGAGGTTGGCTTAGTAACCCACTTGATTCCCAGCTGCCTTGCCTGGGCCGTTACTGAACGTGGGTCATTGTGAAAGCTGAACCAAGTCTTCGGCTCTTAAGGAATTATTTTGTAGAATCTTAGTTATAAGGAGTTACCAGGACTTTATTAATATGGCAGAAGTGGCAACTTTCAAATAATTTTTCACTTGGGTCCTAGAGGGACTTACGTTTATTCCTTCCTCCACAGAATAAAACCTGTGACACCCTTCTTGGTGTTTGCAGAATTGCAAATCGATTCCTTGCCATGGATTTATAATAAAACCGCCCTGCGATTTTTCCGCAGACTTAAGTGTTCTTTTGTGGCACGACCTTTTACTCCAACAGAAGGAGAACAAAGACCGACGCCCCCTCAGGTGGCCCGCGTAGCCTCTCATGACCACAGCCAATTAGATACGTGGTGAAATACCAGTCTGCGAGCTGTGTATTGGTCCGTGGCAGGAATGGTATCAGCCTTTTTGGTGTGGATTAAAAAGAATCGACAACCCTAGTTTTCATGGTAGGGAAACTGGTTGCCTTGCCTTAGAATTTAGGCTGTTTGGAGAGGGGAGGGGAGGGGCTGCACCGTTATGAAATGATCAGCTAAGATTGTTATTTATTTATTTATTTATAAGATTTTACTTATTTATTTATTTATCTGATGGGCAGAGATCACAAGTAGGCAGAGGCAGGAGGGGGTGGGGGTGGGGAAGCAGGCTCCCCGCTGAGCAGAGAGACCCTGCGGGGCTCGATCCCAGGACCCTGAGATCATGACCTGAGCTGAAGGCAGAGGCTTAACCCACTGAGCCATCCAGGCGCCCCCTAAGATTGTTATTTAATAATTATACCAGTAGCCCGTTTCTGAAGGATCCTACTCCGTCCATGTGGTTGGGTCGCTGTGGTTGGTGAGCTCTAGACCCTCGGGATGCTTTCTGATCCCTCACACACTGGTGGCTGTGCTGCTGACCCGTTTCAGTTTGCTGAGTTTACATGAAGCCAGACCCCTTTCTAATCCAGCGTCTTGTCCCCCGTGCCACCCCTATATGTGTGCACGAGCGTGGCACACATAGACACATACGCACAGTCAGAACCTTGCAGGATTGGAAGTTACCCCATCCTCTGAGCCCCCCCGAGGCTCTTCTCTGGAACTGGGAAATGAAATCTGGTGGTGCCGAGTGCAGTGTGGGTCGGACCCAGCCAAACCAGCGACCCTTTGTGCCCGACTTAAAGGCTGCTTTATTAGATGGGTTATTTGTTTGGCTGGTTTGTGACATCCGTAGCTCATTGCCACTTTTGTTTCTTGCAGTTTTATGTGCTGAAAGAGTTGGCCAGATGACTAAGACGTATAATGACATAGATGCTGTCACTCGGCTTCTTGAGGAGGTAAGTGCTTCTGGCGAGGCCGAGGGCTGCTTATGATTGACTGATTATAACTTACATTGATTAAAGCATACATGGTTGTTGGTCTCAGTGAAGAGTCCCCAAAATGGGGCCCTCTTGGGGTACAAAGCAGTGCCTTTGCTTTTTGAACTGATAGCTCCGCAGGTCTTTGTAGCTGTAACTTTGTACAAGGTATGTTAGATCTTTAAAAGGAATGTATAAATGACACAAAATAGGAATGTTTGCTAGAAGACCCAATTTAAGACTTTTAAAAACCCTGAAAGTATTTTGTAATGCTATACTTTAAGGGTATCCAAAAGCATCCAAAGAAGACATCATCATGATATCTTTGTAGTTTTTTGGAACTTAACTCAGGTTAAAGGGATATTACACAGCATAGAAATAACCACACAGGACCGAGCAGGAGTGGTGGAACCCAGAGTTTTGGGAGGCATCTTTGATTCCCACTTCTATGTATCTCCTCTCCTGTATTTTTCCCATCAGAACATCCAGTATTCTCACAGCTGCTCTGAGGGGTGGACTGTTTGGATTCCCCCCTGAGTTCCCCACCTGCCTAGCCATCCGCTCCCCTTCCTTCTCCTGCAGCTGGTCCTCTCTCTGCTCATGGACCCGGTTGGATGCGTATGGGCAGAAGCTGAGACTTCTCAGTCACCTGCATGTCACAGCAGTAACCAACAGGTTGGCCCCAAATAAGTGATGTTACGTTTTTGGCCATGAGACAGGGCCATTGCGAGGCATTTTGGGGCACAGGCCTTCTGGTGGTACTCCAGTTGCTGCCATTATGGTGGCTGGCGTTAGGCACTTGGGAGGCTAGCTTGGTTGGCACCAATGACGACTTTTTTTTTTTTTTAAGATTTTATTTATTTATTTGACAGAAAAAGATCACAAGTAGGCAGAGAGGCTGAGAGAGAGAGAGAGAGAGAGAGAGAGAGAGGGAGGGAGAAGCAGGCTCCCTGCTGAGCAGAGAGCCAGATGCAGGGCTCGATCCCCGGACCCTGAGATCATGATCTGAGCCAAAGGCAGGGGCTTAACCCACTGAGCCACCCAGGCGCCCAGCATCAATGACTTCTGAAAATGGTTCATCACAGACCCCTTCCCACTGGTCCTTTCCCCCCAACAGTGCCATGCTGTTTGGGTACCCTGGTATTTCCAGCATCTACTCCTTAGTCCACACTGTTAGCTGTCAGATCTTCTGAGGAGGCTCTGTCTGGACCGTTCTTTTTATTCCAAGCCCACTCCACTCCTCCAGCCCACAGAGCCTCAGGAGGGAGGTTTCTATTTCTCTCTGTAGCCGCCTGCATCCCAAGCCCGTGTGACCTCTTTGCCCGCCCCCCGCATACTTATAGACACTTAGAAGTCCTCACTTTGGCAACCAAAGCTACACACAGATCCCATTCTGAAACCCCCTCCAGCTTGTCACCAGGGACCTCCCCCATCCTTCCCTGGCCTTGAGTGTTGTGCGGCAGGGCTCATGGGGACCTTCAGAGCTGTTTGTCACCACGGCTCCAGGGGTTCTGTACCCCCGTGAGCCCTGAGCATGGCAGTCATCCTACAATTCCCTTTGTCCTGTTCTCCTAGCCAGATTAGCTGGAAGCTTTTCCAAGGTGGGGACTATCCAGGACAGGGGCGCTGGGTGGGTGGGGAGGTCTCTTCCCTTATAACCTTGGAAATGATAGGCCCTTTGCAAGTGTCTGCTGCTGTTGTCATGCTTGTTATCAAGGGTGAATTGTTTCTGAGAACTGTGTCTTGTCAGTTCTGCGGTAGCTCTCCGCCACGGGTGCCCCTGGTTTGGGTGAAGGGACCCGAATCAGAGGACAGAAGCAGCCCAGGGCCACACAGCTGCTGTGCACCCCAGGCTGGTAACTGCAGCACCTGGGACTCATGCTTTTGGCTTGAGCGTTGACTGCCCTATTCATTTTGTGGGGAGTATAGTCCATTGGCTGTCAGTGGGACTTTTTATAAAAACACAAACAGGGTCATATTTTTTATGGGATGCTTACTCTGTGAGTGTCCGCCCCCTGCCGTGCTTGGTCCCTGCTGAGCTGGCACTGGCGGTGCGGAGCCCCGTCTCTGCTCGGACGTCTGAGGATTGCTCCCAAAGGAGCGGGGCCTGCAGCCCTGCATGCAGAGCCTGGGTGTCTAGTTCCCCGTCCCCCCAGCTCATCTGCTCAGCCAGGGTCACTCCCCAGATGGCAGGCTGTCCTCTTTAAACAAAACAAAACAAAACAGAAAAAAATCCAAAAAACCTGAGCTGTCAAGAAGAAAGAATATTTGTGGGGCGCTTTCTTTGGGTGGCTTTGTGCCCTCTGGGTTCTGTTTTTAGCAGCTCATTCTGGCATGGTCTGTGTGTATGTGTGTCTCATTTATAATGCCATTCTTCTCCTCGTCCTGATAAGAACCACCTCTGAGTCACTGCCTTTCTTCGGAACTAGGCGGTTCCCCGGTGAAAGGTGAACTGCGTTGGTCACCGGACCATGGTCCTGGGCTGTGTTCTGCTTGGCTTGGCTTTGGTTCCACTTCCTCTGATCATTTGCTTTGGTTCGCAGGCCGGCCACATGCAGGCAGGGTCAGGGGGTGGGGGGTGGGGGGAGAGAGAGAGAGAGAGAATGTGTGTGTGTGTCTGTGTGTGTGTACACGTACTACACACAGGATGCCAAAGGGCAGCCCATGGCGGGTGGGGAGCTTTTGTTTCTGCCTCTAAGGGGGAAGAGGATTCCGCAGCAGCTCTCCTTGGCTTCCTGCCTTTGGATTTACCTTTGGGCAGAGCTTGCCTCCCGCTACTCTCTCCCCCTCGTTTGGAGAGGGTTGTTCTGAGGGCCCCTTAGTCATGCTTTTGATGCTGAGATTGGTGAATGAGATGAGTCAGCCGCCAGGTGTGGGAGGCTTGCTGCTCTCCATCTCCGGGGGCTGTTGTCAGACAGCAGGGGCGCCGCTGGCAGAAGGGGCCGAGCCAGGTCACTGTCTCTTTAAGCAAAGCAGGGGCAGGCAGAGCGAGTGAGCCCTAGGAATGAGCTCCTCCTCCTGGCTGCATTTCCCAGCTGAACGAGGGAACCCGGCTCTTTTAATAGTTAATTTCCAAAGGCCTAAATTCTTTATTTGTAATCTCTCATGCTCACTGTAGTTTAACCCAGTGGTCACTTCCTAGCTGCTTTCCTGTTTTTAGCTATAAACATTTACCATATTTTGGCTGGTTGTGTAATATATGTGAATGTTTCATTTCTGGAATCGTTCAGGAGAAACCAACCAGTCTGTCCTCTTAGTAAAGAAAAACCAGAGCTACTTCACTAAGTTTTTAGTTACTGTAACTTTTAAATGAACTATTTTTAGGTAACTTTTAAGTCATCTCCACATCCAGCGTGGGGCTCGAACCCACAGGCCTGAGAGCAAGAGTCTTATGCTCTACCACCTGAGCCAGCCAGGTACTCCCCTTAGATAACTTTTAGACACCACAGAACTTGTTTAATTTTTTCATTTCATCCATAAATAGTTTTACTATAACTTATCCTTTTTTTAACCCCCTGCAGAGAGTTTTTGTTTCTGTTACTATAAAGATTCAGTTTTTGGTGTAGATGGGGTGAAAGCTGTCCCACTGTGGGGCAGGGATGGTGAGGAGAGCCCCAGGTCTGAGGTTTGGGGTGTCATGGGGAGGGCGAGGGGCTTCACTGAGTGCACATCCCATTTGTTTTTCTTCCCCTGCCCGTTGCTCTTGGGCTCTCTTGGGCCTTTGTGTGCCATGGGAAGCCCTCACCATCCTTCGGGTGCTCCAGCCGGCCTTACCCAGCAGGCTTTCGTAACTGTAATTTTTGCTTGATTTGTTTGCCGTGGGGTTTGCATGCAGACTGTGGCCAAGACATGCGGAATGTCTGCGCTTGTCGGAACTTCCCACTACACATGCATGGTTGCAGCGTAGACCCAGGGAGGCAGTGAAGCCTCTGGCCTTAAGTGCTTCCTGGGTATTCAGTCTGAGAATTTGTTCTGGTAGATTCAGTGGGCTTGAGTTAGATGCGTGGAGACCACACTTCCAAAGAGAAATTGACACTGGTATTGCCTTTTTAAGTGAGGGAGAGCCAGCCGAAACCATTTGCACAAGATGCTGGTTTTGAGTCGGACTGGAGAGGTAGGTTCCCTCCCACCATTCCTCTGGGTCCTTTCCTCCACGTACCCAGTAAACACATAGGTTGAGTCTCAGAAGTGATGAAGGGCCACCGAGCAGAGGACCATCCTTGGAAGACTCTGTGGCAAGCACAGATGAGTTCACAGAAAGGAAAATCTCGGTTCATTGGCTAGAGTCCCTGGTCCCCCTTGTGCCTTGGTAGGCTCAGATTGTGGGAATAAGGTGGAGGTATTTGTGGGCCCTGTGATGTGACACCTGGCTGGCTTCTGGGGCAACCGTGACAGCAGTGACAGGTTTCCAGACTGTGGGAAATGGAGTGGGGAGTGGCCATCATCTGTGCGAGAGAGAGTGCCAAATCGCATCTAGAGTCTTCCCAGACGGCACTCCAACCTCCATTGCTCGGCTCCTATGTCAGTGAAATTCCTGTGATAAGCAAGGGGTAAAGTGTGCTGCTCATGCACAGAATTATTCAGTGGGCATATAAAAAGTTAGAAATACAAAGTGCCTTTGTTTTCTTCATATCGTACAAGTCTGAATCATAATGCTAGGAGATTTTTTCAAGGGTAGCTAACAGCCAGTCTGCCCCACACCCCCTCCCCACCTAACAGAGGAGGGAACTGGGTTCCAGGGATGTTCAGCCAGAGCCCAATCTCACCGCTGTGGAAGAGAAGTGTTCCCCTGGAGCAGGTAAACTTTTGACCAATATCCACTGTAAGGAACGCATCTCAGGTTGCGACTCAGTACTCCCATAAATGAGTATATGACAAGCGAAAGCATAAACATGAAATAATACCCTCGTTATGTGGAATGCACTTTGGTATTTCAATCTTGTGCTGTTGAATTTCATTTAAAACAAATTATCAGTTGCCATTACAAAAATGATTCTCAACCTACTCATGGTTTATAATGTATGTTTGGAAAAAGCTGACCTAGAGTGTACCTGATCCTTGTTAAATGGAAGCCATTGGCCCAAGGTCATATGGTTAGTTAGTAGCCAGTTAGAAGCTAAGGCTCCTCCCTCGCTTTTTTTTTTTTTAAGTTCTATTTATTTATTTGTCAGAGAGAGAGAGAATGTGTGCGTGTGCACAAACACACACACACACACAAGCAGAGGGAGAGGGAGAAGCAGTTACCCTGCTGAGCAAGGAGTCTGGTGGAGGAGTTGATCCCAGAACCGTGGGATCATGACCTGAACTGAAGGCAGATGCTTAACTGACTGAGCCACCCAGGCCTCTGCTTCCCCCGCCCAGCTTTTCTCCTTCTCTAAACTCCACATTCCCATTCCTCTTCTTTTTACTCCAGCTGTATGAAATTAGCACAAGCTTCATAAATGATTTAGTTTCCCAGAGCTCCCCTCCCCTTGCTAATCCTACCCACAAGGGAGCAAGTTGAACCTAACCACAGTGGCAAACAGTTTCTCAGCACGGAGGAGTCAGCATTCGGTGATGGCGTCTGTCCTGCTGTCTGCACTGTCAGGAAACATCTTTCCTTCTATTATATAAATAATATAAATACATATATATATATGTATTTATTTATTTAAAGATTTACCTATTTTAGAGAGAGCACAGAAGTGGGGAGTCGGGGAAGGGCGCAGGGGGAAGGGCAAAGGGAGAGGGAGAGAATCTCAAGCAGACTCCTGGCTGAGCACAGACCCTGACATGGGGGCTTGATCTCACAGCCCTAAGATCATGACTTTACCCGAAGTCAAGATTCGGCTGCCCCACCGACTGAGCCACTCAGGTGCCCCACAGCTGTACCTTTATATGCCACTAAAGATCTTCCTTGGTGTAGGTGCCTGGGTGGCTCAGTGGGTTAAGCGTCTGCCTTCGGCTCAGGTCATGATCTCACGGTCCTGGGGTCAAGCCCCACATCGGGCTCTCTGCTCAGCAGGGAACCTGCTTCCTCCTCTCTCTGCCTGCCTCTCTGCCTGCTTGTGATCTCTGTCAAATAAATAAAGATCTTCCTTGGTGTACTGTTCTGAGGCATATAAGTGGTATCATCAGCTGAAATAAAAAAACTTCTGTGTCCTTAACACAGTCTTTGTCCCTGAGGTAAGGCAAGATTTTATGCATTATCTCCATTTTGAAAGTTTTTTTTTTTAATTTTATTTATTTATTTGATAGAGAGACAGCAAGAGAGGGAACACAAGCAGGGGGAGTAGGAGAGGGAGAAGCAGGCTTCCTGCTGAGCAGGGAGCCCGATACGGGACTCAGTCCCAGGACCCTGGGATCATGACCTGAACTGAAGGCAGACACTTAATGACTGAGCCACCCAGGCGCCCCTCCATTTTGAAAGTATTTTTAGAAGTTTTTTAAAAGTTTGTTTTTTTAATAATCTCTACACACAACGGGAAGGCTCAAATCCCCCAACCCTGAGATCAGAAGTTTCAGGCTCCTTCCACGGATCAGGTCCTGATCTCAGGGTCCCCGAATCCATCCCTGCGTCGGGCTTTATGCTCAGGGGAGAGTCTGCTTCAGATTCTCTCTTTCTCCCTCCCTTGGATCCTCCCTCTTGTGCAGGCATGCTCTCTCTCTCTCTCAAATAAATACATAAATAATAAAAAATCAACCTAAGTACCCTCCATTAAGTAAAAGAAACGTGCTGTTGGATTTCAGAGTAACTTTGGCCATTTCTGTTTCGCATGAAGTAAAGACAAATAGCTCTGTAAATTCCACTTTCGTATGTTCTAAGGAGCCTGCCTCCCTGCATCAGCTCTTTGCTTTATTGCAAGAGCACTGTGGGATTCCTGTGCTCATTCATTCATCCAGCAGGCAGCTACAGAGTATTTCCATGTGCTGGGCCATAAGGGTACAGAAGCCCAGCCCTCAGGCGGACAGATTGTCACGTGATTTCACAGACACCCAAAGCCGCTGCGGAGGAATGTTTTTTGGAAGCGCGTTTCTCTGGTAGGAACAGAGACTTATAGTCCTTGGGTTGTCTCCCATTGCCCGAGGTCTGCATAGCTCTGACACCTTCTGTAGGCAGAGCATCCCCTTCTTTGAACAGGTATCAAGTGTGGGTACGTGGACGGCGAGTTAGTTCAAAATGTCCTGTTTTCCTCAGTTGACGATGAGCGCCCTGGGCTCCTTTGGGAAGCACAGGTGTTCTGAACATCTGTTCTCACCTTTGCCTTTTATAGAAAGAGCGGGATTTAGAACTGGCTGCTCGGATCGGCCAGTCGTTGTTGAAGAAGAACAAGACACTAACGGAGAGGAACGAGCTGTTGGAGGAGCAGGTGGAACACATCAGGGAGGAGGTGAGCTGGTGTCAAGGGCCAGGGGCCGGCGGGCTTGCGCTCAGGCTCCAGAGCTGTCTATTCTGGGGTGGCCTCCTGCAGGCAGAAGGCTGCCTTCCTGCTGCTGCTTCTGTTCATGACCCTGCTTCAGACAGTGTGGACCGCGCCAGCTGGGGTAGGAACAACCTTCACCTGCTCACTAGGGCCAGAGTAGCCAGTGCCACCAGGCCTGGCTGTGTGGGGTCAGCACCTGTCCCCGTGCCCTGAGAGTCCAGGTCCTCACACAGGCTGCAAAGTATACTTAGCCTGTGAGGAGTGCACGCAGGCTAAGACGGCGGTGAGCGGGGGTTCCTGGGGCAGGTGGGCACAGGCAGGCCATAGGGGAGCCCTGTCGGGAAGAGGCTAGCCTGTGCTGCAGAGTAGGGCAGCGACGGCACATTCTTCATTCCAATACGATTTTGTGTTTGTAAAACAAAATGAAAAAAATAGGCTATTGGAGTCATGGTAGGAACCCTATCATTTTCATGACCCAAACCTTGGCTGAAGGGCATCAGTGGTCAGGGCTGGGGTGCTGAATGCTTTAGGCTTATCTTACTGGTCTGGGGTTTCGGAGGAGCAGCACTAGTTTTCTGGAAGGTTGTGGTGTGGGTAGGACAAGGGGGGCTCTGCCGAGTCGGGCAGGGTGGCTGGAACGGGCTTAGGAATTAGAGCCGGGCCCTACTTGGTTGCTTCTTCCCCATCATCCTGTTCTTTCAACTGCAGATTTTAGCTGTGAGGACTTTCACTTGACCTTCTTCTTCTCCTGGTTTTCCTTATTTTCTGTCAGAAACCTTCTAAGTGGGAGCGGATGCCCGGACTCATGTCTTTCAGATTTATTTAGACCTTGTCCTCATGGAAGCTGTTCCCACCTATTATTGCCTGGGTTTGGTAATGGTTTTAATGTTGACGAAACAGACTTGCCAATATCTGAGAAAAGTTTTCACCCCGGACGGCTTCCTCTGGAAGACGTTCGGGTAGGATATGGTCATGTTTGGAGAAGTCAAGTTGCCCCCTGCTTTCCTGGCACCCAGCATCATGGCCTGACCTCCCCTTCTCGCAGGCATTAGGGAGCAGAGGACCTGCCATCCAGGGGACCAATACATGGTCGCCCACTGTCCCTCGTGTGCTGTTCCTCCACATGACTGCCCTTGCCGGGGGTTCCCTCACATTACACAGAGAGTACCCACCTATTTGGAAGTGGAAAAGTGTCTTTTTCCTTGGAAAAGCTTTGAATTTGGAAGCTGTAATATGTTCCCCTTTGGCACATCATTAAATTGTCAATGTAGATGTTAGAACTAAAGCTTTTGTGCACATAGAATTTGCTTCTCCGTGGAAGTCATAAATACCCACTGTGTTGGGTAGGAAAGCTGGGAACAACTGTAGACCCCAAATCAAATTAGAAACAAGAAAGAATGACAACCAGATTGTAATTCTCGCTTAGAGCACCGGTTCCCTGCTAATCAGAAGTGAAAACTTTTATGGCACAGGTTTGTTTGCTTAAGATGTTAAGTATAAATTAGGCGACTTGCAAAAACTGTCCTAGTTATCAGTATGGCCACTTCCTGATGGCTGCCTCCTTTCTCCCTGTGTCTGAAATTGCTATCTTGTGGTCACTGAGTACAGAGCAAGGTCTGGCCAGGCTTGGCCGCGAGCCCTGTAAGAGCGCAGCAGTCACAGGGTGGAGCTGTGAGTGTCGCAAGTATGACAGCGAGGGTGGGGAAGCTGCTCGTAGCTGCCCACCCAGAGCTGGCGTCGCCAGGGGCCCAGTCCAGGGTGGCGTTGCATTTCAGCAGAAGTGAATGGCCTCTTCTTTCGCTTGGTAACACGATCTCTTTCTCTGGCCATTTGCCCAGCTGGTCATCTGGCTACTTGCAAAGCCCATATGCTGTCTTGTCCCCCACCCCCAAACCTCATTCCAGAGCCTTCTAGTCTCCTCTCACCTCCTCTCTGAACCAAAGTAAAAACCATAAACTTAGGCAGAGGGTTTTCTGTCAAAACACGGTTACTGTATTCTTCTTCAGTGGGATCAAATGCAACCTCTCTTCCTTGAAAAGCCCAAAATCGATGACCCGCCTTCACTTTGGGTGAGGAATTAAACAGACATTGTCACCCAGCAGCAAGTGTCTGGACATGTCGGGGGCTCAGTGGTGCTCAGAGCTGAATGCTATCCGCCCCCCCCACCCCGGCCCCACTGTGTCTGTGCAGGTGTCTCAGCTCCGGCATGAGCTGTCCATGAAGGATGAGCTGCTTCAGTTCTACACCAGCGCCGCGGAGGAGAGCGAGCCCGAGTCCGTGTGCTCCACCCCGTAAGTCACAGAGGGCCGTGTCTCTGGGGCCTCGGTGCAGGCAGCTGGCTGTCACCTGTGTCCTTGGCAGTCCCTTGGCAGGGTCACTTCCCCAGTGGCTCAGGTCCACTGCTCCCGGCCTTCCCCAGACCAAGCATCTCCATGTGCCTCCGACAGATTGGATGATTTCAGCAGGACGTGGAAGGAGACAGGGTTATTTGTCAATTTAGATTGATCCGGCCTGGTCACGGGTAACAGGTGGGCCCTGAGGTTAGGTAGAGGATAGGATGGGTTCTGGAGCCAGAGATGCCACGGCGAGCCCCTGGGACAGAAGGTGTGGAGACTTCTCAGAGAGTCCTCAGAACCTTATATCAGGAGCATGAACTCTAGAGCCCAGTGGTCTCAGTTCAGACCTTGGCTCTGTGGTTTCCTAGCTGTGTGCTCTTGGTTAAGTTACTTAACCACTCTGTGCCTGTTTCCTCTTTGTTAAATGGGAATCCTGATAGTACTTGGTTCAGAGGGTTATGAGCATTAATTGGCTTCATACCTGTAGAGTACTTAGAACTAGGCACACAGAATTGCAATGTAAATATGAAATAGACTTCTAGGCATCTGGAATTGTGTGTCAGCTTCAAATAGTCGATTCTGCTGAGTTGTGAGGCCATGTGGCAGCTGCACACGGTGGCCAGAGGGTGGGGATGGGGGTCCTGAGTGCTGGTGAGCCTATGTGGCAGCAGGGGGCCACCATCACCCCTGCATGGTTCATGGTCACCCCTCCCCCCACCGGAAACGGTACTTGGCCAGGTGCAGGGAGCCAGTCTCTCTTTCTGGAGCGAAGTTGCACTTTCTCCCCCAGGTTGAAGAGGAATGAGTCATCCTCCTCCGTCCAGAATTACTTCCATCTAGATTCTCTTCAGAAGAAGCTGAAGGACCTCGAAGAGGAGAACGTCGTACTTCGATCGGAGGTCAAGTGCACTCCCTGCCCTTGTTCCCTCTGGAGGGTGGTGGCCCCCTTTGCCTTATCTGGCAGGAGGAGCTGTGCTTACAGCGCCGTTCTCAAGGGTGACCATCTGTGAGAGAGCCACCTGAGCTCCACTCACTGCAGCACCCTGAGCCTGGCTGGCATGCCTCCTCTGAGCTGGGCATTGGCTTCTGGGGAGCACGTACCTGTCCGGGGGACCGAGGGCTTGGGGATTCTCCGTGTGGGTGGGCAAGAGTGGCAAGCCCCTCCTCCTCCAGTTAGGGCAGGCTCCGTCGGTGGTGTCTCTTCGTGGTGTCCTCTAGCTCTGCCATGGAGATGACACTGAGGCTTGTTGCCGCAGGTCACATATGCTCTGAGGGAATATAGTACGTGAGAACTTGGAGACAGATTTCTTAGACAATTAACATAAAAAGGTAGAGCTGGGACCACATGGGGACTCATGCTTTTGAGTGTTTCTCACTAGCTGGTCGCTGTGCACTTTGCCTGTATTGTGTTTTTTGTTTTTCAATTTTTTTTTTTTTCTCAAGTTTCACAGCAGTTGTGTTTTGTTTTTGTTTTTGTTTTTTCCAAGTTTCACAGCAGGGCTAGAAGCTGGTTATTTTGCTTCTCATTTACAGTGAGAAAGCTGGGACCCAGGCTCCTAGGTGTTTGATTTGCCAGCGTGGTGCAAGTTAGGGAATGACAAGGGCTGGATTTGTAAGACTCTGTGACTCTGAACCTTCTACTTCCCTTCACCCTTGGCCCCTACCTAAAAACACCAATGTGTGCAAGTTTAATACTTTTTGTCTTAATTATCAGTGAGTTTATGTTCTCCAGCCAGAGGTATGCTTTGTCAAGTTTGGGTTGTATGCCCACCTCAGCTGGCCCAGGGTTCCCTGAAACTCCTGCAGTAGGGCAGACCACCTTGAACTTGCCCACCTGTTGAAAAGAGCCTCATGTCTGAGCTTACGAGGGCTATGCATGAGGAAAGGGTCCTGTTTCCTTACACCATAGATCTTCTAGTCCTTATTTTCTAGTGGGAGACACAAACCCAGAGTGACCAAGAGGGTTGTCCAAGCGTTCTCTGATAGCCAGGGGCCAAGCCAGGGCTATTGCCCAGCATAATAGCCAGTGCCTGTCCCATGTGAACGCCCCAGGCCTTGGTGCATGGTAATCTGTCCCTCTGTCAGTGTTCCCCTAAAGCAGGTGGAGGGAATCTGATCCCAGCTGCCTACCCGTTCTACCTCGGTTTCCGGGAGTGTAGTGTCTCCTTGGGGCCCGGTCCTGAGGGCTCAGAGATAGCTCCTCTCCACCTGGGATATTTTCTTCAGACCTTTGGATCTCTACTTTCTCACCTTGTCAGGGGCAGCAGGCTATCCAGAGTCCCGGGGTAGCTCCCGGGTCTCTGAATTTCAGTGCTTTCGTATCATACGGTGTTTTAACTTAGCTAAATACAGTAGATTTAACTCCCAACTCAGCCCTCATAGGACAGTGCCTTGCATAAAGCAGGTACATGATAAGAGTTAGACATTCTTGTGGTCATCCGTAGACGGTAGGCAGAGCTGAGTCCTAGACACCTTTGGTCTGTGTCTGTGAGCCGGGACTGAATTCAGCAAATGAACAGACACGAGGGAGCCACTTGCAGTCTGCACATCGCTTTGTGTGGCGCCCTCTGGTGGTACACCGTTTTCAGCTCTTCCGCTTTGAGGGTCCGAGATTCCTTAACTGAGCAGGGCATTCTGATGGACTGTCTGTATTTGAGGGTGTCACGGATGGCAGGTGGGGAGAGGGTGAAGGGAAGCCTTCCAGACCCAGGTTAGTCCTTGCTCCTTGCCCTAGCCTTGCCCACCCCACCGGTCCAGGTGTGACTGTGGGTCTCTGACCCGAGCCTTACTCATAGGCCTGCCAGCTGAAGACGGAGACCATCACCTACGAAGAGAAGGAACAGCAGCTGGTCAACGACTGCGTGAAGGAACTGAGTATGGCCTGATCCTCTTGCTCCATCCCCACCCCCTCTTTTTACTTTCTGTAACTGCCATCATTGGGATGAGACACTCTCCCCACCCCCTTGTCTTGCATGGCACCCTTCACTCTGATTCATAAGAAATTTGGGTACTGGATTGTCAGTCTTACACTGTCCTAATTTCTCCTTGAGACGATGTTTGATTCCGGCTTTCTACTGGAACACTGGAGTTATGTGAAGTCTAAGTTAAGCCCAGTTACAGAGTTCTCCTGCCGATGTGCAAACACTAACCAGTTATGGTTCTCATAACTGATGGGTGAAAGGTGAGGCCAGAGTTCTCCATTTTGCAAATAAGTACTTCCTCCCGCCCTCTCCACCATAAGGTTACAAGTTAAGACAAAAGGGCAAACAGTATTTTGAGTTTCAGCAAATGAAACACACCCCGTGTTCTAATCTAGTAAAATGAGTTATGACTCTGAATATGGGTTGAAAACACTCCAGGGGATTACACTGTGCCGGTAGCAGTTCCTTCTAGGACAGGGTGGAGCAGGGAGCTCCTGTTAATGATGTGGACCCGTTCATGCACAAACATGGGGATTCGGGCAGATGCATGGGGTGGTGGGGCAGTCATCTCCTGGCTGACCCCCAAGCCTGTCTGACTTTCTCTGGGAAGGGAGGCGGCTTTGGTCAGCAGGGCTGGGTCCCCACGCCTCTTTCTTATGACAGACTGAGCCTGTACGGGAAAACGGGCACTGTTCCTTCTTCACTGTCCTCTCCACTCCTCCCCCTGTCTGGTAACAAAGATGCCTTTTCTTGAGCACACCACAAAGAAACCATTCTCTCTGGGTCTGACTTTCTCTTGTTGTCATTTCTTGGTGAAAGGGGACGCCAATGTGCAGATCGCCAGTATCTCAGAGGAGCTGGCCAAGAAGACTGAGGATGCTGCCCGCCAGCAGGAGGAGATCACACACCTGCTGTCACAGATAGTCGACTTGCAGAAGAAGGCAAAAGCTGTAAGGCTTCTGTTTCTCTGGCTGCCGCAGATGGCACTGGCCCCTGAAGACTAGGCCCTTTGGTCTCATAGTTTAGGTGTCTATGCCGCCCCTTTGGAGAAAAGGCTTATTAGCAAGTTCAGCAGAGTGAACTAGTCACCCTGAACTGGGGAGGGCATCCTATAACCACCTCTCTCTTAAAAATAATCTGCACATCAATAGAATTCATTAAGAAAAGTATCGTAGATCCAGAGTTCTAGAATTTAACTCATGAATTTTTTAGTCTAGGGTTTGTTTTTACATGGTGCGCTCTGGTGTGTCCCGCAGCAGGGTCATATCCCCCATAGATTTAAGCTGGAGCAGCAGCAAGACAGCAAGAACAGAACAAATACAGTTTCATTTCCCACGTCAGGCCTTTGCCAGAAGCTCAAGGTGGAGCCCGTCTGGGGAGGGGCTGTGCCTGTAGTGGCGGGGGAATGGGGGGCCATCCAGCATGAACACGGATGTAGGAAAGGCTGCCTTCAGAATTACAGAAAAGACAAAATGGGACTCTGGCATAAAAGTGTCACTGTAGAAATGTGATAGGATCGGAACAGACCAGGTAATAAGAGGCAGTCAGACGTTTCCAGGTATCTTAGAGAAGAAGTTGATGGGCCTTTGCCCTGTTGCAGTGCGCGGTGGAAAATGAAGAGCTGGTCCAGCACCTGGGGGCCGCTAAG
The DNA here is from genome assembly GCF_002288905.1 of Enhydra lutris kenyoni. Taxonomy (NCBI): domain Eukaryota; kingdom Metazoa; phylum Chordata; class Mammalia; order Carnivora; family Mustelidae; genus Enhydra; species Enhydra lutris. Next base: position 14,849,672 of record NW_019154150.1, read on the forward strand.
GATGCCCAGCGGCAGCTTACGGCTGAGGTGAGCGGCTCCCCCCGCCCTGCCCCCCCGCCTTTCCCCAGGCCCGTTGCAGTTAAGGTGCTCAGCTTTCGTCTGGCGGGCCGTGGGTCGTGTCCACCTCGCTAGCTGTCCTTACTCTGAATCGAAAGCCGTTCTTACTGGTAAATTCCCGCTGACACCCATCACTGCTGGCGAGCACCCAGGAGGCCAGGCCTTGCACAGCCCGCTCCTGTTCAATGTCTGGTGAGAGAAATGGCCCGGAGCTCGCCATGGAAAGGAGCCCATTCACAGATGTGGCTGGAAATGAGGGTGTTGGCTTTGAAAAAGATAACCATTTTTTATTGGGTCTCATTGGCACAAGGTTCCAGGAGTTTTAGGGGTACAGCGTAGTGGTGGGACACCTCTGTACATTATGCTGTGGTCACCACACTGTTGCCCCATCTGTCACCACATGACACCCCTACCGTCCCACTGGCGCGATTCCTGTACCATGCCTTTCACCCCCGTGACTTACACACCCCGTCACTGGAAGCCTGTGATCTCGGTCATGCATTAGGACTCGGGAGGCTAGAAGCATGCCCCAAGTGGGAGCCGGACTGAGCCTCTAGGGCCCTTCGGGGTCGGGCCTGGAGGCCCTGGGCAGCCCCGTGCTGACCCTGCATGCCTTTCCGGTGCCCGCAGCTGCGCGAGCTGGAGGACAAGTACGCCGAGTGCATGGAGATGCTTCATGAGGCACAGGAGGAGCTCAAGAACCTCCGGAACAAGACCGTGCCCAACACCACATCCCGGCGCTACCACTCGCTCGGGCTGTTCCCCATGGTGAGCGTCCACTCTGGGTCCTTGCTCCCCACCTGCTGGGCTGCAGGGCGCCCCAGCAGAGAGGCGGGTCTGGAGGGGAGGTGCGGTGGGTTGGCTTCTCTTTCCACTGTGTAGATCAGATCTGCAGCTGGGGCTCGCGAGCCCGCTCCCGGCAGACTCACTTCTCCTTGGCAGACTCACTTCTCCTTTGCCGTCTCTCTGACTCGGTCTTTTTTTTTTTCTCCTCGTGTCCGTAATGGATATATTTCATGGGAACCTCAGCTGTCTGGAAGATCTTATTCATACCTTGTTATTTTTCTAACCGTACTAGAATATGAGCTGTTTCAGGCTCACAGTGCATTCCAGATTTCTTAAGTTGCCCATGCAGTTCTGCTGGTTCTTTCTAGGCTTCCTGGTCATCCTCTTGGGGGTTTTCAGTGTCTGTGACCTGAAAAAGTGTCTGTCTCTCCACCTGGAGGGGCGTTTCCATTGCTACAAAATGATTTCCCCCGCAATCTGATTTTGTAGCTCTGGCCTGATCTGTTTCATGCTTGGGGTTTAGGGAGACATGGTTGAGAAGGGGATTTTCCAGGTCAGCCCCTCCCTGCTGGGGTTCAGCAGCACTGGGCAGGCCTCCTCTGCTGGCCTTTCCCCATGATGCTTGGTGAGCTTCCTCGCTGCACCTTCTTCTGTCAGACTAAGGCCTCTTGAAGGCGGGGGCCATGTCTTCTTTGCTCCTTTCCTCCATCCCTCTCTGGGACACTCTGCCATCTACTCGGAGCTTGTGTTACAGGATTGTACGTGCGTAGTAGCTACTAGATTTGGATGGGTGGACAAACAGACCAAAGAACAAATGACCAAGACCTTTTATATTTAGGTCCTGTTTCGTGGTTTGAGGAAATACCATAGTCTTTGAGGAGACGAGAACTTTTGAGAGAAACACTCCCAAATGAATATGAGTGGATGGCGGTGTCAACGTTTGTGACACTCAGTCCCTTTGGAATTTGGCCTTTCCTTAGGGCTCTTTCCCTGTACACCCTCCACCCCTGTTACTGACACTGCTCGCTCCCCGCCTAGTTGTCTGGCCCACTTTTCCTAAATTGTGAGCTTCTTTCCTTTTATATATCAAATTCAGGCTAGAACACACACACTCTTTCTCTCTCAGCTTGACTACATCTAATGAAACCAAAATGAGAGATACATGACATAGCTTTCCAAGGGGCAGACTGGTGGTCCAGGAATCCCAGGAAAGGCAGCAAAGAACATTCGGTGCCCCCTGATTCCTCCATCTGGAGCCGACGACACTCAGCTCAGACTGGCCTACGTAGCAGTGTGTGCTCCCTGCCTCAGTTTCCCTTCTTCTTGGCTTCCCACCTTGGCGCGGTGGCCTCCTGGGGGCATCTTATTTCCATACACTTAGGAGGCCCTCCATCGCATTCCTCACTCTCAGGGACAGACCTGTTTTAAAACAAAGCCGTGACATAGTGAAGTCAAACTGAAAATCTGCGTTTGGGGCTTTTCTGCAGAGATTCTCAGCTTTTGTATTTGCTGAGATGGAGCTTTCACTTGTCTTTCCCTGGAGCCGTTGGCACAGCTGGCCTCCGGTTTTGAGGATGGCTATTTTTAAAGTGCACGATGTATTAAAGGTATTTGCGGTGCTCCGTGGTGTTGTGCCCGTGTTTCTGGAGCAGAACGGCCAAATCTGCCAGTCTTGCTCCCAGCCTCTCTAGTTGCTGAATCAGACCGTGAGCAGCAGTTTCTGCCCGAGGAGTGCGTTGCCAGCTCTCTTGCGTTGGACAGGAGCTCCCAATCGGGGATCCCCAGATAGGACTCAGGAGGCCTATGAACCTGAGGGAGGGGCACATCTTTTCTCTTAATCCCTAATTGTATACAGTGCTTCCTTCTCATATGAAGGCGGGCACCAAGGCACAGCGTTAATAGCACCTGTGACTTTGTCACCGGTGGAGATCACAGCTGCTGCTATCTGTTATAAGATGTCTCCAAGTCCTGTTCGTGCTAAGCTCCACTTCAAGGTGGCAGTAATTACCAGGCCTGAAGCCAGGTTGTGTGTGTTACTGTATCACGATTGTTGTTATTAATAGTCTAGTGACTAGTTCAATATATCTGGCTTCCTTTTTGTCTTAATTACTTTATTCACTTAAAGATATTGTTCTGAGAAGGGGTCCATGGCTTCCCCCACCCAGACTGCTAGGGGGCTCAGGGCCAAAAAAGGCACAGAACCAGCTTGCAATTTCTTCCAGGCATGGCCTTGAAATTAGTCGTTTGGTATGTCATCTCTCCTAAGTTGTATGAAGGTCCTTTCTTCGTGCAGAGGAAATGCACTCTGAATGCAGACTATATGGTGAATTACAGCAGTAAGAAAAGGAAACTTGCAGGGCGCCTGGCTGGCTCAGTCAGTTAAGCTTCTGCCTTCGGCTCAGATCAGGATCCCAGGGTCCTGGGATCGAGCCCTGCATCGGGCTCCTCCCTCTCCTCCCTGCTTGTGCTCTCTCACTATCTCAGTTTCTCTCTCTCTCTTAAATAAATAAATAAATATCTTAAAGAAAGAAAGAAAAGTAAACTGGCTTTTAAAAAGCTCACCCAGGGGCGCCTGGGTGGCTCCGTGGGTTAAAGCCTCTGCCTTCGGCTCAGGTCATGGTCTCAGGGTCCTGGGATCGAGCCCCGCATTGGGCTCTCTGTTCAGCGGGGAGCCTGCTTCCCCCTCTCCCTCTGCCTGCCTCTCTCCCTACTTGTGATCTCTATCAAATAAGTAAATAAAATCTTTTAAAAAAGCTCACCCAGGGAAGCCTTTTACAACTTGGGTTATGTCGAATGGCAACCTGTACATAATAATTACTAAATAAAATCATGTATGTATAAATAGGTTCCAGCTTCCAGCCTGGAGCGTCACTCCTTGACTTTGGGGCTGTGGAGGTGGGCACTCTGGAGTTCCCATGCTCTGTCTGCTGGGAAGGCATTGGCCACAAGTGGCTCTGTAAAGTTAAATCCATTAGAATTAGCACAGGGAATTCGGGTTCCCAGTGTTACTGGTCATGTTTCAAGCACCCGATGGCCACCTGCGGGCCCGTGGCTTTCACAGTGCACAGTGCAGAAAGAACATTCCTCTTATCTTAGGAGGTCTTCGGTTAGCAAAGAGTTAGCTCTTCCCTTCAGGCTGTCCTAGGTGGTGTCCTTGTCTGAGACACCAGCGGGTGCTTTTCTGCACACACCTGGTCCTCCTGTTGGCGCCGACCTGTGCCGGTGTGTGGGGTTGCCTGTGAGTCTCTACCTCGGGTGGTAAGGAGTGGTGGGGCGTTCAGGGATGGGGGCCGCTCATCAGGGAGTCTTTATCAGTGAGCCTCAGCTCGGGGCCTGGCCCATCTGAGAAGGGAGAAGCCATCTGTGACCGGCCTTCCCCTGACCCACAGAATCCACAACCTAGCTAGAGGAAGATCCAAGTGAACTCACTGTTCAGGGAACTCGCCGGGACTTCGTGTGTTTGGTGTCTTTCTTGGGGGAGGAGTGAAGGATTGGTAGTGGAAACGAGGTAGGAGCGGGTCACTAAAGGAGGGTGGGCGTTGGGTCGTTGGTGGGGAGAGGAGCCTTCCTTGCACGGGAAGTGGGCGGCACAAGAGCAGAGGTTCACATGACAGTGCTCACAACTCAGGGCCCCTCCTCCACAAATTCCCTGCCTCTCCTTGTAGGCAGAGCCACAGCTTCATGGTGTGGCCAAGGGAACACGGGGTTTGCTCTCAGATCCTCAGCCACAGGGGAGCATAGGAGCTGTCCGCTCAGTGCCCATTGGGGACTGCTCCATTCTGAACCCGCCATGGGGCTTGCTCACTCAGGGATCCCCGCAGTGATGAGTGCCGACAGCCTCACGGAAGGGCAGTTTGCAGGCTTCTGAGACCTCACCTGAGACTCCTCTGGCCAGCCAGCTGGGAGCCTCTTTCAGAGACTTGAATTGCTGCTCACTCCGTGTGTCTCTGGCTTTTCTCAGGACTCCTTGGCAGCGGAGATCGAGGGGACGATGCGGAAGGAGCTGCAGCTGGAAGAGCCCGAGTCTCCCGACATCGCGTACGGCCTGCTTCTAAGTTTTCCAGAGACCACCTCACGCCCCGTGCTCATCAAAACCAGCAGCGTCTGGGCTTCAGGCACTGGCCCTGTGGTCCTTGCACAGATTTGGGTCCGGGTTGAGGGAGATAAGAGCACATAGACAGTCATATATATCCCCCAGCTCCTCTTCCTGGGTTTTAAAGCCTTCTACTAACTTCTAGAAAGTTGAGTAAGGAGAGCTGTGTTTCCCATCTGTTAATACAGCCCTGTCTTGATACCACCCCTTGGTTTTATCTTTCCGTTCAGTGAAAAACAATACTTGGAAATGTTTAATGTCCGTTAGAGAAAGAGAGATCACATGCTGTAGGAGATACAGAGGGCTCTTTGAGGGGGGCATGCAAGGCTTCTGCCCTTTCTGGGTATGTTTACCGATACTGGCCCCTATGGGCTCTCTCCCTGACATGAGACCTTGTGCTAGGCCGGCCCTGAGGTGTTTCCTCAGATGTATGTGGATCTGATTTCACTGTGTATTTTCTGTACTCAAAGCCCATAGCCAGAACTTAAATGGGATCCTGGGAGTGACCAGACTCCCCGAGCCTCTGTGCATGTGTGAAGCCTTATGCGTCCCTGAAAGATGTGGCCTTTATAGCAATGTGCCTACCTTTGTCTCCTGTAAAAGGAACACATAAGGGGACGCCTGGGAGGCTCGGTTAAGCATCCCGCTCTTGATACAGCTCAGGTCATGATCTCAGGGAGGTGAGATGGAGCCCTGTGTTGGGCTCTGCACTGGGCGTGGAGCCTGCTTGGGATTCTCTTTCTCTGTCTCTCTCCCCTTCTTAAAAAAAAGGTGGGGTCGGGGGGTGGAAACAAATGAACATCAAAAGGAGGTTCTACTCTTAGAAACAGCAGTTTCTAAAAAAGATTCCTGTGGTATTTATCATCTCATTGTAGAAGTTTAAGATTTTGTTTGGCTTTTATATATATATAAACAGTCAACAAATACTCATTCTACAGATATTTATGGAGGCCTGTTATGTGCTGAGCAGTGAACTCTGCTCTCTTGGACCTTGCATTCTAGGCACCATCATGACGGAGGAAAAGTAGCCAGGAGACAAAAGCCCTACTTAAGTATTTGTACTTGTGGGTCAAGCCTAAGGGAGAGAAAAGCAATATCCCCTTGCTAGCATCACCTCTGGGACACAGCCATGAAGTAGAGCCCTGAATTCAGTGGGCACTGAGTCTCTTGCTTTCCAGCCAACAGGCTTAAGAAACACATGGAAGGCAGGGGATGGTAGGTTGCTTGGGGGGGCGGGGGGCTCACATGGGCCAGCTGCCTTTCTCGCCCCTCGGATGGTAGTTTCTGGAGGTTGAACTCCGCGGTCATTCCTGCATTTGTTTATTCATGGATGTTGTGCATCTTCTCCACACCTCTCCCCCCCGCCCACCCCCAGGCACCAGAAGCGAGTCTTTGAGACGGTGAGAAACATCAACCAGGTCGTCAAGCAGAGGTCTCTGACCCCGTCCCCCATGAACATCCCAGGCTCCAACCAGTCCTCAGCCGTGAACTCCCTCCTCTCCAGCTGCGTCAGCACCCCCCGGTCCAGCTTCTATGGCAGTGACGTTGGCAACGTTGTCCTGGACAACAAGACCAACAGCATCATCCTGGAAGCAGAGTCCGAGGACCTGGGGTGAGCTGGCCGGGAGTTTGTAATCTTTGGGTCTGGGAGACAGGTGGTGTGGACGGAGGATAGGTTTGGCCCACAGAAGAGAGAGGCCGGTAAAGAATTGCCTGACAAGTATAGACCTTTCATTCTGTAATCTGTTTTGCCAGGACCTCTGAGTGTGCACTCATTCTTGATTCTGGTACTTTCACCAGTGGAAGGAGGCACAACAGGAAGTCTGCCTTTCCATCAAATGCTGAAGGGGGGATAAGTGATTATTTTCTGTCACTTTTTCCTGTTGGGCTACAGAATAGACCTTGTTTCAGGGACCCCTCTGTAGCTTGGGTGTTTGGAAGGCTGAGGAGGACTCAGGCTCTGACTTGTGACCAGAATCCAGTTTGCTGCAAAAGGCGCACATCCCAGCCCTGTTGCTGGGGTGGGGCCTCCTCAGTGGTGGGCAGCCCCTCTGTGTCCCAAAGCCCCGCAGACCCACAGCTGCACGCGCGCACACACGCACGCGCGCAGGGATGTCAGCTGTGTTGTACACCCTTTTTCTGTGACAGAGAGATTGGTTCTTCTGACCTCTTGGCTCCAAGGGGAACTGCTTGATCAGAACAGCTCTTTCAGTTCAAGAACAAAGAGAAATGCCCCTAGAACCAGTGATCCTTCTGGTAACTAGGACTTCGGCCTGAAGAAGTCGTCTTCCTGAGGGCTCATGAGGGAGGTGTAGCTAGGGATGGAATTTTTTATATAGTCTGTGCTAATTTTCATTACACCTTAGTGCTCTCCCCACACTGGGCAGAACACCCAACAGAGGGAACTAGGTTCCCCCCCGGTAGGCATGTCCCTTTCCAGTTCTGCCTAAATTTCTGCTGCTTGCCTTGTGGGCTTCCCTAGCAAAGATCCTATGGCCACCAGGAAACACGTGCACCCCTGGCCACCTAGCAGTAAGGACTGTCTCGAGCCATGCACTCTACGCTGCATGGCGCCCGCCCTCTCTCAGCCCCATCTCCCTCCTCGCAGGAACAACGAGCGGAGCAAGAAGCCCGGGACGCCGGGCACTCCGGGCTCCCACGACCTGGAGACGGCACTGCGGCGGCTGTCCCTCCGCCGGGAGAACTACCTCTCGGAGCGGAGGTTCTTCGAGGAGGAGCAGGAGCGGAAGCTCAGGGAGCTGGCGGAGAAGGGCGAGCTGCTCAGCGGCTCCCTCACGCCCACGGAGAGCATCATGTCCCTCGGCACCCACTCGCGCTTCTCCGAGTTCACCGGCTTCTCGGGCATGTCCTTCAGCAGCCGCTCCTACCTGCCCGAGAAACTTCAGATCGTGAAGCCGCTGGAAGGTGATCACCAGGGGCCTCGGCCCCTCTCCGCTCTCCTTGGCGACCGCCTCTGGTCCCTGATCCACCACCAGCAAGCGGGCAGCCTCTGTCATGCCTACTCCTTTTTCTTCCGGGACAGCCTCCCCCGCTGCTGGTTTGAGTTCCTCTGATGGTGGCACTCAGCCTGGGCCTCCATCTCCCAGGGCAGGTGTGGGAGTGTGCACGACGGCCACAGGCCGACTCTGACCTCCTCCAGTTAGGCCAAAGGAAAGGAACGAAGCCTTCAGGCCAGTTTCCTAGTTCTCTTTGTTGTGCACCCGGAACCTTAGAAGTTAGCATCTTTTTGAGAGGCAAAGGCACTGCTGACGTACTAGAAAGTTCATTAGGTCATGCCAGGAGTCTGAGAAGCGCAGGGAATTCTTGCTGTCCCCTCTCAGAAATGCTGGTGTCAGGGAGGGGTTCAGAGCACATGCTAGAAGTTGTTATTTCAGGAACCACCTGAAAGCGATCTGCAATTACTGGCTTTCATGTTTTGTTTCCATCTTCCAGCACAGGGGGTGTGGCTTTCTTCCAGTGCTGTGGGTTCTGAGCAAGAGGCCTAGACCTCCACAGTCTGGGGGCCGAGAAGGGGGTGGTCAGGGAGGTGAGCGAGCTCTTTACCGCCTCAAGCCTGCCTTTCCCAGGGGCAATTTACTTTTTAGTAAATTGGGACACGAGATGGTTAAACTCCTAGAAAAAATTCACCTTTGTTCTTTGCTTTTTCTTCCAGGTATTATAAAAATGTCTTCCCTCTAATTACCCACTTAACCCTGTCAGGAGCCACTGAGAGTTTGTATTTTTCATTTTTGACACCTTTAGTTTGGAAACCCCTGTGAGTGTGAGAAGGTACTTTAGAATTCGTGTTACATTTCTGATGCAAAGTCAAATCAGAATTTCTGTAAGGCCGTATGTCCCATGTTAGACCTATATTCTTAAAGAGTCATTTTAGACATATAATCGATAGTTACTCATTCCTGCAATTCGCTACCACAGATACACTGTTGATGTGTTAGAGCTTTGCTCTCTGCCTAAAGAGGGTAGGATTCTTTTTATCCTGTAAGAACCTGTTGAGAATGTGTGGTGTAAAATGAGGGTGTGCTTGTTAAAGACCCAAGACATGCTGGGTCCTGTAGTCTCCAGAGCTAGGAAGAGGGTGGGCTGACATTCTTTCTTCAGAATTATTTTTTAATTGTATAATTCAGACCCTTATTAGATTTCAGAAAAGGGATGGCTTGTTCTGTTTTTAATTGTTTATTCAGTTGTGAGCTTGGTGATTGTTTCCTGATCCATAATTATGTCTGTTTTTCTTTCAATAAAATCTTTCATTTCTGCAATTTTACTTTCTGCCTTTCTTTTCTTTTTCTCTCCTTTGTCTCTTAAAGCTCATTGGAATTTATCATCTCTATTTTGTCTGGTTTCTGTATTTGACTTTATGTTTCATTAGATCATCTAAGAATATGTCTTTGGATTCATTTTCCAAGCATATTGCAGGAAAAGATTTTTAAAAATTTATTTCAACCAATTCATCTTTTGTTTTTCCTTTTAATCTTGTGACTTAGCAGTATTTTTTGTGTTACTAGAAGAAGAGAAAATCCCTTGAGGTGTGCTAGATCAGTTTCATCTACAGTACCCTTCTCACCAGGAGGTTAAATCACTGCTGTTAAGAAGTCATGTTGTATCACTATGGACTGTAATGCATCCTTGTGCTAGAGATTCCTCTCCTCTGTTTTGTAGTTCTCATACTTCTCAGCTATTTCACATACAATCAATATTTTCTTTTTTCCTTGCCTCCACAATTTTTTTTGTATTACCTTGTTTAATTTGACGAGATGGAGTGCTGACACAGAAGTCTGCCTGGCACTGGGTTCAATGCAGCTCCAACTGTGGCAGAAGAGAAGTGACCCTTTTGAGTCCCGTTCTCTGACTTGTGAAATAAGGCTTACATCTGCCACACAAAATTGTCAAGAGTAAATGTGATTATGCCTGGCACCTAAGAGGTGCTAATTAAAACTTAGGTTCCCCAAAGTTGCCATGTCCCAGCAGTTCAAGTCTAAAGGGTGTTGAGAACCCAGATCAGCACTGTGCCACGGCCATGTTTTCATACCATCCTTTCCCGTTGGCCCACTTAGAAGCCCATATCCTTGATCTTCAGTGGCTCAGGTCAGTGTGCCGGGATGAGGTCCCTGGAGAGCGTTGGCTGGGATTGTAGATAGCCAGTTTGGGTCTTCCCTCTGCGTCTCCCTTCCCCATTTAAAGCATCCTGGTATCTGCTTGTTGATGTCAGCCGAAGTAGCCGAGCTAGGTGTTTAAGGTCAGTACTCTTACCCCTTCCTCTTACCCTAGGAGTTTAAGCAGGTGAAGTGCAGGTGAACTTCTCAGACTCCTTGACAAAGATCTGCATGACAAAGATGACTCTGGCAGTATTTTCCCCCCTGTATTGTTTGCTCTTTCTTTGTGGATAATTAAAATCAAGAGGGTATTTCCCAGTAAATAAGTTCACATGTAATTAGTTGAAAGCATACACTTCTTAGCTAAGCTAGACATTGTCCAGCAGGTTAGGTCTAAACTTCCAAGCCCCGGGTACTCCTGTGACATAGATGGATTTGGTTTCCTTCTCCTTTGATCATATCACAGCTTTCAGTTAGAACAGTGAGATGTAGAAGGAAAGCAAACTGGGAAAGGCATGGGGACCATGACTGTGTTCCCTGCTGGCCGCATCCTTGTTTCATAGAGCTTCATCTTGGTGCCAGCTAGGAGCATGAAGCCTCCTCTTTCCCTGACCCCAGCCTCCTTTTCTTGTGGGTGGGAGGGAGGGGCTGGTCATGGGAAGTATCTCACAGTGCGGTGATTCTCCTGCTTTGTGCTTGACAAATAAAGGAAGCCAGGCTTGCGGGGGTTGAGGGGGGGCAGTGGGAGTAGGAAAGAGGCAGCCAAGGCTCTGAATAAGGTGCCGTTCATCCTTAATTTTTAATCTGTGCTTCCATCTTGTACCTCAGGCAGTCAGGGGATCGGTCGGATTCCTACGTGGTGGTGCTGGCAGTGGCAGTGGGAGCAAGTGAGGTGTGAGCTATTTTGCCTGGGTCCTGGACTCGAGAAACCCTCTTGGGGCCTTAGAACCAGTTGGGAATGGAAACGATATGTGGGCCCCCCAGCCTGATGTAACTCAGATAACAGGGCTGTGGGGGCTTTGGCCAATATTCACTTTTATAGGATGGAAGACACCTGTATGAGGATTGAAAAAGCCAGTCGGGTGTTTTACTGCCCTGATTTCTGAGACACACACCCAGGAGGCCCCCTCACTGCTGACCCGGAGAAGGTGTATATGGTTAAGAGGACAGACACTGGAGCCAGCATGGGTTTGAACCCAGATTAGCCACCTGCCAGCTGTGCAGCCTCTGGCAAGTTGCCTGACCGCCCTGAGCTCCATGTCCTTATCTGTAAAATGAGGACAACAGGGTTATGATCGAGTTACTAAGTACAGGCTCTGACACCAGGTTAATGCTCAGTAAAGGTTGGCTCTTCGTGAGTAAGGGGTCCCCAAGGCAGGGGGTAAGAATCCAAGTACCATGCATCTTCCAGCATAATCTCTCCATTGTGATCTCAACTCAACTCCCTTGGCTCTGCGTGTTCAGGGAAGGCAGATAATCTCATGTACTTGTGTAGCATCTTGAACTCCAAACAGCAATATTACTCTCTCGAGCCCGTGCCGGGGGTGGGGAGAGATGAGGGTTGTCTGCTGAACAGAGGGAGGATGGAGGCCCGTGGGACTGGTGTCTGGGCCCAGACCTCGGGCCTCCCTGACTTCTTTCTTTCCCTGGGCACTGTAAACCTCTCAGCCCCCTTCAGAAGGGTGAGGACCTCTGGCACTACAGACATAGTTCCTCACTTCCCCGTGTCTGTCATCTCTCCCTTTCCTCCCCTCCCAAAAGTAGAGTTGATCTGACCACACCATACTTAGTCATTTGCCATCATCCTCGTGAGACCAGCATGTGTGTCCGAAGCTGGATGTCCCGGTGCCATGTTAAGACTTCTCCCCAGTGCAGTATTTTTGCCAGGAATGTGCCTGGGCATCTGATGACCACATGAACAGGGGCCTCATTATGGATCATGAATGGGGGTCTCCAGGGGGTCTTGAGAAATCCCATCAGCTATAGTGTGTGTGCCTCCTGGCCGGCCTTGGATGGCCACCTAGAATGTTTACTGCCCACCATGGGTGCTTCTCAGTTGGTGGGGGTTCCCGGCCAGAGCTCGGAGGTCCTTGCTTCTTTACAGACCCATGAACGTGGGCTGGGGGGCAGGTGAACGTGGGCTGGGGGGGGCAGGTGAACGTGGGCTGGGGGGCAGGTGAACATGGGCTGGGGAGCAGGCAGTGTGAGCTTACTCAAGGGACCTGGACTTCAGGGCTGCCACTGCTCAGGGACTTGGGAAAATTCTCTAACTTGAGTGATCCTCAGTCTCCTCATCGAGTGCTTCTGAGCTGGGAGTTGATGTAACACCAGCCGCTCAATCAGGGTAACTTTAAAAGAAAAGGTGCTAAAAAAAAAAAAAAAAAAAAAAGAAAAACAAAAGCTGCTGAGGCCCCAGTGGCTTGAGCATGTCTGCCGAGCGCTGGCCGCTTGCACCTGAGCTCCTCCGGGTTCTCCCGAGATCCGACACCAGAGGACCACAGCTCTAGGTCTGGGTGTCTCCATCTCAGCCCTGCTGACATCCAGGGCCGGATCACTTGGTGGGTGGGGGCCTGCCCTGGGCATTGTGGGACCCAGCATCCCTGTCCCTGCCCCTTCCCGTTCGATGCCATTAGCGCTCCCTCCTTCCCCACAATGGTGACAACTGGAAATGTCTCCATTCGTTTACCGAATGTGTGGGACAAGATCATCCCCTAGTTGAGAACCACCGCTCTAATCTCAGCACGTCATGAGAGGACAGTATTTGTTGTGCTACCATGTTTCTTCTGCGTGTGGTGTATTTGCTATTTATATACGGTAGCTTCAGGTGAAGGTTGTACTTGTACCCACTTAAACCTGGGACAGACCTCTGAGTGGGTATCTGGGGGTTCCCTAAACATCACTGGCAGCATGTGCAGCTTAAAGTGTGTGTGAACTTGCCCACTTACAAGATCCCTTCAAGACCCTTTGGCTGAGGCTGCTCCCCGGGAAGCTCCTTCCCGGCAGTGGGTTGGGGGCCGCATGCTCACTGGGTACACCAGAGGGTCAGGGGCTCCTGCGGAAGGGGTTGTCTGGATCTCACTCACGTTCCTGCACCGGCCCCCAACCCCAACACCTACCATCGTTTCCTTCTCTCTTCTCTTGTTTCCTGAGCTGCCGGTTCCTGGCGCCCCGGCTTCCCTGTCTGACATGCCCTGGGGCAGCGTGCCGCACAGAGGACTCCTCTGGTAAACCAGCGGTAACTGGGAATCATTCATGTGGGAAGGCTCTTGCTTTCCCACGCCTGAGAACTGCTCTCAAAGTTAGGCATTTGTGTGGCTGACTAATTTATCTGTAGAATGGGGACAGACACCCAACCTCAAGGGTCATCATCCCCGGGCCATGCCAGGTTTAAGAAGTGTCCCAAAGGAAAAAAGGGTTGCTCTGACAAATGGGCTGGGTAGAATCCCAGGATGCAGCAACATACTTAAGGTTCTAAGATGTTCCTTAGTAAATCTGCTTCTCGACCCAGGTTGTGAGGCATACTGGTACTTGGAACGTTTCTCTCTCTGAGCCACTGTGACACCCTCGAGGTGCTCAGGGACACGCTTCGGTGTTATTACAGACCTTGCACGATGTCATCTGAGTCCCGGGATCTGGTGTCACTGAGGAGATCTGCTCCTCTGCTTCAGACCTCTGTGTGGACTTCCATGCTTGTCGATCACACCTGGCTAGCCCCATTCCGTCTCCCCAACCTGCAGCCTCTCAGGGTTGCTGCCAGAAGACAAACCCTAATAAGTAAAAGAGGCCATAGTCGTGTGGGTGACTCTCATTTCCTTTTGCTTGTATCTTGTGCATCCCGGGATCAGTTCCAAATTGTCTTACGCTGCCTGGGCTTGCGTCTTCCCTGTCCCCGGCCATGGGTACTTGGCACAGATTCGGTACCCAGACACCCCCTTTTTGTACTTGTCTCGCTTCTTTTTCCTCTGCTGGGTCTCCTACATGGATGAGGTGTTGGATCTGGGGATCGACCTTGCTTGACTAAAATAGTTAGTCCCCAGATATCCTTGCCACACCAGACGGTATTAGTTTCACTTTGTGAAAAAGATTCGCTTGGGATTCCTTGAATGGGTGCCCCTCCCAGGCATGGCGGGTTATCAGCCCCTGTGGTATGGTGGCCGGGGCCACTCTGCAGGCGTCCCTGCCAGAGTTCACCGGCCGGGCTCAGATCCTGCCAGGGGTAGGGTTCCACGCTCCGGGGGTGGTGCCCGCTGTCCGCTCAGACGTCCGTCCTAACCCTCTCTCCTCCCTGTCCCCCTCCCTCTCTGCCCTTTCTCCTGCAAGGCTCTGCCACCCTTCACCACTGGCAGCAGTTGGCCCAGCCCCACCTAGGGGGCATCCTGGACCCCCGGCCCGGTGTGGTCACCAAGGGCTTCCGGACACTAGACGTTGACCTGGATGAAGTGTACTGCCTTAACGACTTTGAGGAAGATGACACAGGTGACCACATTTCCCTCCCGGGCCTAGCTACCTCCACGCCAGTTCAGCACCCAGAGACCTCAGGTGAGGGGTCCCGAGCACGCGAGACTGTCTCAGGCAGCAGAAGTTTCCCACGCCGGCCTCAGGCTTTCCCAGAGGAGATGCAGGAGCCGCCAGCGGCCGAGCAGAAGGAGGAGGAGGAGGGGTCTGGTGAGGGCACCCCGATAAGTCCTGTGAACCTGGCATCTTCACCGGAGGCCGAGTTCTGGGCCATTCTCACCTCTGTCCCGAGCACCATCCGTAGTGGCTCTCTGTCTGTAGCTTCCGCTCGTCTGTGTGGGTGATGATCACAGCTTCCCATCGTGCAGTTCTGTTGTGTAACGCAGAGTCTGATGCCCCCATAGTGTCTGATGTAACGAGTGGGTATAGCTCCTCGCCCATCTGGGAGGTGCATGGCCCAGCAGGGCTCCTGACCGGGGAGCAGGAAAGGCTGCTAAAAAGAAGTGGATTGTTGGCCCCCCCCCCCCCCCCCGCCCGTCACCTCCCCTGCTTCTGCTGTGGGTCTCTCCCCGAGTCTGGGGGGGCAGGTTCCCGAGTCCCACGGTGATTTCCAAACTAAGCTGAGCAGAGTTGGGCATCTTAAGGGGAAATGAGTAGAGTGCCAGGGGAGAGAATCTGTTCCCTATGAGGAGCATCAAAATAGGAAGAAGCCCCGAAAGTGTTCAGGATTTCAGACAACACTGAGATAAATCAGTCTTTTCCTCCATTTCTAACTTCAATGAAGGTATATGCATTTTTCTCTCCAGCTTATGCATGTGTTCAAAGGGGATTTTTCAAAGCATTTTAGCAATACTCCTTAACCCAACAAACCCAAGGAGAATGTCAGTAAGCTTTTCCAGAGAGGACCCCAGATGAACCCGGAGAAGAGTTCTAGCTGATCACCTGCCCCCTGCTACCCCATTAAAGATGGGATCATGAGTTTGCAGAATTATACCCTAGGCGACACTGAGATGAAATAGTTTGGGCTCAGGGCACCAGGACCACAGGGGTCATGTGGTTACCATTTGCCCCAGACTTCCTGCCCCCCCCCCCGCCCCGCCCTAGCCACAATGCTGAGAAGACAAGGAAACTCTCTTGTGGAATCAGGGCAGAGACTCAGAAAAAGATGAATTCGTCCCATGCTGTCATCCCAATGGCATCTTGGAGTCACTAGACTTGAGGAGAGGACATGTGTCTTGGTGATTCATAACTTTGGTTCACAAAGGCTGCCCTCCTGCTGTGAAGGACAGGACAGGGTAGAGCTGAGGTGCATGGTGGTGCCTCCCTGCTAAGGGACTTTATTTGGGGCCAACTTTTCTTTTTCCTTTGACATAAACTTTAGAGATATCACCAAGTAAAAAGGATTGGTTTATCAAATAAGCTTATGGTTTATTCATTTATTTTTTACCAAATAAGTTACCAGATTAAGCTTGCACGGGAATGAAAATGAGTTTTATTTAATATCTTCACACTTAAGGAAGGGAAACCAGCTGTGGTATCGTGACTTCCCTTTGTTCTCCGACCTTCTGGAAGGCAGACAGTGGTACGGGAAACACGGAGTCTGCGAGCGTTGTGACTGAAAGAATAGGAATCATGTCAAGGGCGATGACCCCTCCCTGCAGTCCTACAGGTGGACCAGAAGGTGAACGCTCTAGGCTTAAAGAAGCAGCATTAGGTGTGTCTTCAAGAAGTTATTCAGAAAGAAAAAAACTTAACCTCAAGTCAGCTAAGAACTTCCCTCAGAAATTAGAGGGAGAGCCCAATTATGACATAAGTCCTGACCACTTTCCTTACATTAAACAAAGACACATTCATATTTATTGCTTCTTCCCTCCTTCCTCAAACCTGCAGCAAATTCATCCCAGCAGCTTTGAGGAGAGACACACCAATCTAGAGTTGGAACTTAGCCCCAGGTTAGAAGTATGTGATGGAAAAGAATTCTGTAGATTGCTGAAGGTAACTTAGGAAGGGCCTGATCATTTAGACAAGAGTTCTTTTGGGCTTGTTCTTGGTCAGACTTGTTAAAAGCTCAGCACAGAGGGGATCAGTGGTTTGGAACAGTGACATCGCTCTTTTCTTTCCCTTCTGGGAGTAAAAGGACCCTTTTGATTACTGGAAGGTAAGAAACCTGTCACTCTAAATCGTAAATCACCCCTGTGCGACCCCTGAGTGGCACTATGTACATAATCCTGGAGTCACAGGTAAATAGACAAGCTTCAGCAGGGAGGACTGGGCCATTGCCTGTCCTGGGATTTGTGTCTGGGCTGGTTTCGTCCCTGCCTTAGTCTACCTTTGATATGTTTAGGCTTTTCTGTTGCCAGACAGCACAGTCCCAGAAGCTACCATCTGGGAATACTGTGTAGGGAGGAACTTTGAAGACAGAGGCTTTGCCTTTTTTCTTGCAACTGAGACTCTGGAAGGAAACTGGGGAGACTTATATATTAGGCACTTTTGTCTAGAACATACTAGCTCACAGAGAAAAAGCTCTGAGTACTGAAAAAAAAACAACCCTACTAATATATTTTAATGTATTGTATCATTATTGGCTGATTTCTATAATCCCATATCTTAAAAAGCACGATTTCTTTTTTATATTTGTAAATAATTTAGATGATTAAAATGGATTATTTAAAACAATTTTTAGATTACAGTTTTACTTTTCAGTGATGTTTTATGTATTAACTCACATAGAAAGTGTAATTTATTATGAATAGTCATTATCTCATACTGTCCGTGTTCTGAATTTTAGGTATTTATGTGGAGGGAAGAGCCAACATGTGGGAAAGGATTAAGATCAGAGTTTT
The DNA here is from genome assembly GCF_002288905.1 of Enhydra lutris kenyoni. Classification (NCBI taxonomy): domain Eukaryota; kingdom Metazoa; phylum Chordata; class Mammalia; order Carnivora; family Mustelidae; genus Enhydra; species Enhydra lutris. Next base: position 14,867,017 of record NW_019154150.1, read on the forward strand.
GAAGTCCTACAGTTACATTGGTAGATGGTTGGTTGGACAGTGTAGTTGAATTATTTTGGATGCCAGCCAGGATCCTTCAAGGAAAGAAAGAAGTAGGATTAGCGCAACATAGAAGAAAGTGAAGGTCAGTTGATTTTCATAGTCCTACCCATGAAGGCCACTCAGGTGGGGGAGTAACTGAAAGGAGGCTCGTAGCAATCACGGCTGCCTGTCTGGCAGCGGTGCCACAGTGGAGCTGTATCTTCATTGGGGCAGGTGCAAAAGTAAGTGTTGAAGGCAAAAATCACATTTGGTCAAATAGCCGTTGAAAAATCCCCTGAAGGTGCAGCACATGGACTTGCTCTCCCCCCTCCCCCACCCTGCCCCAGCATAGCTGGCAAAGGCCAGGAATTAACTTCTGTAGTGACCTTGCTTGGTACATAGGTCCAGGTTCTGTTCAGGAGCAGCTACTGAGCAAGGCAAGAGAAGGAAGAGCTCATGGAGGAAGGGAGCCAGAGTGCCACTGTGGCCAGCGGAGTATTTCTCCAGCGCCTGGGCTGGCCAGGAGTGGGTTGGAGCAGAGCCTCACAGCTGCACTGTCTCCTTTCTGTCCCAGAACCCAAGCGGGGCCCGATGGGTCTGGAAGGCAAGCCGGGTCCCTCCGATTCCCAGACCCTCAGCTGTGGGAAAGGTTCGCATTTGTCTCCACGGAGAGAGTGGACCGCGCGTTCCCACTCTGATGGGAAGATGTTCCAATCCAGCCCTCTATCTGCAGCGGTTGCAAAAGTTGGGTCCTTGTGCACAGGCAGATGGTCGGCTCACACCCACCTGTGTTAGGTGATGCTAAGGAAGGCCCCGTGCTCTTGCCTCGGGATACCTATAAAACTAGTGCATGAAACAGGCCCACTGCGACCTGGAAGTGGGAAAATGAATGAAGAGAGGTCATTGACTCCTTCCAGACCAACAGCTGGAGTCAACCCCACCTACTGTGTCCTGAACAAGCTTGCTCTTCGCAAGCACTCTCTCCATGGCAGCGTCACCTCTGAAGACCACAGGAGGGTGCTCCTGTGCTCCAGGAGCACCCCCATGGACCACAAAGGACTGTGCGCAGTTGGACACTTCTCCTCCGAGGAGGGATCACTGCAGTGGGCATCGGCGGCGGGATGAGCGGTCCAGCAGCACCGCCAAGAGGCGGGTGGGGGAAGCGCGCTCCTGAACTGGCTTGGATGGTCTTGGGCAGGGGTGGGTCTCCGGTGCAGCTTGGCCAGACCAGCTCCCCACGCCGGTGGACGTCTGCCACAGGAGGGACAAGAGGACAGGGTGTAGGGTCCAGCTTTGTTGGCAGCCACAGGATCCAAAGAGACTTTTGCATTTTGTCCCTTTGACATTTTAACCACATTAAAAAAAAAAAATCTTTCTCCAGAACATATTTCAGGGGCCACTTGTGGAGAATTTCTGCCCCTCTCTGCATGACACTGTTAGAGTGTTCATCTGTTAAATCACATACTTCTTAGATGAAACAGGGAATAGACAGCTTGGCACAGTGGGCAAAATTGACTTTTAATTGTTTTAATTTTGTAGGAACCAAAAATAAGTTGTATGGAAACCAGAAGAAGATCTTGTGTAGTTCACAAATCTGTGATAGAATCCTCCCAGGGCCTGCAGGCCCAGGTCTGCATCAGGGGCTCGGGGGTCCCTGTTGAGCTCTAGGAGCAGACGAGAGCCATGTTGAAGAAATGCTTAAGAGGCAGAGAAGGAGAGTAAGCAGGTCCATGTTCAGCCTGGAACTAAGGGTTTAAGAAATGTTGCACTTCTGCAACATTGTTTGGCTTAAAATCACTTTTATCTTCTGTTTTTTTAAAGGGTGAAAACGACAGTACTGTATTTAGAAACTTTTGGCTTCCATCCCCCAGAGGAAAACTCTTATTAGAGCCACATGAAGCCCAGATGCAATACTGATATTATTGATGAGGCACAGGGTACACAAAGGCATTATGAAGCTTTTCCCACGTGCACTCATCATGGAACTTTTTTTTTTCCCCCAGAAAAATTAATGGGCAGAGTTATATAAAGAAGTGACAGGAAAAGTCTTTAAAGCATTTTTCTGTGTCCTGACATTTTAGTCTTTTAGGAATAATTCAGAAGCCTTGCTTTTGCCTTTTTTAAGAAATGGGAAAGTAACTGACAGGTAAAGACACATCCTCCCCCCTCCCCCAATATGATTACTCTTTGAATAAAAAGTAACAAAGTTGTTAGAAGCTAGTCAAAAGGTCAAGACAAAAAGACAAAAGGTATGGATGCTCTTAGTTCAAGCCACAATCTTAAACTGGATGGACAGTGGCTTCTGTTTTCAGTGGGTTTGGTTTGGCTTGGATGGAAAAGGCCAGCCCATGGGTACCATTATTGATGTGGTGGAAGCTTCTGGAACCTTAGGGGGCAGGGTGGAGGGGGGGGAAGAGAGAAGATGTGTGTGTGTGTGTGTGTGTGTGTGTGTTGGCTAATGAGTTCATAGAAATTGCAAAGCAGATCTAAATCATGTGACCTCAGCTTCACCCTAGGTGTTTAAGTTAAGAAAAGGAAATTGTCAGGCATTTTGTTCATTTTACACAGGTTTGGCCGCTTCCCATGAAAAGGGGAAAGAGACTATGGAAAACGTTCAATGCATCATAAAGACAGCCCTCTTTTTCCAAGATTTAGAGAGGTGTTTGTAATTTTGACTTTCAAGAAGTTGTTTATGTTAGCAAAAAACAGCCTGGGGGTGTGGTGTGGCCAGGTTTCTCCATCCTCAGAGAGCCCCTTTGAAGCAGCCTCGCATGGATGTATGTGTATTTTGCAACTCCGCTAGAAATCTCCAGGTGCAGGCATACTCTTTGGCATCTGTGTGGGCTCATCTAAGGGTTCTTTCAAGGACTAGATGCCATGCTGACTTTTAGTGGGGCGAGTTTCAGTTCTTCCCTTCCCTGTGGATGGGGGATGGAATGTGCCATTGGGATTGACTGAGATGCATGAGTTGGTATATCCGAATCACATCATGTGGATGGGAGAGGCTGGTAGTTTCCGTCAGGCTTCAGGTCCTCACCAGAGCAACCCCACCTTGTCTGTGCTCCTTTTCTCTCCTCACAATTAGAGCAGGCGGCCCTGCAATCATCCAGATCTGCATAGCACACTTGCAGATAACCCCCAGTATAGTCTCAGGGCCATCCAGGGAGGCGGCCCCAGCTCTCTGGAGACTGTGGGCCCCGTCAGGGCACCCCCATGAGTGGCTGCAGCAGCAAGATCCCAGGCACCCAGTTTCCAATCAATACTGAGCACCCTGCGCCCCCCAGAGGAGCACAGCCCATCAGAACCATTTACCAAGTGCACCTGCCCCAGGAAGAACATGCACAGGGTCTGCTCAGAGAGCAAGCGAGCAGGGTGACCCTTGTCCTTCAAAAGCCTTCCTATGCCCCAGCCTGCAGGTAGCTGAAGGAGTGTGCTTGTGTGTGCTGTGTTCAGAAAAAAAAACAAAAAACAAACAAACAAACAAAAAAAACGACTGCATGTTAGGCACCTGTATGTAGTTCACCAACACAGAAGATCTTGAATAATCAAGGATTAACTAAATTTATAGGTTCTTGGCGATAGATTCGGATTTTGTACTAGTGTCAGAACCTGGTGGGAAAGGAACAGACAAAAATAATGTAGGATTAAAAAATAATATTTAAAAAAATTTTTTTAAATATGTAGGACTAGGGGATGCTTGATGGAAGCCCTTTCCAGTGTGACTACTCTAACCCGTTAAATACTCTCTGCTCACAACACCACGGGGCCCCATAGTCCAGACCAAGAAAAAAGGATGGAAGTAGGAAGCCGGAGTATTAAATCCAAGAAACCCCATTCCTTGGAGGCCCCAAGTGGGCAGCAGGAGGTGAACACCCAGCATGTGAAGCAGGGCTTTGGTGCACTGTGGGGACGGGGCACTGGAGCAGGGAGCCCTCACCCCGAGCCTCCTGTCCCTGCTGAGAAGGCATCTGGTGCGTCTTGCTTGGAGAAATCGCTCACTCCTGCAGGCAGGGTGTTAGGAATCAGCCTGCAGCTGCTGGGTGGTGAGCTCAAAGGGCCTCGGGCGACTCACTGTCTCTGTGTTGTGTCCCAAGGAAGGGAAACGCCGCAGCAGCCCGGCGGGCAGTGGTGACGTGCGGAGAGCTGGCGGGGCCAGGCGTCCCAGTGGTATTGCGGAGGGGCCGAACCTCTGGCTTGGTGCTCTCGATTCCTGTTGATCCTCCTCTCTGTGGCTTCCGGGGAATGATGACTTCTGAATTTTAGCAGCCTTTTCCTACCCCCAAAACCCATTTGCTTCCGATGGGTTTTGCTTCTGTTGATGCAACCGTGTCCTGAAAATGTCCATCTTGCGCTACCTGTTGCAATCCAAGATCCCATGGGTGATGGGGTGGAGGAGGAGGGGGCCTTTGGTACCTTTTGGTTGGATATTCTGGCCACGTGTTTAAAGGGGGTACACTCCTACTTTTAAATCAGCCTCGCTTTTGACTTATTTGTAAGGTTCTCTCTTTCCACTGTTCTTAGTTACCTCTCTTTACTGCATTTTTCTTTCCTCCCTCCCTCCCAAATAACCTCTCACGCTGGTTATTTGGGACGCTTCTCTCAGGCTTTTTGTTGCTTTTGTTGCTAGACCTTATTGCAGTCAGAGAATCGTGATTGTTCGGTTGCCTTTTCTTCATAGCTTATTCCATTTTTGTTTTGTTTGCAACAGTTTTCCAGTTGCCTGAGTTCCTAAGTCATCCCATTTATTGGTTGAGAAACAAAGATTCATAAAGCCTGTTTCCATGTGTGTTTTTTTCCCCCTTCCTGCTCTGCCTGGCACTCTGTGTGGCTGCGAGTTTACTCTGGTGGCTGGGGTGCTGGCTGCCACCCAGGGACCACGGGCACCTGCCTGGACCCAGCAAGATGGGCTGGACTAGAACAATTGGGGCAAAGCAGCCTTACGCTGTACGTCTACTCACTGCCACCGGTTTTGTGCTCTGGCTTTGTCCTGCCTGCCTTCAGTTTGCCCGTCTCCAACATTTTTTGTTTCATCTGGTTCTGGGTTTTTTTGTTTTTGTTTTTGTTTTTTAAAGACACAGTCGGCTGTGTGTGGATCTGTAGGTTTAGGGCAGCGGTCTCTTCTGTTTTGTTTTCCATTTCCTTTTTGTCAAATCCAAGAGAAAAGTGGCCATAATGAGCTAGAAGATTCTCATTCACAGCTTCCTGAATCTTCAGAGTGCTCATGGCATCTGAGAACCAAATGCGTTTCCCCCCCAAGAGGTCTCTGGGGGCTGAGCTGCTGCAGGGGCGGCGGGCTGGGCGGGCGGGGGGTGTGTGTGTCCCAGTACCTCACTGTGCATGCTATTCAGAGCAGCATCTCCCCCCCCTTTCCTTTTTTTTTTTTTTTTTTTTTAGCATTATGAGTTATGAATGAGGGTGACCTCTACAATCATGATGTCTCCTGTAGACTGTCACTCATCACTTTACCATTTGCCAGCTTCCTGACGCACGGTCCTAACGCTTCTGTGATTTACTTTGCTCCAAATCCTAGTCTTCAGCTGCCTGAACAACAGCGCTTTAGAGCTTTAAAAGGAAATAACTTGAGGACAGCTGGTGGCTGTCTCATTTTCATTAGAAATCAGACATCCTGGAGAGGCCAGGACAGTTGCCTACGGGATAGGGGCTGCACGCACTAGAGTGCATCAGACCACACCTGATCCTAGGGCTGAAGACAGCCGCAGGCTTTGGGAGTCTTACCACCCTGTTGCTGAGGCAGCTGAGGCCCCATCTCCCCCGACCCCTGCCCACCACCGATACACAGTAGTGGAGCCAGCTTCCCTAAGCCCCTTTCCATGTAATCTGGAAAGGGAGCCGTGCGAGCCTTGCCCTGTTTCCAGGTGGCAAGGCTCTTCCCTGCCCCGCACCTTTCCCATCTCCTTGGCAGAACTTGGCACCTGTTTGCCAGTGAAAAGAAGTGTGAAGCCCCACGAGAAGGAAGCCGATTCTGACCCCTGAGGAGGGAAACCAAATTACCCCCCGCCCTACAGGCTCATTAGCTCCTCAAACTGGATCCACTACTGGCCAGAGAACGCCGATGGGGAACCCTGTCTGGACTGGGTCGGAAGCGGGAACTGGTTGCGCTGCACGCCAGTGCTCCAGGCTGGATTCTGGATTCTGCCATCCAGAACGCCGGCATCACACCTTCCTTGCCCAGATCCAGTTCACAAGGTAGCTCATCGCTTCTTCCGCCGCTGCGAGCCATGCTGGAATTTGACTGTTCTCATGGGTTTGTGTGGATTTGAGGACTATGTTCTGTTCCCTCCCTGCCCCCCCCCCGGTAGCTCACCATCCTGGGAAGTGCATGTCACAGACCAACTCCACCTTCACCTTCACCACCTGCCGCATCCTGCACCCCTCAGACGAGCTCACACGGGTCACGCCAAGGTAAGGGACCCCGGCCCCGGGGCAGGGGAAGGGTGCGGTGAGGTTGGGGCTCTTGACGCAAGACTCGAGGTCAAGGAAGGTCGAGTAGAGGCTCCGCTGAGGCATCCCGTAGTGCGTGCTGTCACCAGTGTGGGGTCCCATCTTTCCTCTTGACTTGAGGCCCCTGTTAGATTCAGATCCCCCACAGAGACAGACCTAGACCCACCTACAGTTGTCTTTTTCACGGGCCACAGATTCTTAGGGCTGGTCTTAACCGGCCAAAGTTGATGCTACCAGAGGCATAAGGCCCAGGTTGCTGGCATTTTGTCCCCAAGTTTGTCGGTAGAGCATGAAGGTCCTTCATGGAATGGAGTTACTGAGCCCGGTGGAAGCCCCCGGTGCCTCTGGACTAGACTGTGGGAGCCATGCACCGCAGTCACGTGGTAATGAACGAAACAGTAAAACCCAAAGACCGCACACCTTGTGCTCAGCTCGGGCCATTTCCCTCTGGTGCCTTAAAGAGGTGGTAGAGGTTGGCACCATCTGGCAAGAGGACCTGGATGGCATGGGGTGGTCGGCTTGGCTTCCAGTGAAAAGGCAAGTGCCGCTCCCCCCCCCCCCCCCCCGGCCAGGTGCCTTCTGTGTGGTGCAGACGAGAGAGATGCCTGGGTGTATGGCAGGTAATGCAGAGAGGGAGGGAGGCAAGCTGGGCCCGCTTGCTCGGAGGGAGCAGCTGCCCCAGGGAGCACCTTAAACTATGAATAATTCTCCGCAGGTCATGTGAGGAGGACGCCGAAGCGGCCCTGTGCCCCGTTGAGCTGAGAGGAGATGTAGGGCAGAGAGTGAGCCCACAGGCGAGGCAGGGGGTGAGCACACTGCCAGCGCTGCCTGCCTGGCAGGGCCTCCTGGAAGGAGCTGTGTGTGCACGTGTGGCCGCCACTAACCCAGGACTTAGGCGTGGCTGTGTCTCTGTGGTTGTGCCTGGCTAACGGGGCCTTGACAGTGGATACCCCTAACCACCCCCACCCAGATGCTCAGTTGAGCCCAGTGCCAACACTAATATGGGCCTAATCCGAGTTCTCGGCAGAAAGGGAATCCAAATGTTAGCTTGTCTTCTCTCCCTGCCTCTGGAGAAGCCAGCATTCCAACCCCCCCACCCCAGGGCTCTGTGTTGGAAGAGCTCTGTGTTTTCACCATGCACTAAAGCTTCTCCTGGGAAAGATCGGTGCCCGGTGCTCTCCTGCCTGAAGCCGTAGGACTCCACCCAACACACCTGTCCCTATCTCTTGTCAGGGATGGGAAAGGCCTGGGCAGTCAGTAGCAAGAGAAGGCTTTTTGCCTGAGTTTGAAAGAACTTGACCTCAAATCACAGATCTCCCCAGAACGGCCCCGTCAACAAGATTTTGAGTCCAGAGTGTTTGGCCTTACTGCTTGTAGACTGGTTTTATTAGATCCCACCTGTGCCGTTTGAGGAATCCACCTTTTAACCTTAGGACTCTGCTGTGGCTTCTAATCTTGTGTTTCTCTGAGTGCTCCTGACCCTCCAGCATCCCCACTCCTGAGCTTGTGTGAGGTGGGTCTATTCTGGGCTTCTCGCCCCGTGCTGACCAGCCAGCGGCAAGCAGCCAAAAGGATGCCTTAGCTTGAACTTGGCTTGTGAACCTTCCCTCCCACAGCAGGAGGCCCTTTCCTGCCCATTCCCCTGGCTCGTGGCTTGCCCAAGGTATCTGGCCCTCCCCTCGCCAGGCTGGGGACAGAGGGTCCCCCAGCTCCTGGGGCCCACCCAGCTGGCTGCTCCAGGGGGCACCTACAGCCCCTGCCGTGTCCTTGGGTGGGTAGCAGGACAGGGCTCACAACACTGTAAGGAGAGGGGTGTGCTGCTTTGCCCTTGCTGGTTCATCCAGCAACTGTGAATGGCCTTTGTGCCTAAGTGGCCTCCCAGCCGCATCCCTGTACCAGCTGTTAAGAGAGGGCCTTTCCCCCTACAGCACTGTTACACTATTCTTTCCTAACTCCTATTACTGAGGGACCCCAGCTTCTGGAACATCCTGGGTCCTCAGCCACCATAGCAGGGGTGGATGAAGAAATCTTTGGAAAGAAGGCTTTCCTTTGATGCAGGCTTCATATATGCCGTGAGCCTTTTCTAGATCGTTCTACAGATGTAGGCCTGATGTTATCTGACATGGCTGCTGCTGACCCCACATCTCCACCCCCTGAGGTGAACTCAGCAACCACGGGAGGAGGACGAAGGGGTAGTGTGGCATAGAGGGAAGAGCCTACAGTGGGGGTCAGGAGGCAGGGGTCCGCTGCTGATGTGATGCACACTCTCAGTCTCCATCTCCCCATCACTCAGGGGCCCTCCACCTGGGTGTCCCACCTGCTGGGGCCATTCCCAAGATGAGCTCTCAGATCCCAGAGCCCTGGTTAACTTCTGGCTTCAGGGAAGTAGTCATTAGGAAGGAATGCTGAAATTTGATTACATTTGGTAGGGAAAGGAAGCCTCTCTGCTGAGGGGCTCTCCCCACCCCCATCCTTGAGGCCTGAGCCCTCAGACTTGGGCTCAAATCCTGGGTCTTCCACTTAATAGCTGAGTGTGACATTGACTAGCCCCCTAACCTCTGAGTCTGACTTTCCTCACCTGCAAAGGGGACAGTTAGCCCCCCTTCTGGGCCTGAGACAAGGGAATCATTTCCATGCCCCCTGCAAGGGAACCCAGAGCCCTCTTGGGTAGGAGGGAGGAACAGACAGGGAAAGAGGTATCTGGGGAGCCTGGGTTGGGGGACTCCTCCCTGCGCCCCTGCAGGAGACTGGCCACAAGCTGTTCCCAGGGGCTTATGGGCATTTTCTGATGAATGACCTTTTGTCTTTTATCAGCCTTAACTCGGCTCCAACTCCAGCTTGTGGCAGTGCCAGCCACTTGAAGTCCACGCCGGTGGCCACCCCATGCACTCCACGGAGACTGAGCCTGGCCGAGTCCTTCACTAACATCCGTGAGTCCACGACCACCATGAGCACGTCTCTGGGGCTGGTGTGGCTGCTGAAGGAGCGGGGCATTTCCGCGGCCGTGTATGATCCTCAGAGCTGGGACAGAGCCGGCCGGGGCTCCCTCCTGCACTCCTATACTCCCAGGATGGCCGTGATCCCCTCCACCCCACCCAACTCACCTATGCAGACGCCCACGTCCTCCCCACCTTCCTTTGAGTTCAAGTGCACGAGCCCTCCCTATGACAACTTCCTGGCCTCCAAGCCGGCCAGCTCCATCCTGCGGGAAGTGAGGGAAAAGAAAAACTTCCGGAGCAGCGAGAGCCAGACAGACGTGTCTGTCTCCAACCTCAACCTCGTGGACAAAGTCAGGAGGTTTGGCGTGGCCAAAGTGGTGAACTCAGGGCGAGCCCACGTCCCCACCTTGACTGAGGATCAGGGACCTCTCCTCTGTGGACCTCCGGGCCCTGCCCAGGCCCTCGTCCCCGGTGGCCTGGTCCCTGAGGGTCTGCCCCTGGGATGCCCCACCGTCACCAGTGCCATGGGTGGGCTGCAGCTCAACAGCGGCATCCGGAGGAACCGCAGCTTCCCCACCATGGTGGGGTCCAGCATGCAGATGAAAGCGCCTGTGACTCTCACCTCGGGCATCTTGATGGGTGCTAAGCTCCCCAAACAAACTAGCTTACGGTGAGGAGGGGAGGGGGCCCTTCCCCTGGAGGAGACCAGGCTTGCTCCTGCCTCCCTCTCCTCCCCCACTCTGCACTGCGCACTCTCCCTCTTTCCTCCACCGTCCCTCCCCTCTGAGCTAGACAAATCAACCTCGTGCCTATTGGGGGAAGAGTGGAGACTTTGTAAAGTGTGTTCATAGGACTTGCAGACCTTGTGTCCATCTGCCCTTTCTCCCAATCCTGCGGGAGGGGCCCCCAGCACCATCCCTGCTCTCACAGGGACTTGGCCTGTGTTAGCCCGAGGCAAAGGGCAGGCGGGTGTCCTGTTCTCTCCTTCGAGAAGCACTGAAACTCCCAAGTGCGTTCTTATCCCATGGATAGGAAACCCGTGAATCTGTGGCTGGCTCCCAGTGCCACACATTGCGAGCTGGTACGCGGCCCGTGTCGCTGGGCGCCTCGCCTCCCACACCCCGGGGGAGCCGCCGAGCCTCCGTCTGTGGCCACACGCAGCTGATGTAGCTTCCAGGATGGCAGGGCTGTACTTCCTCTTCCAGGTGGCCCAGCTTCCTCAAGACCTTCACTCGGCTTCAATGGAGAGTCGCTTCTTTTTTGAGGTGTGACTTTTTCTTTCCATGCCTTCAACCTGAGTCATCCTTAGATGTCCTGTCCTCGGTCCGCAGGCCAGACGTCAGACCTGAAAGAATGTATTGACACTCCCGCTGTGTTCTGTGTGAGGTCTTACTTTTTCCATTTTTTTATATGCAGGGAAGTAATGGTACTAGATGGAAAGTCGCCGTCTCTGTTTTCTCTGTGGCTCTGGGACACGGAAATCCGTTTCACACATACCCAGTCGCTCGTGAGATAGCAGTGGAGTTTGGGGACCCAGGATCACAACCAGATTAAGACCAGACCCAAGACAAATTTCACAATAGGGTGAAAAGGAAAGGGGGCAGGGGAAAAGGGCGTGGATGGAAGGTGTCCACGGGAAAAGTAAAAAGAACCACCCCCAAAGGTAATGCCAAACTGGTTCACAAGGGCAGTGAGGCAGTCCTCGCTGTGACGTCGGAGGCTGGCCCACGTGCTCCCATGTACGTGGTTTTTACGCACACAGCTGATGCCCGCACACCTTGCCCTCGTGTTTCAGGACAGAGTGGTCACTACACGATCTTTTCTCCTGCCACCTGCCCCACCAAAGCCTTGGTCTCCGTGTGCCACTATTTATCCCTAGGAACAGATAGAGGTGCTCGTGGGAAGAACCAGAAATGAACAGAGGGGAGCCTGATCCTGTTGCCATCACTGACCAAGTTCTGAACTTTTATTTATTATGTGTGTGTGCTGTCCTCTCCAGTTCTGGCCACATGTGTCTGTGGCCTTCCACTCTGAGCAGGTAACTTATTTATTCTCACCTGAGGGCTGTACTGCCCAGCACAGTGCTCCCTGGTCCTTTGTTCCAGGCATTTGTGGAAGGGTGACATCGTATGCAGATGAAATTGTCTTGTTGCCATCCCCTGTTCCCCGAGCCCCCCCACCCTGGCAAAAATGTGTCCAACTGAGTGTAAACTGCCCACTGAAGACTTTGAGAACATCTCAAAGGAGCAAGCTCCAGTCCCACCCTTCTAGATTACTTACTCTCAGAACTCGAGGCGGAGGGCTGGTTCATTATTTTCAGCTCCCCTAGTGGTTGTATGCGTGCACTCACTGCAAGGAAATTCTTTGTATTGGAATGTATTTTAAAGCAGTAGGTAGAATAACAAAGGAATATGAAAACCACGAATTGAATGGACCACTTCATGTATTCAGAGAGGAGCCACCCATCACCACAATGGAAATACCAGTGTAAAAATCAGCAATTCGGAGGTTGCAGTATTTAGTATAGTTAATGATCAACCTTGTGCAACCACCACCAACAGAGTGTGTTGTCATGCATCAAAAAACAAAAACAAAAATTTTATTCTCTAATATCAATAAAAGAAGTTCAAGTGATGGAAACCACACGGGGATTCTGGCTTGTGTTTCATTTTTCTCTTTAACATTTATGTGAGACGTAAAGCTATTCAGCTCTTCCAGAAGATTAAATGGAAGCCATCTACATTCCATGCTGTTCCGACCACCCCTTTCCACACGGGGCCGTCCCTTAGACACCTGTCCGGCTGGAACCCGAAGATCTTCCGTACCTTTTAGGGCTGCGCTGTTCCACTATGCACACGTACCCACAGTGGATACAGTCACACTCCCGGGCCCCAGTACCCTATGGCGACACACGGAGTTCCTTCTGGCCTTTTCTATCACAGCACTGCCACGAAAAAAAAATTTGCATGTATGTAATCTTCCGCATATGTGAGCACATCTGTGTGATAAATTCCTAGATTGATTTTACCAAATTGCCCTCCACAGAGTTGTGTTAAAAAACTTCTGTGGAGGCAGAAGGCGCTGGACAGTGCAGTCAGGTCAGTGTCTGACTCTTGATTTCAGCTCGGGTCGTGACCTCGGGGTCATAGGATTGAGGCCCCCATGGGGCTCCGTGGTCACTGCAGAGTCTGCTTAGGATTCTCTCTCCCTCTCCCTCTGCCCCTCCTCCCTGCTCCTCTGAAATAAAAAGCTTTAATTTTTTTTTTTTTTTAAACCAAGGGCAGTGGAGGGTCATCAGAGAATTTAGAGAAAAAGGATCAAACTTACTCTGCCACCTCTGTCTGTGGACGCAGTGAAATTATGCAGGAAGCAGCATGCATTTTTTTTTATCTTATTTTTTATTTTCAGCGTAACAGTATTCATTGTTTTTGCACCACACCCAGTGCTCCATGCAATCCGTGCCCTCTACAATACCCACCACCTGGTTCCCCCAACCTCCCACCCCCCGCCGCTTCAAACCCTCAGATTGTTTTTCAGAGTCCATAGTCTCTCATGGTTCACCTCCCCTTCCAATTTCCCCCAACTCCCTTCTCCTCTCCATCTCCTCTTGTCCTCCATGCTATTTGTTATGCTCCACAAATAAGTGAAACCATATGATAATTGACTCTCTCTGCTTGACTTATTTCACTCAGCATAATCTCTTCCAGTCCCGTCCATGTTGCTACAAAAGTTGGGTATTCATCCTTTCTGATGGAGGCATAATACTCCATAGTGTATATGGACCACATCTTCCTTATCCATTTGTCCGTTGAAGCATGCATTTCAAACCAGGTGCTGCCGTTTGGTCCTGGTGTGACCTTGGGGGAGCCGCATATTGTCTTTGGGGCCTCTTTTCTTAACCTGCAAGATGTGAACAGTAAAATACTTAGGGGTTAATCTGTTGAATCAGCTTGCCTTGACTCTCTACTGTGTGCTGGGCACTGTTCTAGGTTGTGGGGATTGGAGTCGCTTATACTCTTACAGAGTGTACAGTCTGTTAGTGGGAGAAAGATGGCACCAAACATGGCTTAAGGAGGGCCGTGCAGAGAATTCTAGTGGGGTGTTGTGAGGGAGTGGGTGGCAGTCAGGGAAGGCCTCTCCAGGGGGGTGGCACTTGAGTCAACCGTGTGAGATCTGGCACAAGACCACATGGGCAGAGAGCAGCCAGTGCAAAGGCACAAAGGCCAGAAATGCATTTGGTGTGTTTGAGGAGCAGAAAGAAGACCCACCTGCTGGCAGAGAAGGGGAACGCGGTGGTGACCGGGAAGCTAGGATGCTCAACGAGGGGTCCCTCTGATCCCCATGCTTCCCAGCCACTCTGCAGGGAACAAGGCACATGATTAGTTCTGGCCTGGAGGCTGTGAGCAGAGAGAGATCCGTGCCCGACTCCCCACGCCCCTCCCTTCCCCTGAAGGGCAGGTGGAAAGGGGGGGGGGACAGGTTGGTGTGGCCTCCTTCACCCTGAGTTGCCCAGGACCACATGGGCCAGACTCTGTGCCAACCTGCATTTTGCACGTGATCTGAAGGAGAAACAAACTGGTTAAGCCAGTGAGATGCTTGGGCTGCATCAGAATCCAGTGTAGGGCCCAGGCATCTTCTGCATTTTCCCCAGACCTCCTGGGGATTCTGGGGCTAAAGTTTGAGAACCACTGTGCTGGGTCAGGCAGTGCTGGGGGTGGGATTCTTGCTATGTGAGGGAGGGTTTTCCCTCCACAGTCTCTCCCGGCCCTGGGGTGGGGGTGGGGGGCTTGAGAAGGCCATACACCTCTGTGGCCCATCTTGCAGGGAAAGGCAGAGTGAGGGGTTTACCTGCCCAACTGGGGCAGGGAAGGCTTTGAGACAAGGTGACCCTGGATCTGGGCTTCAAAGATGGGCAGGATATGCTAGGTGTGGGGGTGGGGAGGGAAGGATGACATTTCAAGCAGAGAGTAAAGATGTAGAGGAGGAATGGGAAAAGGATCCTAGCATATGCATTCTTCTAGGCCCTTCCTTACAGTAGCATGGTAACTGATAGAAAAGGGGCAATAGAGTTCGGAAAAACACCATTTTGCAACCATAAAACTAACTCATCTTGACAGCAATGGACGCCAGAACCACTGAGTTGGGTGAGAGTCTGTTAGGTAGCATGCTAGTTACATACATTTCCTCCGATAGAATGTTTACTATTTTGCAGAAGGTGTAAATACCTTTGCAGTGGAGAAACCAGTCATGGTTATGCACCACTTCTAACAAGTCATTAAACTTAACATTACCCAAATGAGACAAACTGGCCTCAGTGCCTCCTGATGTGATGTACTGGGAAGGATACATCCCTTCTGTGCTACTCTGCCAAAATCGCAAAACCTGAGTCATGAGGCTGAGAAACTGACTAGCCCCAATGGAGGACATTCCATAAAACAAGGTACCCGTTCCCTTGAAAAATGTCGATGTCATGAAAGAAAGATCCAGGACCTACAGCCGAATAAAGGAGAATAAAGAGACAATTAAGGGAATTCATGGTTCTGAAATAAAAAACATGCTCTAAAAGAAGCTGGGATGATCAGAGAAATTTGAATATTGAACACATTTAAAAATGCTGTGTCCATGTTAAATTTCATTGAATTCAGTTGTACAGTCACTATGTAAAAGCTTGACCTATTTCTTAAAGGAGATACTAGCTAAAGAATTAAGATAGAGGGGCTTGAAGTCTGCAAGTCATTTTCGGAGGTTTCCGGCTGGCTCAGCTGGTAGAACATGCAACTCTTGATCTCAGGGTGTGTGTGTTTGAGCCCCAGGTTGGGTGTAGAGCTTAACTTAAAAAAAGGATTTGGGGTGACTGGGTGGCTCAGTTAGTTAAATGTCTGACTCTTGGTTTTAGCTCAGGTCATGATCTCCTGATTGTGAGATCAAGCCCCACATCAGGCCTTCAGATTCTCTCTCCATCTCCTTCCCTTCCTCTCCCTGCTTACGCTCTCTTTCAAAATAAACATCTTTTTTTTTTTTTTTAAAGAAAACCCCTAAAAGTTGGAAGGCACCCTAATACCATAGGTCTTGTAAACTATAAGAATAAATGTATTCTTCTGCCTCGTGGCTGTGGCATGTGGCAGGAGGATGATTGGGGTGACTTTTTTCCTCCCTGTTCTGTGTTTAATTTCTTCACATACATCCTGAATCCTACCCCCAGCCCAGGAGACTCAACCAGAAGGCACCAGGGCCCAAGGGGAAGTTCTCAAAGAGGCAGTTGATGGGACCAGGAAACAAAGATGTCTAATTCTTGGTATTTTTAATTATGAGTACAGGAAAAGCTGAGTAAATGTTTTGATTAAGGTCAAAAGATTCAGCGGGCACCTGGGTGGCTCAGTTGGTTAAGTATCCACCTTAGCCTCAGGTCCCCTGGGATCGAGCCTTGTGTTGGGCTCACTACTCAGCAGAGAGTCTGCTTCTCTCGCGCACTCTACCTCTCCCCACCGCTTGTGCTCGCTCTCTCTCTCTCAAATAAATAAACATCTTTAAAAAAAAAAAAAAAAAGATGAAAGATTTGAGATGAAACCCACTAAGCCAATTTCTCTTTTTACTACTTACTACCCCTCCGCTACCGCGATGGCCCAGCAGATTCTCCAAGCCAGTACATGAAGGAGAACATTAGACGGGGCTCTGACCCACAGCTGACATGGGGGCCCTTCACCTTCCCTGACCCTGGGCCAACTCAAGGGTCTTGGGAGAAGCCCCCGAGAAGTCTGAAGATCCAAGTACAGATGAGCTAGTTTCATAGTGGGGGCCAAGAAAGGGAAGATATTCTAGAATACCACCCTGCCTCATTCAGGCAATGACCACACAAAAGTAGAAGTGGCCAGTGGGTCTCCACAGAGAGATCCCCAGGGGATCACCAAGTATCTGGTACCAGACAGATTAGGACTCACTTCTAAACATGGCCTGGGAACAGAGAGGCAGGTATGCCCAAGGGGCCCTTTCCAACATAGGGAACAAAGTAGACACGTGCCTCCCTCCAAGCTCATAGGAGTGCTGTCACCCAGAACTTAGATGCATCTGGGGAGGTGGAAATTTATTCTGATGACTTAAATGGATTG
Organism: Enhydra lutris kenyoni; assembly: GCF_002288905.1. Classification (NCBI taxonomy): domain Eukaryota; kingdom Metazoa; phylum Chordata; class Mammalia; order Carnivora; family Mustelidae; genus Enhydra; species Enhydra lutris. The sequence continues at coordinate 14,883,545 of NW_019154150.1, forward strand.
GAAATTTAAACATTTATTTATTTACTTTACAGACAAAGATCACAAGTAGGCAGAGAAGGAGGCAGAGAGAGGAGGAAGCAGGCTCCTCGCCGAGCAGACAGCCCAATGTGGGGCTTGATCCCAGGACCCTGGGATCATGACCTGAGCCGAAGGCAGAGGCTTTAACCCACTAAGCCATCCAGGCGCCCCGGATTAGAAATTTAAAAAATTAATTTGCTCATGTGGGCTCCTGGCGGGAGAATGTATCCTGGGAGGATTTATTTTCTGTAGCCAGTAGAGGGCACTTTAAGACAGCAGAAGACCTGAAAGAATTTACCGGCATGATCCAATCCTGAATTCATGTGGGTTTGCTTTTCCCTGGAAAGGAATTCAGGGATGGCAACCGGGATGAACAGAGACCTTGAGGGAAGGTAGGAGGCCTGGTCTCAGTTGACCAAGTGAACTGGAAGGAGGTGTTCCAGGCCAAGGGATCGGCTTACGCACAGTCTTGAGCTATCACTAAAGAAACTGAGCATAAAATGGGAAGTAAACCACTTCCTCTGTCCTGCCCTACCCAGGAGACAGAAGAAAGCAAAATATAGTTTACAAAACATTCTGTACTAGAAGGGTGTTTCTACCTCTGGAAATTAATCCACTCCCTTTCAATGCACATCCCTTTTAAACAAATTTTTCCTTGCTTTTTCCAAAGGCATTTGAGAGTGGGCTGTAGATATCCTGCTTCTTTACTCTTTAATACATTAGCCCAAGTCTCCTGAGCTTGACAGAGCCATAGCACACTGACTGAACCCAGGGTTGGAGGAAGCGGCTGTTCCTTGGTGTTTGGACATTCATCATGTCTAATACCCAAGGTGCAGCCTGGATCCTGATTTCAAGTCCCAAAGAACTTCGGACCAGAGAGGGAAAGTGGGCCCTTTAGCTTAGACCCATAGCATGGAGGCTCAGCAGTGCGCGTGAGTTGACATGAAAAGTCTCGGGGAAACGAAGTAAGACAGGAACCCGGTGTCAATCAAGAGTAGGACAGAATGGGGTCGCCTGGGTGGCTCAGTGGGTTACAGCCTTTGCCTTCAGCTCAGGTCATGGTCCCAGGGTCCTGGGATCGAGCCCCGCATCGGGCTCTCTGCTCCTCGGGGAGCCTGCTTCCTCCTCTCTCTCTCTGCCTGCATCTCTGCCTACTTGTGATCTCTGTCTGTGAAATAAATAAGTAAATAAAATCTTAAAAAAAAAAAAAAAAGTAGGGCAGAATGCAACAGGGTTTCCTGCAACCAGGCAGCTGCACCACTGAAGGACCACTGGGAGAGGTGACTCACAAGCACCAGGCCAAAGTTTAGGGACATCTTTACAGAAGAGAAAAAAACAGGGGTACCTGGGTGGCTCAGTCGGTTAAGTGTCAGACTCTTGATATCAGCTCAGGTCTTGATCTCAGGGTCGTGAGTCCATACAGGGCATGAAGCCTACTTAAAAAAAAAAAAAGAGAGAGAGAGAGAAGAGAAAAAATAGATATTTTGTTCTCCTAAGCCCCCAAGTAGATAAACTCTTAGTCCTCTCTGGGGCTTCTACTCATCACCCATGACACTAAGACCCAGTGTAACAATGGCTCCATGTGACCCCTGACTCTCCTGGTTGCCAACAGTCACCTTCACTGGTCTTGGGTCATTGTACTGCATGCTCAGCTGTTCCAAGAGGGTGCCCCCAGTTCTGCGGGAGCTATGGAACTGACCCACCTTGCTGGCTCAGGACTGGGCAATTAGGTACCTCCACCCTCGCCAGCTGTTATCCAGGCTCTGGTCCCCCTGAGGCTGCCTCGTCAAAGCTGGAATCCTGCCCCCACATGAACACACAGGGAAGAAGAGGGGGTCACTGAGTCAGGTTGTCAAGAGCCAGCACCAAGAGAAGCCACCATATAAAATGGTGCTTCTCAATTCTTAGTGGTGAAGAATTGGTTGGTTTGCTTTAAATCAATCCCTGTGGGACAATATTTGTCAAATACAACAATGAGAATATAAAACTAACTTTTAAATTACTAGATTCAAGATATATTACATTTCAAGAATATAAGAACATAAGAAAAGTAAAATTATGAAAATAGTGCATGTTATTCATTGAAAGTACCTATAAAACATTTACCATAAGGACTCACTATTCTACTCAACTTTGTCATTCTGCAATCATAACTAAACAGTTATAAGTAGTGATTTTCTGTATTAAACACTTATATGTTCACTTGGAATGAACACTATACATCAAAGTTTTTAAGGTGGTAAAGGAGTTGGATTCTCTTCTTTTGTCTCAGCTGGTTCAGATTGACAAGCATGCTCCTTGTGGGGGATGGTGCTTGCATGTTTTCTTTGACTAACACCCACCATAGAGAAATCAGCCTCAGAGAAGGAATATCGACAGGAAAGGAAGACAAGATTTTTCAAGAAACCTCTTGACAAATAATTCTAGTGGGGCTTATTTACAATCTGTAATTTCCAGCACCACAAAAACTTCAGGGAAGATGGCAGAGTAAGAGTACCCAAACTTCACCTCATCCCATGGATACCAGTAGAACACACATCTTTCTCTCTTTCCTTCTTTCTCTTTCCTCCTCTGCCTTCCTTCCAGGAAACGACCCAAAGACTGGCAGAAAAGACTCTCTACTCCTAAATGTAAAGAAGAGGCCACATCAAAGAGGGTAGGCAAGGCAAAATCCAGTAGAGAGCTAAGTGAGCCCATAGAACTGTCCATGGGAGGGAGAGGTGCCAAGGTAGCAGAGAGGAGAGATAAACAGACCCTCACACCAGGAACCCCAGGCATGGGGGACTCACATGGGGAAGACAAACCTTCATAACATTTGACTTGAAAACCGGAGAGGCATAATCTCACGAGTTCATACAACTGGTGGGGCTTAAACCCCAGAACTTTAAAACTCAGCAGGCTTGGCTTTGGGAGAGAGCAGAGAGGGTAAGTGGAAACTGAGTTCCCATTCTTAAAAAGATAGCCCAAGAAACAACTCTGCTGAGATACAGCATAAGGGCAAGAGCTTGATAAACTGCCTGGGGTATAGGGGAGAAAGATTTACTTACTAATCTCAGAACATGTGCTGGAGGGGCAGGGATCATTGGGAGATTTCTCCAAGAACAAAGGAGCTAGTGGGTATCATTTCCCTTCCCCTCTCCGCAGCCTAGACACAGGGACACCTGTGGGAAGACATGTCCCCCCTCCAGTACAACCTTGATCAGAGCCCATATGAAGGTATGCCACCAGCCTGGCAGTGTGTATGTAGCCACAGTAGGGGCCAACACCACTCTAAAGTGACTTTGGGGAGAGGGGATGATAACCACACACATCCATATGACTGCAGTAGATTGGGGACAGATATTGGGTCCACTGTGGACCCTGCACACCAACAAAAGCATCTCAGGGAAAACCACAGGGAAAGAGCCCTGCAGTTTGGTGCTACAGCATCTCTGGCAAATGCCTTTGGGTCTGATTCAACTCAAGCCCAAGCTGGCCCCAGACTGATCCCTTAACAACACATGGACCAAACCCTGTTTACAGCAGGCAAAGAGAGCCACTGTGGATGACTGGACTGAAGGAAAGAGCAGCCAAGACACAACAGCAGGGCACACACAACACACACAGGAGACAGCCCTAAAGTACCAGGTTCTGGTAAACATGGGACATTGTACTGCAGGGCACTACAGGACCCCTTCTTCATGAAGCCACTGCTTCCTTTCTTCCTTCCTTTTTTTCTTTTTCTCTCTTCCTTTCTCCTCTCTTCCTTCCTTCTTCCCTCCTTCCTTCCTCCTTCCTCCCTTCCTTCCTTCCTTCCTTCTTCTTTTTATAAGACCACTGCTTTCAGGATGCCTGGGTGACTCAGTGGGTTAAAGCCTCTGCCTTTGGCTCAGGTCATGATCCCAGGGTCCTGGGATTGAGCCCCACATCAGGCTCTCTGCCCAGCAGGGAGCCTGCTTCCTCCTCTCTCTCTGCCTACTTGTGATCTCTGTCTTTCAAATAAATAAATAAAATCTTAAAAAAAAAAAAAGACCACTGCTTTCAAGATCAGGAGACATAGCTGACTTTCCAAACACATAGAGACAGAGCTAGACAAAATGAGGAGAGAGGAATATGTCCCAAATGAAAGAACAGGACAAAAATCACATCAAGAGACCTTAATGAAACAGAGAAAGTGATATGTCTGATAGAGAATTCAAAGTAATGGTCAAAGGTACTCATTGGACTTAAGAAAAGAGTAGAAGACCTCATGAGACCCTCAACAAAGAGATAGAAAACACATAGAAGGACAAGGGACAAAGAAGTCAATCACTGAAATTAAAAATATACTAAGTGGGGGCCTGCTGGTCTGTGGTGAGCCATGGATGCTGGTCTCTGATCCATACGATGGGGTTTGTTAAGGTTGTCAAGAATAAGGCTTACTTCAAGAGATACCAAGTGAAATTTAGAAGACATCGAGAGGGTAAAACTGATTATTATGCCAGGAAATGCTTGGTAATTCAAGATAAAAATAAGTACAACACACCTAAATACAGGATGATAGTTCATGTAACCAACAGAGATATCATCTGTCAGATTGCTTATGCCCGCATAGAAGGAGATATGATAGTTTGTGCAGCTTATGCTCATGAACTCCCAAAGTATGGTGTGAAAGTTGGCCTGACAAATTACACTGTAGCATATTGTACCAGCCTGCTGCTGGCCTGCAGGCTCCTTAATAGGTTTGGCATGGACAAGATCTATGAAGGCCAAGTGGAAGTGACTGGAGATGAATACAATGTGGAAAGCATTGATGGTCAACCTGGTGCCTTCACCTGCTGTTTGGATGCAGGGCTTGCCAGAACTACTACTGGAAATAAGGTTTTGGGGGCCCTCAAGGGAGCAGTGGATGGAGGCTTGTCTATCCCTCACAGTACCAAACTATTCCCTGGTTATGATTCAGAAAGCAAGGAATTCAATGCAGAAGTACATCAAAAGCACATCATGGGTCAGAATGTTGCAGATTATATGCGTTACCTAATGGAAGAAGACAAAGATGCATACAAGAAACAATTCTCTCGATACATAAAGAACAATGTAACTCCAGACATGATGGAGGAGATGTATAAGAAAGCTCATGCTGCTATACGAGAGAACCCAGTCTATGAGAAGAAGCCTAAGAAGGAAGTTAAAAAGAAGAGGTGGAACCATCCCAAAATGTGTCTTGCCCAAAAGAAAGATCGGATAGCTCAGAAGAAGGCAAGCTTCCTTTGAGCTCAGGAGTGGGCTGTTGAGAGCTAATAAAGATAAAGACAATAATAAACTTATTCATCAAGGAAAAAAATATATATATATATACTAAGTGGAATAAATTGTAGACTGGAGGAAGCAGAAGAATGGATCAGTGACCAGGAGGACAGAGTAATGGAAACCAATCAAGCTGAAATGGAGAAAGAGACCAAAAAGAAAGAAAGAAAAAAGAAAAAGAAAATAGACTCTAGGAATTTAGGAACTCAGCAACACCACCAAGCATAATAACATTTGCATTGTAAGGCCCACAGAAGGAGAAGAGAGAGAAAAAGGGGCAGAAAAAAATTATTTTAAGAAACAATACCTGAAAATTTCTCAAATCTGGGGAAAAAAATAGAAATCCAGATCAGAGCAACCCTGGCAAGATGTTGGTGTAGGGAACCCTATTTCAATCGGTCCCCTGAATTGAGCTGGATATCTGCCAGACCACTCTGAACACCCACGAAATCAGCCTGATATGTAAGAAGATATATCAGGATCTATACCAGTAGAATATCTCCAGTGACTGGTTTTGAGGTATGAAGCAAGGAGCCTGGATTCTGTGGGCATATATCGGAAGATAACCGTAAGGGGGAGGGAGCCGCTATAAGCACTGGCTTACTGGGAAGGTGAAATGACACAGGAGTGCAAAAGCCTCCTGTGTTGAGGCCTGAGGCCTGGGCACAGACTCGAAGATGGTAGCCAGGGGAAAAGGACTTTAGGGCGGCCCCCCAGGCTGAAACCTGGAGCTGCAGGGGCGCACATGTGAATTGGGGAGAGCTGGCAGTTTTTAGAAGCACAAAGGACAGAGACATGCCTGGACCTGGAAGCTAGGGCTGGGAGTGCTGCTGTGGGGCACACAACCCAGGTTGCTGTGGTTTTTAGCAGCAGAGAAAAACCGAGTCAGTGTGACCTACAGGGCTTTTGGGAGAACAGTCTGTGATCTCTCTGTTCTGAGACAGAAGCTTGGACGCAATCATTTCTGCTCTGACTCTTGGAAGGGACACAGAAACCTGCCAGGGAAAGCTGCCAGAGAACAAAAGCCCCCCAAAACTGGTTTTCACTGAGCCCATCTCCTACCACAGGGGCAGGGCAACTCTGTCCAAACAGGGTTGTCTGAGTTACAGTGCAGCAGGCCCCACCCCCTAGAAGACAGGCTGAAAGAACAAGAGGCCAAGAACCCTAAAGTCCCTATAAAACTGGTGCATCTTGGGGCGCCTGGGTGGCTCAGTGGTTAAGGCCTCTGCCTTCGGCTCGGGTCGTGGTCTCGGGGTCCTGGGATCGAGTCCTCCATCGGACTCTCTGCTCAGCGGGGACCCTGCCTCCTCCTCCTGTCTCTCTCTGCCTGCCTCTCTGCCTACTTGTGATCTGTCTGTCAAATAAATAAATAAATAAAAATCTTAAAAAAAAACAAACTGGTGCATCTTGCTTGGATTGTGGTCAGTAGTTTGGACTCTGTACATTCCCTCAACCACCTCTCACCAGAATGACTAGGAGGAGAAACCCCCAACAGAGGAAAAAATTCAGAGACTGTGACCTCTGCTACTGAGTTAATGGATATGGACATAAGCAAGATGTCGGAAAGAGAATTCAGGGTAATAGTTATGCAGACAATAGCTAGGTTGAAGAAAACTATTAGTGGCAACATAGATTCTCTAAGGGCAGAAGTGAGAGCTGATCTGGCAGAACTTAAAAATGCATCAATGAGATCCAATCTAATCTAGATACTCTAACAGCTAGGGCAAATGAGGCAGAAGATCGAATTAGTGATCTAGAAGACAAACTGATAGAAAAGAAGGATCAGGAGGAGGCTAGAAACAAACAGTTTAGAATCTATGAAAACAGAATAAGAGAAATAAATGACACCATAAAACGTTCCAATGTCAGAATTACTGGGATCCCTGAGCGGGTGGAGAGAGAGAGAGAGGACTAGAAGATATAATTGATCAAATTCTAGCTGACAATTTCCCTAACCTGGGGAATGAAACAAGTGTCCATGTCTTAGAGGCAGAGAGGACACCCCCAAGATCAACAAGGGTAGAGTGACACCCCAGCATGAGATAGTGAAATTCATGAATCTTAAATCCAGAGAAAATACCTTAATAGCAGCTAGGGGGGAAAGAGATTCCTTACAAACAGAAGGAGGAACATCAAAATAATGGTAGACCTGCCACAGAAACCTGGCAAGCCAGAAAGGCCTGGCAAGACATATTCAGCGCACTAAATATTGCAGCCAAGAATACTTTATCTGGCAAGGCTATCATTTAGAATGAACGGAGAGATAAAGAACTTCCAAGACCAGCAACGGCTAAAAGATTATGTAACCACCAAACTGATCCTGCAAGAAATATTAAGGAGGGTTCAATAAAAGAAAGACCCCATGAGTGACATAGAACAGAAATTCGCAGAGACAATCTGTAGAAACAAGGATCTCACAGGCAACATGATGACAATAAAAACATATCTTTCAATAATCACTCTGAATGTGAACAACCTAAATGCTTCCATAAAATGGCACAGAGTTGCAGATGGGATAAAAAGATGACCTATTCCTTTGCTGTCTACAAGAAACTCGTTTTGAACCTAAAGATACATTCAGACTAAAAGTGAAGGGATGGAGAACCATCTTTCATGCCAAAGGACCTCAAAAGAAAGCTGAGGTAGCAATTCTCATATCAAACAATTATTTTTTTTTAAAGATTTTATTTATTTGACAGAGAGAAATCACAAGTAGGCAGAGAGGCAGGCAGAGAGAGAGGAGGAAGCAGGCTCCCCGCGGAGCAGAGAGCCCGATGCGGGGCTCGATCCCAGGACCCTGAGATCATGACCCGAGCCGAAGGCAGAGGCTTTAACCCACTGAATCACCCAGGCGCCCCAAACAATTATATTTTAAGCTAAAGACTGTAGTCAGAAATACAGAAGGACACTACATCATTCTTAAAGGGTCTATCCAACAAGAAGATCTAACAATTGTAAATACTTATGCCTCCAACATGGGAGCAGACAACTACATAAGCCAACTGTTAATCAAAATAAAGATACATATTTTTTTTTTTTTAAAGATTTTATTTATTTATTTGACAGAGAGATCACAAGTAGGCAGAGAGGCAGGCAGAGAGAGAGGAGGAAGCAGGCTTCCTGCTGAGCAGAGAGCCCGATGTGGGGCTCGATCCCAGGACTCTGAGATCATGACCTGAGCCGAAGGCAGCGGCTTAACCCACTGAGCCACCCAGGCGCCCAAAATAAAGATACATATTGATAAGAATATGTTAACTGTAGGGGATCTTAACATGCCACTCTCAGCAACAGACAGATCATCTAAGCAGAAAATCAATAAAGAAACAAGAGCTTTGAATGACACATTGGCCCAGATGGACCTCATAGATATATATAGAACATTCCACCCTAAAACAACAGAATAGTCATTCTTCTCGAGTGCACATGGAACTTTCTCCAGAATAGACCACATACTGGGTCACAAATCAGGTCTCAACTGATACCCAAAGATTGAGATTTTTTCCTGCATATTCTCAGACCACAACACTTTGAAACTGGAGCTCAACCACAAGAAAAAGTTTGGAAGAAGTTCAAACACTTGGAAGCTAAAGACCATCCTGCTCAAGAATGTTTGGGTCAACCAGGAAATCAAAGAATAAGTTAAACAATTCATGGAAACCAATGAGAACCAAAACACATTGGCTCAAAACCTAGGGGATACAGCAAAGGAGTCCTAAGGGAAAAATACATAGCCATAGAAGCCTCACTCAAAAAAAGTGAAAAATCCTGAATACACAAACTCTCTTTACACCTTAAAGAACTAGAGAATCAACAACAAATTAAGCCTACCCCACACACAGAAAGGGAAATAATCAAGATTAGAGCAGAGATCAATGGATTAGAAACCAGAGATACAGTAGAATACAACAATGAAACTAGAAGCTGGTTCTTTGAAAGAATTAGTAGATTGATAAACCATTGGCCAGACTAATCCAAAAGAAAGAGAAATGACCCAAATTAATAAGATTATAAATGAAAGGGGAGAGATCACTACTAACACCAAGGAAATAGAAACAATCTTCAGAACTTATTATCCACAGCTGTATGCCAATGAGTTAAGCAACCCAGAAGATATAGATGCATTCCTGGAAACCTATAAACTTCCAAGAGTGAAACAGGAAGAAATTGACAATAACCTGTAATAGACAAATAACCTGTAATGAGATTGAAGCAGTGATCCAAAACCTCCCAAAAAACAAGAGCCCAGGACCTGATGGATGCCCTGAGGAATTCCACCAAACATTCAAAGAAGAAATAATACCTATTCTCCTGAAGCTGTTTCAAAAAATAGAAACAGAAGGAAAACTTTCAGACTCTTTCTATGAGGCCAGCATCACCTTGATCCCCAAACCAGGCAAAGACCCCAACAGAAAAGAGAATTTCAGACAAATATCCCTGATGAATATGGATGCCAAGATTCTCCACAAGATTCTAGCTAATAGGATCCAACAGCATATTAAAAATATTATCCACCACTACCAGGTAGGATTTAACCCTGGGATGCAAGGGTGGTTCAACATTCACAAATCAATCAATGTGATAGAACAAATTAATAAAAGAAGAGAGAAGAACCACATGGTCCTCTCAATTGATGCAGATAAAGCATTTGACAAAATACAGCATCCTTTCCTGATTAAAATTCTTCAGAGTATAAAATTCTTCAGATATATATCTATAGGGTTAGAGGGAACATTCCTCAACTTTGTAAAATCCATCTGTGGAAAACCCACAGTGAATATCATTCTCAATGGGAGAAAGCTGAGAGAAACTTTCCCTTAAAGATCAGGAACACAGGGATGCCTACTTTTGCCACTATTGTTCAACATAGTACTAGAAGTCCTAGCAACAACAATCAGACAACAAAAAGAAACAAAAGGTATTCAAATTGGCAAAGAAGAAGTCAAACTCTCACTCTTTGCAGATGACATGATACTTCATGTGGAAAACCCAGAAGACTCCACCCCCAAATTACTAGAAGTCATACAGCAATTCAGTAATGTGATAGGATACAAAATCAATGCACAGAAATTGGTTGCTTTCTTATACACTAACAATGAAACTGTAGAAAGGGAAATCAAAGAATCAATTCCATTTACAATAGCACCAAGAACCATAAGATAACTTGGAATAAACCTAACCAAAGAGGTGAAGGATCTATACTCAAGGAACTACAGAGCACCGAGGAAAGAAATCGAAGAAGACACAAAAGGATGGAAAAAATATTCTATGCTCATGGATCAGAAGAATAAACATTGTTAAAATGTCTATGTGGCCCAGAGCTATCTATACTTTAAATGCCATCCTGATCAAAATACCACTAGCATTTTTCAAAGTGCTGGAACAAACAATCCTAAAATTTGTATGGAGCCAGAAAAGACACTGAATTGCCAAGGAAATGTTGAAAAAGAAAAACAAAGCTGGAGGCATCATGCTGCCTGACTTCAAGCTTCATTACAAAGCTGTGATCACCAAGACAGCATGGTCCTGGCACAAAAACAGACACACAGACCAATGGAACAGAAGAGAGAGCCCAGATATGGACCCTCAACTCTATGGTCAAATAATCTTTGACAAAGCAGGAAAAAAATATCCAATGGGAAAAAAAAAAGGTCTCTTTAATAAATGGTGCTGGGAAAATTGGATCACCATATACAGAAGAATGAAACTTGACCATTCTCTTACATCATACACAAAGATAAACTTAAAACAGATGAAAGACCTCAATGCAAGACAGGAATCCATAAAAATCCTAGAGGAGAACATAGGCAGTAACCTCTTCAACACTGGTCACAGCAACTCTTTCAAATCATATCTCCAAATGCAAAGGAAACAAAAGTGAAAATGAACTTTTGGGACTTCTTCAAAATCAAAAGCTTCTGTGCAGCAAAGGAAACAGTAAACAGAACTAAGAGGCAACCCACAGAATAGGAGAAGATATTTGCAAATGACACTACACACAGAGGGCTGATATCCAAGATCTATAAAGAACCTCTCAAACTCAACATCCAAAAAACAAATATTCAAGTAAAAAAATGGACAGAAGACATGAGCAGACACTTCTCCAAAAGAGACATACAAATGGCTAGCAGACACATGAAAAAGTGTTCATCATCATTAGCCATCAGGGAGATTCAAATCAAAACCACATTGAGATTCCACCCTACACCAGTCAGAATGGCAAAAATTAACAAGAAATAACAAATTTTGGAGAAGTTGTGGAGAAAGGGGAACCCTCTTACACTATTGGTGGGAGTGCAAGCTGGTGCAGCCACTTTGGAAAACAGTGTGGAAGTTCTTCAAAAAATTAAAAATAGAGCTACCCTATGACCCAGAAATTGCACTACTGGGTATTTACCCCAAGATACAGATATAGTGAAAAGAAAGGCCATATGCACCCCAATGTTCATAGCAGCAATTGCCCAACCGTGGAAAAAGATGAAATGCCCTTCAACAGAGGGATGGATAAAGAAGATGTGGTCCATATATACAATGGAATATGACTCAGTCTTCAGAAATGATAATACCCAACTTTTGCATCAAAATGGATGGGATTGGAGGAGATTATGCCAAGTGAAATAAGTCAAGGAGAGAAAGCCAATTATGATACGGTTTCACTTACTTGTGGAACATAAGGAATAGCATGGAGGACATTAGGAGAAGGAAGGGAAAAATGAAGGGGGTGGGAATCAGAGGGGGAGATGAACCATGAGAAACTGTAGACTCTGAGAAACAAACTAAGGGTTTTAGAGGGGAGGGGAGTGGAAAGATGGGTTGTCCTGGTGGTGGGCATTAAAGAGGGCATGTATTATATGGAGCTCTGGGTGTTATACATAAGCAATGAATCTTGGAACACTACAACAAAAACTAATGACATACTGTATGGTGACTAACATAACATGAAAGAAAGGAAGAAAGAGAAATCCAGATCAAGAAGTCACAGACAGCTCCCATTAAAACCCAAGGTGGTCCACACCAAGACATATAGTAATTAAAATGGCAAAAAGTAGTGATAAAGAGAGAATTTTAAAAGCATCAAGAGGGAAGAAAATAGTAATACACAAGGGAAACCCCATAAGGCTATCAGATTTTTCAGCAGAAAATTTGCAGGCTAGAAGAAAGTGGCAAGATATATTCAAAGATATATTTAAGAGGAAAAAAACCCTGCAACCACAAATACTCTATATGGTAAGGCTATATTCAGAATAGAAGGAGAGATAAAGAGTTTCCCAGACAAAAGTTAAAGGAATTCATGATCATTGAACCAGTCCTATAAGAAATGTTAGAAGGAACTTTTTGAGTGGGAAGAAAAGATCATAAGTAAGTAAGTAAGTAAAGATCATAAGTAAGAGTAAGAAAAGTAGGAAGCACAAAAGCATTAAAATTAAGTATAATTATAAAAATCAATTCACAAAATGAAAGGATGTAAAGTCTAACACCATATACCTAAAATGCAGGGGGAGTAAAGAATGGGTTCAATCTTAAGCAACCATCAACTTAATATACACTGCTATATGCATAAGATGTTATATATAAACCTGAAAATAACCACAAATCAAAAATCAGGAAGAGATATGCAAAAATAAAGAAAAAGTAACCTTTTTTTTTTTTTTTAAAGTGGGCACCACACTCAGTGCAGGGCCCAATGCAGGGCTTGAACCCATGACCCTGAGATCAATATCTGAGATTGAGAGTCAGATGCTCAACCAACTGAGCCACCCAGGTGCCCTATAACCTAATTTTATATCACTAAAGAAAGCCAACAAATCGTGAGAGAAGGGAGGAAGAAAAGGAACAGAGAAGAACTATAAAAACAACCATAGGGGTGCCTGGGTGGCTCAGTGGGTTAAAGCCTCTGCCTTCAGCTCGGGTCATGATCTCAGGGTCCTGGGATGGAGCCCCACCTCCGGCTCTCTGCTCGGTGGGAAGCCTGCTTCCCCCTCTCTCTCTGCCTGCCTCTCTGCCTACTGGTGATCTCTGTCTGTCAGATAAATGAATAAAATCTTTGAAAAAAAAAACCATAAAACAAAAAAGTGACAATAAGTACATACTTATCAATAATTACTTTGAATGTAAATGGACTAAGCGCTCCAATCGAAAGAAATAGGGTGACAGAATAGACTAAAAAGAACAAGACCCATCTATATGCTGTCTACAAGAGACTCATTACAGACTTAAAGATACATGCAGATTCAAAGTGAAGGGAGGGAAAAGCATTTATCATGCAAATGGAAGAGAAAAGAAAGCCAGTGTAGTAATATATATATTTCTGACAAAATAGACTTTAAAACGAAGACTGTAACAACAGATAAAGAAGGACACCATATAATGTTAAAAGGAACAACCCAACAAGAAGACATGCCAATTGTAAATATTTATACCCCCAACATAAGAGCACCCAAGTACATAAAGCAGCTATTAACAAACATAACGGAAGCGATCAATAGTAATACAGGGGACTTTACAACACCCCACTTACATTAATGGGTAGATTATCCAAACAGAAAAATCAACAAGGAAACAGTGGCTTTAAATGACGTTTTGACCAGGTGGATATAACATATACTCAGAACATAATGATAATAAAGATTAGAATGGAAATAAATGATACAGAAACTAAAAAACAATAGAGCAGATCAATGGAACCAGGAGCTGGTGCTTTGAAAAGATCAACAAAATTGATAAACCTCTAGCCAGACTCACAAAAGAGTAAGAGGAAGAAAGAGAGAGAGAACCCAAATAAATAAAATCACTAACGAAAGAAGAGAAATAAGAACCAACACCACAGAAATACAAACAGTTATAACAGAATATTATGAAAACCCGTATGACAACAAATTGGACAGCTTAGAAGAGATGGATAAATTCCTAGAAACACAGGAAGAAATAGAATGCAGGAAGAAATAGAAAATTTGAACAGACCAATTACCAGCAATTGAATCACTAATTAAAACAATTCCTAACAAACAAAAGTCCAGGACCAGATGCCTTCACAGGCAAATTCTACCAAACATTTAAAGATTTTATTTATTTATTTGACAGACAGAGATCACAAGTAGGCAGAGAGGCAGGCAGAGAGAGGGGGCAGGGGAAGCAGGCTCCCTGCTGAGCAGAGAACCCGATGGGCGGCTCGGTCCCAGGACCCTGGGATCATGACCTGAGCTGAAAGCAGAGGCTTTAACCCACTGAGCCACCCAGGCGCCCCACCTATCAAACATTTAAAGAAGAGTTAATACTTCTTCTTCTCGAACTATTCCAAAAAAGTACAAGAGGAAGGAAAGCTTCCAAGTTCATTCTATGAGGCCAGTATCAACCTGATACCAAAACTAGATCAAGACACCAGACACACACACACACACACACACACACACACACACACACACACACAGAGGCCAATATCTCTGATGTACATAGATGCAGAAATCATCAACAAAATATTAGCAAACTGAATTCAACAATATATTAAAAAATATCATATACCACAATCAGTGAGATTTATTCCTGGGATGCAAGGGTGGTTCAATATTAACAAAACAATCAACATGATACATTGCGTTAATAAGAGAAAGAATAAGAACCATATGATCACTTCAATAGATGCAGAAAAAGCATTTGACAAAGTACCCATCCATTCATGATAAAAAAAAAAAAACCTCAACAAAATAGAGTTAGAGGGAACACACCTTATAATAATAATAATAAATAATAATAATAATAATAATAAATAAAGGCCTTATAAAACAAAAACAAAAAACCCCAAAACAAAAAACCCACAGCTAACATCATACTGAATAGGAAAAACCTGAGAGCTTTTCCCCTAAGGTCAGAAACAACACAAAGGTGTCCACTCTCACCAGTTTTATTCAACATAGTACCAGAAGTCCTAGCCTCAGCAATTAGACAACAGAAAGAAAGAAAAGACATTCAAATTGGTAAGAAAGAAGTAAAACTCTCACTATTTGCTGATTACATGATGCTATACAGAGAAAACCCTAACGACTCCACCAAAAAACTCCTAGAACTGATAAATGGATTCAGTGAAGTCACAGGATACAAAAATCAATGTACAGGAATCTGTTGGATTCCTGTACACTAGTAATGAAGCATTAAAAAGTAAAATTAAGAAAACAATCTCATTTACAATTGCACCAAAAATAATATGTAGGAATAAACCTAACCAAAGAGGTGAAAGATCTGTATTCTGAAAACTATATAACACTGATGAAAGAAATTCAAGATGATGCAAAGAAATGGAAAGACATTCCACACTCATGGATTGGAAGAACAAATATTGTTGAAATATCTATACTACCCAAAGCAATCTACACATTTAATGCAATCCCTATCAAAATACCAACAGCATTTTTCACAGAACTAGAACAACCCTAAAATTTGTATGGAATCACAGTAGACCTCAGATAGCCCAAGCAATCTTGAAAAACAAAGCAAAACTGGAGGTCTCACAATTCCAGGTTTGAAGACATACTGCAAAGCAGTAGTAATTAAAACAGTATGTTTCCTGGCATAAAAACAGACACATAGATCAGTGGGATAGAATAGAAAGCCTAGAAATAAACCCATAATTATATAGTCAATTGATTTTTGACAAAGGAGGCATGAATATACAATGGGGGAAAAGACAGTCTTCTTTTCAACAAATGGTGTTGGGAATACTGGACAGCCCCATGCAAAAGAATGAAACTGGATCACTTTCTTTCACCATACACAAAGAAAAATCTCAAAATAGATTAAAGACCTAAATCAGACCTGAAACCATAAAAATCCTTGAAGAGAGCACAGGCAGTAATCTCTCTGATGTTGGCTATAGCAACATTTTTCTAGCTATGTCTCCTGAGGCAAGGGAAAAAAAAAACAAAAATAAACTATTGGGACTACATCAAAATAAAGATTCTGCACAGTGACAAACCATCAGCAAAAGTAAAAGGCACTTGCTTAATGGGAGAAGATACTTGCAAATGACATACCTGATAAGGGTTAGTATCCAAAATATATAAAGAACTGATACAACTCAATACACCAAAACCAAATTATCCAATTAAAAAATGGGAGAAATCATTAATAAACATTTCTCCAAAGAAGTCATACAGATCACCAACAGACACATGAAAAGATGCTGAACACCACTCACCATCAGGGAAATGCAAAACAAAACTAAAATGAGAAATCACCTGACACCAGAAAGTGAAAGAAAGAAAGAAAGAAAGAAAGAAAGAAAGAAAGAAAGAAAGAAAGAAAAAGTGTTGCTGAGGATGTGAAGGGAAAAGGAACCCTTGTTGGCGAGAATGCAAACTGGTGTAGCTACTGTGGAAAACAGCATGGAGTTTCCTCAAAAAATTAAAAATAGAACTACCATATAATCTAGTACTTATATTACTGGGTATTTACCCCCAAATTTAAAAAAAACACTAATTCAAAAGGATACATACACCCTATGTTTATTGTAACATTATTTACAATAGCTAAACTATGGAAGCAGCCCAAGTGTCCATCAACAGATGAGTGTGTGTGTGTGTGTGTGTGTGTGTGTGTGTGTGTGTGTGTGTAATGAAATATCATTCAGCCATTAGAAGAATGAAATCTTGTCATTTGCAATGACATGGATGGAGCTAGAGAATATAATGCTAAGTGAAATAATTCAGTCAGAGAAAGACAAAAACTATATAATTTCACTTCTTTGGAATTTAAGAAACAAAATAAATTTAAAAAGAAAAAAAAAAAAGAGAGACAAACCAAAAAAACAGAGTCTTTGCTATAGAGAACGAACCGATGGTTACCAGAGGGGACGTGGGTTGGGGAATAGGATGAAATAGGTAAAGGGGACTAGGAGCACATTATCATAATGAACACTGAATAATGTACAGAATTGTTGAAACTCTATATTGTAAAGCTGGAACTAATATAACACTATGTTAACTACACTGGAGTTAAAATTAAACAAAAAAGGAAATCACCGTAGCACCTCACTTCTCTACAGCAACACTGACTAGAAAAGAATGACTCAAAATTTCTAAGGAGAGACTTTCACCTACAATTTTTGTATGTATGTTATATACATATATAAGTAAATACGTACATAAGTATATACATACATTATAAAAGAACAAATATAACACAGGGAAGGACTTATGAAAATAGTACATGTTATTCACTGAAAAAGTACATAGAACATTTAGTATAGGGACCCACTGTTGCACTCAACTTTGTCATTCTGCAATCATCACTAAGCAGTTATAAGTAGTGATTTTCCATATTAAACCCTTATAAGCTCACTTGGAATGAACACTGTACATCAAAGTTTTTAAGGTGGTAAAGGAGTTGGATTTTGTTATTTTATCTCAGCTGGTTCAGACTGACAATCATGCTCCTTGCAGGGGATAAGGTGTATCTACAGTGCTTCCATGTTTTCTTTGACTAACATCCACCATAGAGAAACTATAATGTCAGAGAAGGAATATTGACAGGAAAGGAAGACAAGATTTGTCAAGTAACTTCTTGACAAATAATTCTAGTGGGGCTTATTTTACAATCTGTAAATTCTAGCTAAAAATTAAGCACTACAAATTTTACTTTCTGATCTTGAATAATATTGAGTTATTTTTTAAATTTTTTTACTTAAGATTTTAAAAATTAACATATATTATTTGTCTCAGGGGTAAAGGTCTGTGATTCATCAGTCTTACACAATTCACAGTGCTCACCATAGCATATACCCTCTCCAGTGTCTACCCCCAGCCATCCCTTCCCTCCTCTCCAGCAACCCTTAGTTTGTTTCCTGAGATTAAGAGTCTCTTATGGTTTGTCTCCCTCTTTGGTTTCATCTTGTTTCATTTTTTCCTTTCTTCCCCCATGATCCTCCACCTTGTTTCTCAAATTCCATGTATCAGTGAGATCCCATGCTAATTGTCTTTCTCAGACTTGGTTCACTTAGCATAATAACCTATAGTTCCATCTACATTGTTGCAAATGGCAAGATTTCATTTTTTGGATGGCTAAAAAATATTCCATTGCATATATAGACCACATCTTCTTTATCCATTCACCTGTTGATGGACATCTAGAATTATAAATTTTTAAAAAGATTTTACTTATTTATTTGAGAGAGAGAATGAGAGAGAGAGAGATAGAGAGCGAGCATGAGAAGGGGGGAGGGTCCTAGGGAGAAGCAAACTCCCTGCCAAGCAGGGAGCCTGACGCGGGACTTGATCCCAGGACTCCAGGATCATGACCTGAGCTGAAGGCAGTCGCCTAACAAACTGAACCACCCAGGTGCCCCTAGAATTATAAATTGTTTAAAAGCTTGATAAAACTTGATGGTAAATTTTAAAAGTTAGAAAAGTAAATGAAGGCTTACATTTGATTAGATTTTTATACATTTTTGGCTTACGGTTGACAAAATAACCTTAAAATATCATGTGTGGTAACGTGGTGCCACCCATGTGACTAGTCTTCAGCTGGTGCCACCTGACAGTCCTTCCTACACCTAAACTGGTCCACCTTTTGGTATCAGATGATGTGGCAACGTCGATTGCTTCCAAAGCATCTGGCCATTCATTCTCCATTTCCATTGTTACTTTTCTTATGGACTGGCATCAGCCCACAAACCACTCTTTGAGTTGTGCTGGTATGAAGGACTCCTATGGTGATAGGCACCTTTTTGTTAAATCTCCCATTGTTAGGTGAAGTTGCTTTTTAACAACTGGGGATGGTTAGTTTTGGTTTTAGCAAATAACCCTCATGACATGGAGGAGCAGGAAGAAGGCACACACCAAAGTTGGGCTGTACTTTTAGGACAGCCAACCAGAATGGGGAGAAGGTAATGACAGGGAATGGCGCCAGCAGCTCCCTTCTTCCTCAGCCCCGCCCTCTCCATCAGTTTTCACTGGAATGCCAGTTCCATGGTGAACAGTCTCCCTTACATTATTGATTTGAACCACCAACAACCCTCCACCTCACGTTTCATCAAAACTGCCTGGTCCCTAGGAACTGCTTCCCCACAGCTTCTTAGAGAAGGTTCTCATTCTCTCATTCCCTTCATCGCACATTCAGAGGGTCCTGGACCGATTAGTCTTTTCCCACTAACCCCTTTCAGAGCCACTGCCATATTGAAGTCCATGATTCCTAACCCTCATCTTCTTTCCCCACAAGGCTGTCCTTGGCCATCTTCCTGGAAATTCCCCCTCATTCTTTGAAGATGTTAACACTGAGCTTATCATCTTTTTCTCCACCTTACATCTTGCTGTCAGCCTAGGTGACTTCAACCACCATGGGGACAGCCCTTTTGTCTCTGTGCCCTCAGTTCCTCTACCTCTTCATCCCCACTGGCCTCACCACCACTCCATTTCTGCCAAGCTCTCCCAGAGCCATATCTTTGATCTTATTACCACCTGAGATAGCTCAACTTCTAAAGTTTGAGATGCAATTATGCCCCTTTTGACCATAACCTCTTGGCGCATGGTTCTATGTCAATCACTCACTCTCCCTGTGTTCTTGGATCTCAAAGAAATATCTAGACTCCTGGCTCCTCTGCTCCTTTCATTTGCCATCTACCCCTCCTCTTGTCACTTTTCTTTCTATGCAGCATAGATTGTGCCCCATCATTCCAGAACCAAATTCCTAAGTCAAAACCCCAATTCTGGATCATTCACTTTATTTCCTGGCCAGGACTCCTGGCTTCTGGTAGAGAAAATAAACCATGTGTATGGATGCCCAATTACTGTCCCCCACTCCACCTGGGCCTTCCAAGTGGCAAGGCAATCTTACATTTCCCTTGTCAGTTGTCTCTCTCATTCCCTATAGGTACTATTTCAACTCTTCTCCCCTCCTCACTTTCAATTCCATCTCACCCTCATGTTCAACAAATGAAATTCCTTTTTTCATAGAGAGAATTCATCACATAGGAATCATCTCAATTTTTTGTGACTAAACCTGTAAACTTGCTGAAGACACACTCATTATTTTCTCTCTACCTTCTGTTACAATGGAGGATGGGTTCTTCTGGACTCTGGCCCATGTCTCCACCAGTTTTATAGATGTCAGCCCCTCCCTCATTCTCCCAGGGCCTTATTTCATCCATCATACTCTCATTCACCTGAATCTTAAAAACCTTCTTTATGAAGAATTTAAAACTTAGAGCAAAGTGTTATATAACACATTGTATGTTCTTACCATCTGCTCAGTCAGGGCTCTTAGTTACAAACAAGAGAACCTGCTGTAGATGGTTTAGGAAGAGAATAGGCTTAGTAAGGGATAATAAGATTACAGAATCTCCTAACCTGGAGAACCAGGTCTAGAAGCCATGGAGGTAAGAACATTTCCAAATCCTGTCACCAGCCCAGTCCAGGAGACCCACTGAAATCCATGCTACTGATGGTGTGTATGACTGATGCGGCCAGCCTCCCAGGCCCATGCCTCAGCTGCAAAAGAGGCTGGGGAAAAAGGTTTCTGGCTTCTACTTGGGGGTTATAGAGAATTCCCAAAGAGAGGAGGGCTGTTCAAAGATGCTGAGTAGACAAAAGGAATGTTGAATGTCCCCTATAGGCCACCCCCTGGCTGTCCAACACCTAATTACACTCTTATTCTTTAACCTCATCAGCAATAGCATCTCTCCTGCATATAATAAATGCATGGCCTTCTTTAAAGGGAATTTCAGGATCTACAAGATATGCGCAGACCTTCTTTTGTTCCATCGTGACCCTGTCTTGATGTACTGGACCTGTGGATGTACTGCAACGTTAGCCATTTATCACATCCTATGTGAAAGAGAAAGTCAACTCTGCCAGTCTTTAAGCCATTGTTTCTCAGCTCTGAGCTTACCATTTTATACATGACTGGGACTGCAAACCATGTCCACACAGAAGTGGTACCAATAGGGGCACCACGGGGGGCCAGAGGAGGGAGACGAGACTCATCACTGCCTGTGTGCCTTTCCCATCAGTGTCAACCAGCAACACTTCTTCACCCAGGAAGCAATAGTTGGTTCCAGTTCAGTCTTTTCCCTCATTCTCAGAACCAGCTTCATCATTCACTCTCCCTTTTTTTCCTCTCATGTGCGTGCACGTGTACACACACACACACACCTTGCTCTGTGATAATAGCCAAGTAACGTGTTATTCTTTGAAGTCTGGGTTCCAGACTGCTTGCATGTGTGACATCTCAAGGTCTGGATTTTCCAGTGGCAGATCCAGCAAATCTGGATGGTGGGAATAAAATTTT
Source organism: Enhydra lutris kenyoni (assembly GCF_002288905.1). Lineage (NCBI taxonomy): Eukaryota > Metazoa > Chordata > Mammalia > Carnivora > Mustelidae > Enhydra > Enhydra lutris. Next base: position 14,905,097 of record NW_019154150.1, read on the forward strand.
TCAATGATCTGTATGACTCTGGAGGTTTTTGAGTGGCCTATGAAGCAAGAGGCGGGAAGTGTGTCTATACATGAGCCAATATAGCAATTTTTCTCTGAAATTTATCTCAGGTTGTCCAGGTTCAGTTTGGAGCGCTTCAGAAAAAAGCGGTTTTCGTTCTCATTAATTCCAAGTTTAAGAGAATGGGAGAAAATTGGAAGCCTTAGTTTGAAGAGTCATAGCCAGACATTTGAGGAAATTAGAATCCAGTCCAAAGACAGTTAAGCAGAACTAGAATCTAATGTCCATAAAGGTGTTACTGAAACAATTTTTCTAAAATCACCCTCATTTCCAAAGACAGCCAAATAAAGCCAATTCATTTGTAAAATAAATCTTATTTTAACACACTTGGCCTAATTATTTACATAAGCAACAGCAAGACTAGTGATTGGTCATATAGGTTAGTTGGTTTTTCATCTGTTTTGCTGCAATTTCATAAGGAATTTCAGATGGAACTTTTAACAGGCTCTTGAGGCTAAGAAGCCAAGCCACATACTTGTCACAGACTTCCCCTGTGATCCCTCTCTTCCAGAGGTATCCAAAATATCCTGAGGTTCCTGCACCTGCTAGAAAGTGACCTTCCTAAGTCACCTGGTAAGGCTGCTGGGAACCCTGTAAGCAAGGTATGAGGCTGATTTTTCCAAAGGGCTTCATTAACTCCATAAATGCAACCTTACCCTTTAAAGCTGTCTAGTCATACCTGAGTCTATACATGCCTCTCTCAAATAGGACATTCTAGTCAAAAGCTTGGTAGTATAATCAGTGTTTCCAATTGTGTCTTGACATAAGGAGATCAGACTCTTATCGAACTTATACAAATAATTGCATCGCCATGAAAATATAATACTCACAAAGTCTCTGAATTCTGGAGGGAACAGATAGGGAAAAAAGATAAAGGTTTCATATTTGTGTACAAAGGAATATTTTACCAGATTTCTGTAAGTAATAGCCTTAAATATGGAAAAGCAAATATTAGAGAACCAGCAGTGTTTCAAACAAGAGTATGTTTGGATGCAGCCTTTCCATTAGTTTCAGAAATTCTAGTTTTAGGATCTTAAAGGTATCAGAGACCTGCATTTGTCATTACAATGCAATTGACAAGGAAATTCTGTGACCAACACTTCAATAATTAGAAGGACAAGTGATGACATTTTGCCAAGACATAGCAGAACTTTAGGAATTTTATAGGATTCCTGGAACAGTCATAGAATTAACCCATGGGTGATAAAGAGAGTATATTTTCACTTATTTGGCAATGCTCCCCATGTAATTGAACATACCAAATAAACAATGCCCAACAAATGAAATTTGTCAAGAAGACTTCATTTTGAAGTCGAATTTTGAGAATTTTGTTTGAAATATCAGGTGTTGAAGCACATGTCTAAATAAGATTACACATTACAAAACCTAATAATCAATCATCTATTTTGTCAAGGTGGCAATAAGAGATTCTAAAGCCAAAAGCAGAGGGTTACATAGTTGTTAACAAAACTTTGTTTTATTTGTTCATTCGTTCATTCATTCATTCCTGTAATCTCTACACCCAGTGTGGGGTCCAAACTCATGACCCTGAGGTCAAGACTTGGATGCTTTTCTACCTGAGCCAGCCAGGGGCACGATGAACTTTTGTTTATAATTTAGACCAATTATCTAAGAAAAATGTCATTTTAACAGAGAAAACCCAAACTCGAATCTTTTTTTTTTTTTTTTAAGATTTTATTTATTTATTTGACAGAGAATCACAAGTAGGCAGAGAGGCAGGCAGAGAAAGGGAGAAGCAGGCTCCCCACTGAGCAGAGAGCCATATGCTGGGCTCGATCCCAGGACTCTGGGATCATGACCTGAGCCAAAGGCAGAGGCTTTAACCCACTGAGCCACCCAGGCGCCCCCCAAATTCGAATCTTATACCAATGTACTTCTGATATTAAAACTCATTCGTGTCAACAGGTTGAATTAAAAAAAAAAATGTGTAGTCCCACAACTTTCCTGCCTAACTCCCACGTTGATATACTTGTTGAGACAAGGACATCCAGGGTGCTGCATGGACCTGTGCTCTTGGGGTGGGTGCTGAGATGTGTGGACCAGAATCCCCATCAGGAATGAAGGACCCTCGGTTATAAGGGTGCTGCCAACTGTCCTCAACGCTCAGACGCCATCAGGGATTTCCTTGACTGAAGACAGCTGCCTTGCCAAAGGCATGCCCTCTTCCCAGGTAGCCACATCCAATGACTATTGTAAAAATCCAGCCTTCTTGTCCCAATTTCGGTTCTCTTGGACTTGTCAGAGAATCAATTAGGCTTCTGCTGATACCGTATCACTGCTCAAGGTCTGCCTGATCTTGCTCTCTTACTCTCCCTTCTCTACCCCAGGTGCTGATTGCTCCCTAATAGACATTTTTACATACTAGCCTCCATCTTCTTCATCCTGACCATGCACAAAATTCCTGTCCAAAGATGCCCTTCTCCCAAACCTACAACTTTCCTTGATACATTCGGATTTTGTCCTAAAGTTTTCCCTCTTAAATAACCAGGCTCACTTTCCTTGTATACAGAGTTGGTCCCTTATTTTCAGTAGTCTTAACATTAAAATTATTTATACCTGTTTTTTTGTTCTTAGATTGCCCATAAAACTTTACAAGGCTTCAAAATTCTAAGGGCTTTTTTTTTTTCTCCCTTTCTCCAACAAATTTTGCAATGGAGATAATAAGAACTTATTTGACTTTCAGTAAGCATGGGCAGGAATAAGTTTTATATTTAATGCTGATAATTAGAAAGACATGTCCATTTTAATGAAACCAACCTTAAGTTAGCTTTCACAGCAAATATTTTCCCAGACCGTGTGCACTTGTAAAAACATTTATTTCTCTTTGAATTAGAATACCTAATTCTTATAAGTGCTTACTTTCAACCAACTAAACAACTCTTTTATGAACTTTAGCAATTCCATCCAGAGATAGAGAACATAGTTCACATTTACAACATACATGGACAAATACACAAGCAGGATGCAAACCAAATCTTAAAAGCTCAATTCCCCAATATCTCCCTTTATAAAACAGATCTAACTGTGAGATGGTATTACAACTGATGGATCCATGAATTGACCATTCTTCTCCAGAGCTGAATATTATGGCCAAGCAACGTTGCAAAAAAGAATAAAGACTGCCCAATTTTGGAGGACATAGCCCAAAGGGCAGCACATAGGGATATACTGTCACCTCCCGTTTTCCAATTAGAACACGGCTAGTTTTATTCAAAGACACCGAAAGCTGAAGTAACAAACCAACAAAATGAAACCCAGAATACCTCTGTGAGCATTGGTACCTCCTCAAAAATTGGGGCATCACCAACAGAATGGCTTCCTGCTTTCTAGTTCCTCCCTAAAATTCAGAGCTTCACCAATGAAATCAAAGTGCTTCCTAACCAACCTTTTCTTTCTTTTTTTTTCTTTTAAAGATTTTATTTATTTATTTGACAGAGAGAGATCACAAGTAGGCAGAGCAGCAGGCAGAGAGAGAGGGGAGAGCATGTTCCTTGCTGAGCAGAGAGCCCGATGTGGGGCTCGATCCCAGGACCCTGAGATCACGACCAGAGCTGAAGGCAGAGGCTTAACCCACTGAGTCACCCAGGGGCCCCCCTAACCAACTTTTTCTTAATCAAACAAGAAAAAGAGGCTAAGAAAACCCAAAGCCCATGTCTGGAGGTGGCTGAATGGGATTAAGAAATTAGCTCACCTGCAGTCACCCACCAAATGCTCACTGAGAGACGTCTGTCCATACTGAATCCAAAAACCATTTTCTTGCCACAAGAGTTAAATTCAGCACCAAGGATTGGCAACATTCAGTGGGGTGGGGCCATGGGGACAGTCCCCAGGACAGAGAGCCTAGGCAGCTGGCTAGAGCAGTTACCAGACTCCCGTTCTTGGCTGGGGGTCGACAAACCACCAGCAAAGAGCCCCTGGCTGGCGCGCCATATTTGTAACGATATCCAAGTTCCTCTACCTGAAGCACAGCAAAAAATGATCGTTGAGACATGGCGTATGCAGCAAGGAAAAGATTATTCGAGAGGGAGCCAAACCAGGAGACAGAAGAGCAAGCCTCCTATCTGCCTCCTTGAAGGAAGGGAGTGAAATGAGAATGAAATGAAAAAGGTCTGGGTTAAAAAGTTGCACGTGTGCTTCTTGGTCTACAGCTGGGAGGAGTCCTGTTAACCCTTTGCTTGCTGGTTTCAGTATCTGCCCGTGTTGCTGTAATTATGTATATTAGCTGTAGGGTAGAAGCAGGTAGATTCTAGCAATCCATGTGAGAGATAACATGGCTCAGAGCAAGGTGGTGACAGCAGAAGCAGTTAAAAAGTAGGTGGCTTCTTGGGGCACCTGGGTGGCTCAGTGGGTTAAGCCTCTGCGTTCAGCTCAGGTCATGATCTCAGGGTCCTGGGATCGAGCCCCACATCAGGCTCTCTGCTCAGAAGGGAGCCTGCTTCCCTCTCTCTCTCCCCACCTGCCTCTCTGCCTACTTGTGTTCTCTCTCTCTCTGTGTGTCAAATAAATAAGTAAAATCTTTAAAAAAAAAAAAAGTGGGTGGCTTCTAAATACTTTTTGAGGTAAAGTCCCCAAGATTTGCCAATGTTTTCGATGAAAGGCTTGAAGGCAAGAGAAGTCAAAGATTACTGCTAGGGGTTTCACCTGAGCAACTGGACGGATGAATTGCCCTCAGCTGAGTTGGAATTCAGGCATTAGGTGGAGAAGTTGGAGGGGGAGGGTCATCAGTCCAAGTTTGGACTTAACCGAGATTGAGGTATCCATTAGGTATCCAAGGGAAGATGATTCCTAAATCTTTGCCTTTGGACCCGATTTCTCACCTCTGACTAGAACATGAATGCCTGATGTCAGCGCCCATGTGTCTCATTTTGAAATGTCTGGTGCTCCGCGCTGGGTTCGGAGTGAATAGCTTTTGAATGAAAGGATGAAAAAATAAATGATCAACATCAGGGGTTTCTCACACAGGCCAAAGTTCATCTTACTCAGATTCCAACCCTATAATTCTTCTCCAGACAGTATCAGAAAATAAGGGTTTTATTCTGCATGCTGTGCCTAGCGTTCATTGGAAACCCATCTTATGACTTCATTAATTGAGAGGAAATCTTTCTCCCTTGATGTGGAGAAATCCCTCACAGAGACAGGAGCTTCGCCTCTCTGGTGATAAGTTTACCTCAGCCCGAATTCAGCTGGAGACTGGGTCAGATAGTCAGCTCTGGAGAGGCTGATTGGACTGAAGTGAGCAGAGTGAGTACCCCGCCTCTCTTCTTCCTTTAAAAGTGGGTACGTTTTTATGTTGTCCTTCCTCCTCTCAGAACACCTGAGGAGGACTCCAGAGCACCTTCTTTTGGGGCTTCCCTCTCTGTTCAAGTTCAAGTCCAAGTAATTATGGACCCCCTACTGGTCACTCCTTATGGGGACCACAGCAAGATTCAACCCCTCCCCAGGGTCCAGCACAGAACAGAAGGAGTTAATTCGGATCCTGTTACTATATGGTCACCCTAATTGAGCCACACTTAGAACCCCTGCGTAGGTCTGATTCTGGGGTGAGCGGCCTGTCCTTCACCCAGGCTTCTGGTGTCACCCCCTTCAAAGAGACGTCCTTGACCCCCAGTTTCGGTTATGAGTCCTCATTATGCAAGGACAGACATAGAAGGTGAAGGTGAAGAGAAGAGAACAAACTTCTATATCTCATCCTCTATGTTAAAGATATAAGAATACATACTTTCAATGCAAATTAACATGTTTACTTATTTGGAATTTTTTTCCCTTTCAATTTTCCTCCACTCAAATCTGGGAAGCATAAGGTGCTCGCTAATTAGAGGTAACCATAGTTACCAAGTTGCCTTCACAATATATCTGAGAATTTGTTTTTCTTGGTTTTAATCCTACAAAAAGCATGTCGCTTGCCAGTGGTTCTTCTTCTCTCTTCAGTTTCATTGGGTGATTTTCCAAACCCAGGAGACTTTTAACAGCCATATTAAAGGTGCAAAATTAAAATAATAAAAGAAACCACCTATTCTCAGAGAACAGTCCCATACCCTGAATTCTCTGGTTTTAAAATCTCAGCCAACTAGGTGGGATAACCAGCAGGGTGGCAAGTAGAAATGGGCCTGATTCTGCAGATTTCAACATGGGCACAACTGTTTCTTTGCCCAGAAGCTTGGCATCCAGAGAAGTGTGGTTTTTTAGATGTCCACTTGAGGGCGCTGTTGTCTTCTGTAGGGGTGGAACCAAATTCCTTTCTCCAGTTAGGTTAACTATTAAGCATGAAGAACTTCACTGACGCCGGGATTTCCAACTTGTCTCATTGGTGCTTTGATGTCACTTAGAGACTGGCATCCTCGGGCAGTTGCCTGGCTGGCTGGCTCCTTCATTCCGCTGCCCTGCCTTCTCCCAGCCTCTGCATGTTACCTATCATGGTTCCCGGTGCATTGCACTATGATTTTCTAGATCTCCCACCGGGCTGGGTCTCTGTACCTATTACATCAACACAGTGCCTGGCACACAGGCACATTTCCTTGCATGTCAAGTCAGTGAAGGGTTTGTAAGTCTGCCCCCACTGATACAAGAGAGCAGTTGAATCCTTTCCAAAATGTTACTTAGAGAAAGATTGAACTCATGGAAGTCATTCCTGCTGTAGTTCAGAGGTGTTTGGGCAGGTAAGGCTTGAACTACTGCCCAGTATGCCTGCCTCTATTTGTCCAGCCCAGCATGTGAGCCGTGGAGAGGAAAAGGTAGAAAAGATGCTAGTCTTGGAACTTGGTTAGATGTACCATTCTGCATGTCAGCAACTCTTGTCCTCTCTTGAGATTTTCCAAGCCAGAAGCCTCTTGGGAGTCGTATTAAACAATTCAAAATTTAGATAATAAAGCAAGCCACACCTTCTTAGGGAATAGCCTGATGCTAGTAATGACTGGTTTTTAAACTTTCAACACATCGTGAAATGACAGCTCATCAAGATCCTACAGTTCCAATAGGATATGCCAGACCCTGACAGATTGAGAGAAGGCAAGGGAAAGTCCTGAAGGTTTTGATGGTGCCTATCTTAAGCTTAATACTCTGGAGACTGGAAGCAGGGTCTAGAGCACAGATAGCTCTAGAAGATGCCCTTTCGTTCTGGCTTGAAGAACGAGAAAGGGAGCTCCTAATGCCCAGAGAGTATGGACATTCCCTGGTTTTTTCTTCCTCCTCTCTCTCTATTCTCTCATCTTGCAGCCCCCAGGCAGACCCACAGTGCAGTGGTAGCCGTCAGTAATGGAGTAGGAGCCAAAACCCTGAGGAAGGGGAAAGTTGTTCTTTGCTAAGAGGAATTATGATCCCAAGAGGGTGGGCCAGCCCCCATGGCTTTTTTCCCCCTCTCTTTTTTCTCCTGCCCCTGGGACCTGAATATGGGCTCAGATGTGGAAGCGTGTGGCAGAACAGGGTACCAGAGTCCTGAATTTCTGGGTGGAGAACCCAAAAGAGGAGCCTCAGGGAACTGAAAAGTGCAGGGGAGATGGCATAGAGTGAGGAGCTCAGGAAAATGACTCTGTATCATTTTATATGAACTCCTGAACCATACATGTCTGGATCAGATCCTAATTAGCATACCGAATATTTTGAGAGCTAAAGTGATGCATAGAGCACCACCCAGTGCCTGCCATGGTCACTGGGAGTGAATGCCTGAAATGGAGCCAAAGAGCAGTAGAACTTCACTGAAAACCAAACTGTCATTGGATCCACAGCCCACAGCAGGGACACTAGAACTTGCAGACTGAACCTAAACAGGTTGCACCTGCTAAATCAAAAATATCAACATTTTTTTTGGTAAGACTTACCCAAGATCCAGAGTCTCAAAATGTAATATTCAAATTGTCCAGGACGCAATCCAAAATTGCTGAACATACAAAGAACCATAAAATTTCCAATCTTCCTCAGAAAAGACAATTAACAGACACCAAGGATGAGATTTTACAGATGGTGGAATTATTGAAGACTTTCAAGCAGCTGTTCTAAAAGTGTTCAAGTGAACAATTGCGAACCTCCTTGAAACAATTGTTAAGATAGAAAATCTTCACAAGGAAATGGAAGATATCATGGCAATTTTAGAACTGAGAAATAAAAAAACCATACTAAGAAACTCAGGGGATGGGACTCATTAGCAGAATGGAAATGACAGAGAATGAGTGAACCAGAAGATCGATAAATAGAAATTATCCATTGTAAACCATGGAGAGGAAAAAAAAAAAATGAACAGAGCCTCTGGGACATGTGGGACAACAATAAAAGGTTGAATGTTTGTTGCATCAAAATTCCAGGAGGCAAAAAGAGTGTGATGCTGGGAAAATATTTGAAGAAATCATGCCTGAAAACTTCCCCAAGTTTAGTGAAAGATATAAACTACACATTCAAGAAGTTGAATACATCCCAAACAGGATAAACCGAAAGAAATCCACACCCAAACACAGCATAAACAAACTACTGAAATCTTAAGATGAAGAAGATACCTTGAAAACAGCCAGAGAAAAATGACTCATTACTTATAGGCGAGTCATGATTTAATACTGCAGGTTTCTCAGAAGACACCATGGACGCCATGGGAAGTGATGAAGTATTTCGAAAGTACAAAAGAAAAGAACCATCCACCTAGAATTCTAAATCCAATGAAAATATCCCTCAGGAAGGAAGGTGAAGAAATAAAGACGTTTTCCAATGAAGGAAAACTAAGGGACTTGATAGCAGCAGACCTGCTCTAGAAGAACCAATAAAGTTCTTTAGAAAGAAGGGTGATCTTCTGGTTCCACCCTAGCAGCTGAGCTCTTGACGCCCCCTGAACCTAACGTAGCCAGCAGGTGTAAAGAATGGATTGCCTACGTGACTCACGCTATCGTTTTTCAATTTACAAAGTAAATACAGAGACTTCAATATGCAAAGTGAGCACACTCAGTGGAGGCAGTACCCGCACTTGGCTAAAGAAACTGGTGAATTTGATGATAACTGGCATCCAGGTCCCACAGAGAACTGTTGAGACCCAGTGAGAACAAAATGGTACCAGTGTGTCCCAGGCTCCCACACTGAGGACAGAAGGTACCAGAAGACTCTAGACACTGGGCCTGAAACTCGGGGTGGGGTGGGCACAGTAGCCAGAATACTCTTATCTCCACCAGCAGAGGTGACATCCCCAGGGAGCTTCAAGGCCTTAACGAGCAGGAGCTAAGGAAGGCAAATGGCAGAAGCTGTGGGAGGCTACACGAGTGATCTTCAAAATCATCTGGGGAGTGGTGTGTGTGTTTTCTTGGTAAAGGTGGCTGAAGAACTGATTTTATGGCTTCTCTGCTGACTCTGTGTCTCTCTGTAGACTGGCACAACCTGGAAAACATGAACTATAGTTATTATAAGGATGATCTACAAAGAGGACAGAGTTTGGAGAAGAGGAAGAAAAACATCCGTGACTATGACCCTCACTGTGATTTTCACACAATCTTTTTAAAGGAAAAATAATCCCTAATGGGATTCCCTAATGGGATTAGATTAGAGGATCTTTTCACTTTGCATGGATTGTAGTCATTTCCCATGCTCCGACACCATCTCGATACTCATGAAGTCACTGCTTCGGAGCCCACTAGTGGGTGCTGCACTCATCTCTTTAACAACTCCGCACTGTGGACCATTTACATTGTTCCCACTTCTTTGACATTCTGAGTAAATGCAGCAAAACCCATCAACATTCTTCTTTTTTTTTTCTTTGGCACTGCTCTATTCTATCTGGATTTTAACTTACAGCAAAAGAAATGGGGTGGAGGTGTGTGTTTGGGGTGGGGTATATTTTATTTTATTTTACTTTATTTTAGTTTAGTTTTAGAGAGGGAGGGAGAGAGAAACGGGGAGAAAGAATCTTAAGCAGGCTCTACACCCACCACGGAGTCTGACATGAGGATTGATCTCACAACCCTGAGACCATGAACTGAACTGAAATCAAGAGTCCAACACTTAACCTACTGAGCTACCCAGTACCCTTGGGGGTGGGGTATATTTTAAAGTGTGCTTTCCATGTTGATCTCCATGGATGTTATTCAGGTTGTCAGCCAGTTTTGTGTGCCTGATCTGTTTTCCAGTTTCTTATCCTTATGCCTATCTTGGAGGGACATGGCTGGGTCAACTAAGCCCGCTTTACTTCTCTGATTTTTAAAACAAATGTTCCCATGAAATTGCTTCTAAAACCGATCTATAACCTGACTAGCAGAGATCCAGAGATATTTTCCCTTATTGATTAATTAATTAATTAGACAAATAGTTATTGAGTATCTATCATGTGCCTGATACTGTGGTAGGAATTGGGAATATAGCAATAAAACAGACAAAAATCTCTACCCTCATGGATCTGACATCCTTGTAGGTGAGACAGAACCAATAAACAAATAGATAAGTAATGTAATTCCACATAATGGTAAGCACAAGAAGAAAAGTAAAGCAAGGAAAAGGATAGAGTGAAATGGAGGTTTTTAAGAGAATGGTCAGGGCAGTCTCTGAGCAGATGTTGTTGGAGTTGAATGAGCTGAGAGATCTAGCCATCCTTTTTGGGAAGAAGAGTGAGCCAGGCATAGGAAGCAGCAGGTGCAAAGGCCCTGAGGTAGAAGTGATTTTAGAGTTTCCAAGGAATAACAAGGAAGGCAATGAGGGTGGGGTGTAATGAGTAAGTGAGGGGGTGGTGTTAAGAAATGAGGTCAGAGAGGTGGGACTGATGATGAAGATGTCTGGGGGGAGGTCTGTCCAGCAAGGGCTTTGTGTGTGGTGGATAATCTGGGCAGGTATTCCCTCATCTGGAGTCCCTGATCCTGGTTCTCTGGGAGGACATATCTTAGAGCAGGAGCCAGACACAAACAGATCATTTTAATAAATCCTTTCAGAACCCAGAACCCAGGACCCAGAACCCAGGGGGAATTCGTGAGGCAATTGTTTTTTCTCTTGTTTTGCTTGACATCTGCTTTCTTACCTTCAGGACTCACAGTAATTTGAAGATGCTGGAAAAAAAAAATACACAGGTACCTGGAAATCTAGCTAACTGGTCAAGATTCTTTCCTCTAGCTCTTCAACCTGAGACAAGAAAGAAGGATGGTGTTTTGTGCTGTTGTTTTTTAAAAGAATGAATGCAGAATACCTTTCTCCCATCTTCCCTTTCCCTTTATCTGTGACTGGCTGAACTTGAGAACAAAAATGCCATCTGTAGCTTGGGGTGCACTGTGTAAAGATTTTATCACTTTATAGGAGAGATATGCTGCAGTCAGACTTTGGTAAAGCAAATCTTGGGAAAGGGAATTCTGTCCACTCTGCAGCCGCTGGTCTTGCTGAGACTTGAGTGGTCACTGGTCAAGGCAGGCCAGGTCTGGCTTCTGAACCCAGAGGTCTAGAGGTGTGAGCAAGTGCAGGCGGCAGCAGGGAAGTTCGCTGTGTCTCAGCCTGGCAAGGAATCATTCCAGAGAGGACCATGGGTTCCACCACTAATTCAGTGTGTGATCGTGAGTGAACTTATCATCTATAAAATCGGAGTCCGGTAGGGGAAGGTATGTGTTGAGCTAGAGTGATAGCCATTGGCCTTTTCCACTCGTAAATCCCAATGGATTGACTAAAGAGGAGCCCTTAGAGCAGTCTTCATTAGCAGAGTTGAGAATGCAAGCAGCAGGAACATCTGCAGGGGGGCAGGGCCCAGGGCAGGGGTCCTGCCTGCTGAAAGGACTCAAGGGGATCAGCTGGCAAAGGAAGGGGGATGGTGAGAGGCACAGGAGGGTGGGGTGGAGTGAGTGAGGAGGAGGCTGGAGGGGAGGACAACGAGGAGGGAGGAAGGGGGCATCATGCTTTTCCAGTGTGTGTGCATCCCCCATCCCTGCCCCAGGCATCTTTGAAGCAGAGCTTGAAGAGCTGATTCAGTCCAATTCAGACTCACGTAGACAAAGCTTCTAGATGAGTCTCCAAGCCCCTTCTTGGCCAGACTCTAGATATCTCCTCCAGGTGGCCTCATTAAAAGTTCGGAACCAACTGCTTCAACCCTGATGCCACCATGTGTGCGCAAAGTGCATGGTGAGTCACCGAGCCTCTCTGAGCTCCAGCTTCCTCTTTGAAAAGTGGGGTCACCTTGCTTGCAGGATTGGGATAGCATCCCGAGCTGGTGCTCACGAGTCTCCTTGTACAGAGTCCTGCACCCCAGGAGAGGTCAGAAAATGTCCTTTTCCTTTCCCTTTCCCGCATTAGAAAGAGCCGTGAAAGACTGAAATGAGCAAAGGAGATTAGTGGGTGTCCTTTCAGTGGGACGCTGGGCATGGATCCTATGTTGTTGAGGCCTGTGTTTCTGACTGGGCAACTTTGTAAGCCATAGAAAACGGACAGTCCTGCAAATGATTCTTGTCTGTAGAAATGCCAGTGAACATCGTCCCTGAAAAATACACCTACTTTCTGTCCTGGATAACAGGTTGTTCCAAACATTATATTTTACTGGCCTAAAGATACAACCCTGATTTGTATCTATTGGCAACTTCATTTCAGCATTCTTGACTGCCTCTGTGTGTGTGTCCTTCAGACTGCCCTTTGAAATGATTGACATCTTACTGGTCTCTTTATTAATGACTTAAATGACATCTTTGATGTGTGTTCATTTATATTTGTATGACTCATGTTTTTATCTTTGAAAATGATATTTTACCATTCACTTCCCTGATGATTTATAAATTACTAATTCTGATCGAGCCTTTGTCACCCATTCTCCATTGCTGATTTAATATTAAGTTCCAAGTCTTTCACCATTCCCCACCCAACCACACATACATGTGTGCGCGTGTGCACACACACACACAACACTCCCATCTGGTACCCAAGATCCCCTGCACACCCAGAAAAAAAAATTGTTTTTTGTGAGATGTGTGTTCTGCACTAAAAACATACGCATCTGGGTATGGGGCCAGGGCTTGGACCCCTGAGATATGAAGCAATCTTTGAGACCAAACTGTAGGGACTGAATGAGGTAATGCCCTCACAAGGTAAGAATATAATGAGTTGTCTATTCAGAGTCCAAGTTTTGCACTGAATGCTGGCTTCAGTTCAACTTAAAGAATTGCAAAGTCCTCTTCCTCTGAGGACTTTCCTGGCATCCTCTTTCTATCAACCAGGAAGCTGGCACTAAGGGCTTGCAGGGTAGCCCTGGGCTGAGGATGGCCCATCCAGGACCAGTTATAGATTTGCCAACATTCTTTCCAATGTCTGTTCCTTTGGGGCTTCACGTCTGGCTGCAGCAAAGCCATCTGTGGCCTTTGCTGGATAAGAACCTGAGGTTCCTGGAAGCCTTGGCCAGGAGACATGGCAAGGCTGCAGTGTGGGTGGCAGGCGTCAGATTATCCTCGGGTGCCTCCTTAACATAATTTCTTTTACAGACTCCTACGGAGACCTAGAGGAGGGATTGGCTCAAGGAAGGAGAGCTTCTGCTCTGGATAGCTACCAGAATCATCCAACATGCCCTGAAATAAGTCTCTGAAATACAGTGAGACCCACAGGACTGTGATCACAGGCCCTCTCAAGACCACTGCCACCCCAAGTGTCCAGGCCTTGCTGTGCTGGTATCACCCGGGAGCTTGCTCAGGCCCAAGGCTAGACTTGTTGAATCAGAGTGTGTGGGTTACAAGACTTCCTGGTGGTTCATATGCATTCCAGAGTCTGGAAGGGCTGGGGTGATGGAGGTCACTCTACCTGGGAATGATTGAATCTGTGAATCTTGTTACCTTGGACTGTGGCCCAGCCACTTCTACCTCTCAGGGCCTGTTTCTCCATCTGTAAAAGGACAATAACTTCTGTGCCACAGGGCCATGGAGAGATCCAAGGGATGTGAAAGCACTGACCGGCATTGCCCCATAATTTGTTTAAAGGCCAAGAGAACCCCGAGGAAATTCTGGTGTGGGATGGGGCTGGTACATCCTGTGGGAATGGGCAGATGGAAGGAAGGCTCCATCCCAAGCTGCTTGTCTGGTCTTTACCCAGACAAATGAGTGCTCACTACAAACAGGGCACATTCTCTTTTTACAGTGGACCCCAGCTGGGGCCCCAGGCCCAGGGTGGGTAGGGCTGGGCCATGGGGCTGACCCAGAATGCCCTTTTTTTTTTTTTTTTAAAGATTTTATTTATTTGACAGAGAGAGATCACAAGTGGGCGGAGAGGCAAGCAGAGAGAGAGAGAGGAGGAAGCAGGCTCCCTGCAGAGCAGAGAGCCCGATGTGGGACTCCATCCCAGGACCCTGAGATCATGACCTGAGCTGAAGGCAGAGGCTTAACCACTGAGCCACCCAGGTGCCCCCAGAATGCCCTTTCACTGGTCACTTGGCCAACAGCAGAGAAGTCAGCCCGATGCCCGACCCTTGTTTCTGGACCCTTCTCTGGAACCATCTACCGATGGTTTTGTCTTTGGGCACCATGTATCAGGCTTCCTTCCTTGAGGGTCCTGAGGATGAAATGGCGTCTTGGTGCTCGACCGACACAGGGAATGAGGGGGCAGAATGAAATCAGTTTAATAGCATAGCAACACTTTAGGACCAGGCGTCACAGATGAGGACAATGTTTTGTCTTCCATTTGTACAATTCTGGTGAGGTGTGAGGTTGCACTGGAAAATCGTACAGACATGTTTTTCACATTGAAAAATAATAAATACTTAAAATGTCAGACTTCAGAGACAATGAGTTATGAGTGTGATTGTTTTCTTATTCTGCCTCCTCTGAGCCCGGAGGTCGTTTCCTGGTGTGCTGACAAAGGCGGGGTCCCTTAGGAGGGGTATTCATACTCCTCAGCACTGCGCCGACCAAAATCCATCCAGCCCATGTAATCCCGGTCGCTTATCCTGTGACTGGGGTCCAGGCCCTGCAGGTTCTTAATGACGGACATTCGGCCAGAAGGAGCTACAAGGCGCAAGGGAAAAGGAAACAGGGCCATTATATTTAAGAGCATCGCTAATTCAATCTGTAAAGGAGAACAATGAGAAAAGCCAGACAATATGTAACATGCACCTTCTTAAAGGTATCAAGGAGTTATCGAGTAGTGGGTTTGCTGGACCAAAATCTAAGAGAAGGACCCAGGTCTGGGAGGGTAATATTTACTAGTGAGGGGTATGACTTCCAATATGTAAGGATTTCAGAGGATTTACCAACTGTGGGACCTGCCTTGGTTTCCCTACTCCTGGGGGTGGGGATGGTTTCTCTTATGTAGCGGTCCTCAGCAGATGCGAAGCAAGGTTCCTTGGTATTTACCCATTTCTGAAGTTCACTCCTAAAGATCCCAAGCATATCTGAGTACTCTTGTTAAGGTAACACAAGTACAATATACAATATTTTGATGTTGAATGGTTTTTTTAAAAATGAGTCAAGTCCCATTGCTAGGCAAATACTATTTAGAAATTAATTTGAAAACTACTTTCTTTTTAGAAAGTGATATTGAGAAAAAGGCACCCTGTCAGATCAAAATCTTACGTCGGTAACACTCAGTGAAGAGTGGGCAGAGAGATAATAAGGGGGTTATTTCATTTATCCCTTTTGGCCAAAATGCAATAACTGAGTGAGCAACGGGCCTTGGGGATAGGAGTGAAATCCTCAGGAACAGGATGGTTCTCAGGTGTAATTGACATTGAGGGAGCAGGGACATGAAGAAGCAGTTTCTTTGGGGACATGTGACACAGTCCTGACCCATAGATCACAGACTGTGGCCTTCTGGATATGAAATCAGTATCATGCCTTCTTCTATGCAAGCTAAGAGACAAGAAAGGTCCCTCAGGGACCTCGAAGGGCAAAGCCCAGGGGACTCTAAGATCGTTCCATAGGGCCACTGGATCCCTACTGCTTGTAATGTCATTCAGCCCTTCTGTATGAGGCTGCCCTTGCCAGCTCCTGCCCACAGGCAGCAAAGAGTCAGACCGTGGCTAATTTATTGAGAAACGAGCTTGCAGGAGCAGTTCCTCTGTCTTATTGGATGACCAGGTAAAGCCAGCTACATTAAAAACCAGAAACAATTATACAGAGCCATGTCCCCAACCGTTCTTCTCCCCCAGCCCCTACCTCAATCACTTCCCAGCCTCGGAATTAAGAGTCAACCCAGCACATTCCAGGTATCTCCAGCCTATGCAAAAGGCAAACAGAGCCGGCTGTTTAATTGTTCTGTGTTTTTCAGGTGAAATATTAGTCCTCACGTTGAAAAAAAACCTTGCAGATCCAGTTACTTGTACACAGTTAACAGAAGTATGGCCCATCCTTCTGTCTGCTGCTGATGAATGCCCCCATCAAGGGCTGGGCACAGCTCCAAGTTCCAGTTAATGAAGGCAAAGTGGCAGCTTCGATGTGTGCAAGCAGCCTGGGTTGTGGGTGGGCGGGGCTGGGGAGGGGACCACATTTTCAGTCCCGGTAGCTGCGCTGGTTACGCATCTCAGTTCCCCCATTCCACACGCTGTGCTCATTTACCAGGGTCCCTGCTCACTTCCCCACAGCGACACGAGGTAGGAACTCCATCTGGTTTACAGAATTGAATGGAAGGGCCTGGCTCCTTTAAACTTTGAAACCCCGAATGGGCAGTACAGCTGGGAAGCTGAATGGCTCCTAGACATTCAGGCGAGGGCAGGGCTGGAACAGACTGTGAGGTAAGCAAAGTCACGTAGGTTACACATTCTCCTAGAGCCCCGGCTGCTGCAGGGACAAAGGGACTCACTAAGCAGGGCTTCCTTGAAGACCAGGAGACAGTACGGATGTTACCGATATAAGCATGAAAGCTTCGTGGGCTGTGGGGTAGGTGTAAGCTAGATGTCCCCTGCCCCCAACAGAACTGCTTCCCCTCCCTCACTGAAAACTCTGCACGCAGTTCCTGATGGTAAACCCTTGAGCATTCCTCAAGGAGTACATGGCTGTGTTTAGAATCTTTAAGCCTAAGTACTATACTTGAGGAGATATCCAAGATGTTCTCAAAATAGTCAAAGAAACAGTATGGGGATAAATATTTCTTCCTGGCTCATATTTGTCAAAGAGAAGAGTGTGATTGTTTTCTACCTAGTGCTCATGGTGGGTGTTGGCAGCTAAAGTACCCGGGGCTGCCATTCCCACGTGGGCTTGTTGGGCACGACATTCTACAGGCAAAGGGAGAAGGTGGCTGAGAAGAGATGCTAAGAAGAAACTTCCAGCTAAGGTTTGTAGCATAACGCCACTGTCAAGTGTCCATTCAGGGGAATAGTTTGGTAACTGGCTTCTTTCCCAGACCTATTTCTGGTGGCTCTTTCCTGAATGTGGGGAGGCGGTTCCAGATTACGGCTCTCTGAAAAACCTGTGATATTTCAGACTGGTCTGGCTAAAATTCAACCTACATCCAAGGACAGATATTAAATTACTTTGAGACAGACAATCAATAGGAACTCCAAAAGTTTTCAGACTTTCTCTGTCATCTGACTAGTAGTTCCACATCTCTCAATTTAATTAGCCGGAAAGCAAAACGAAGATGGTAGCTGGGACAATTTCCCGAGGAGAGGACAAAATATAACAAATCATATTCTATTGTTGTTCTTTTTCCTTCTGAATTGCCCTGGTCAAAAAGCTCCGATCATACCTTCATATAAAACCTTCATATGAAAGCCGAGCCCATCGTTTTCTCCTTGTCTAGTCAAGCCATGAGCTAAGTAAGGTTCAAATCTAGGCCCTGGCACATGGGAGGTTAAGAGAGCCTCCTGGGAAAGGAGCCACCCGCCGCCCTCCACCCTTCCAAGCAGCATATTTTGTTTGGTTGGTTTTTTTGCGGTTTACTGTCCAGCTGCATTGGTCCAGCTTAGCACACGGCCCCATAGCCGGTGTGTGACATCAGTGTCCCTGTGGATCAAGTTGGTAGAAAAAAATTACCCCAGTCACAATCATGGTTCCTAAGACCACTACAGATGCACTGGCCTCTCTCTGAATCACCCAAAGAAGCTAGAATGGACCTAAGGGAACTCTAGCCTCACCCCTGCTTTACAGATGAGGCAGGCCCAGGAAAGGGTTCGGGCTGTCACTATGTCACCCAGCTAGCGAGCCACCGAATCAACTTATTCCTGGAGACAGACTTTGATGCTGAGAAACCTGGCTTGTGCCCACTCCTGCCACAACTGGGACCATGTCTCCAACAGCAAAATAAGAACAAACAGGTCTCCTGAGTGATCATTTTCAATCACGGCCAAGGAGAACTCAAAACTGCTACTGATTCTTTCCACCTGTTATACTCTTTGGTGAAAACTGACATTGTCACTCTTTTTCAACTGTCTTGCCATCAGAACTCAAGAGCATTCTTGGTATGGATCCCTTCCTGCTAGGGGTTTCCCAGTGTCACTATCTGGGTGGCTCCTGGCTCTTCTGCATTTACAGTGTTAGGTATGTAGTAGATCGGCAAACCCTTCTAGAGTCATTATCGGTCATTATCTTTTAATGTCTTTATAATATGGCATTGAACTTAACAGCAACACATGCGAAATACTAGTTTCAAGAAAGCTTTTTAAAAAAAGTTTTCCTTCATGAATTGAATCCTCCACCCTCATTCTCAGTTGCTACAAAGGACGTCCAGAAAACTGTACTGTCCTGGCCGCAACGCAATTTGGGGCGGGGTGGGAGTGGGAGTGGGAAGAAAGTGAAAAATCTTTAGCTTAACGTGTCGCCTTGCGTGTCCTTCCCAGGGGTTACTCCCCTTCATCAGCCAGACGCTAGGGAAGAGGGTCAGGATTGCAAGGCCCGCAACGGGTCAGAAGCGAGGGGAAGGACCCTACAGATGAATGAACATCCGTACCTTTCCGGGCCTGCTGGATGTACCTGGCCAGCAGCGCTCCCAGGTGAGCTCGGGGCTCGCCGTCCACCTTCTGCACGGCCCTCAGCTGCCTCCGGGGCGCCTCCTCCTCCTGCTGCGCCCCTGGGCCCACCGGGTCGGTCGCAGGTACCGGCTGCGCCAGGGCGCCCGCCGCCAGTACCGCCAGCAGCACGCACAGGCACACGCCGCCGTTCATGGCTGCGGAGAGCAAAGGGGAGGGGACGTGAACGACTGGTGGCGGGGAGTTGGGGGGGAGGGCATCGCAGGCTCTTGTGGAGGCTTGTGGCAACTGGGGTACGGAAAAGGGGTCTCCGTCCAAACGCGCGGGGCCCCAGGCCCGCCACACTGGTGCACAGACGAGGGCTCACCAGGCGCCGAGGTAAGCCAAGCGGCCACAGCCCGCGTGTCTGGGCGCACCCCGTTTGTCTTTTGGGTGAACCACACCCGGTGCCCCGGGGAAGCGGACTGAGACCCTGTCTTCTGCCCTGGCTAGCATAAGAAATGTCTTCTGTTTTCCTTTTGTTTCAAAAAGTGTGATTAGAGCGTCTGTCTTCTAACTGAAAGCAAGAGATTAAAGCTGGGAAAATGTCTTAAAGAGAAGACTCTGTGGGAGAAATGAGACCCTGGATGCCAAGAAGCTTTCCATTGGGGAATTAAAGGGTGAAAAAAGAGAAGCACAGCTTAAAATGAGGGGACAAAAAAGAAAAGCCATATTTATAAAGTTTCTTTAAGGTGCATGTGGGAACTGGCAATAAACTACTGTGCAAAACACAGGAAGGGTTTTTAAAAATCCGAAATATGCACTCAGTCTTCTGTCCTTGGCAAAGCGCCGCCGCCTTTTAGATCCACCAGCAGATACAACACCCGGACGTTTCTATCCCCAAAGCCTTGAATTTTTCTCCAGTATTTAGAAAATGAATTTCAATCTTAAAACCCCTTGATAGTTTATTTGCAGAGATTGCAAAGGACACTGCACCTCTGTGTAACATCTAGCAAATCCCAATTTGCATGCTAATCCTTGCAAATAGATATGCCAGCATTGCTTGCAGACCAGAACAAAGCAGTTTCTTGGAAGTCTTTCAAGCAGCTCTACCCACCCAGACCTCCCTGCTGTTTCTGACTTTAAGAAATGTCTTTCGAGCTGTCGGGAAGAAGACACAGAAAACAGAAAAATAAAACGAAAGGGGCACAAAACTGAAGACGGCATTCTCAAATCAACTTGACACTTGGATTCCCCGCGGGGAACCTACCTTCAGAGTAGGACGCAGCGGGCTTCGCGTCTCTACGGAGTGGCGAGGGAGCCGAGCCAAGTTCAGGTGGGCCGGCAGGACGCTGCCTCTTAAATAGCCCCTCCCGGCGCTGTCAGCCAGTCATCTGTTTACTCCGCGTTGACGCAGACCGGCAGCAACACGTGCTCAGAGGGCGGCCACTGGGGCGACAACCGATTGAAGTGGCTCCTGGGAGAGAGGGGGCAATGGCCCAGTGGAGCGGGTTAACCCCTCGCAGGCGGGGTGTCCGGTGTCCAGCCCCCCTCTCTGTCTCTTCCTCTCCCAGCTCTGTCCTGCTCTCTCTCCCTTTCCAGGGTGGGAAACCTAGGTGTCGGGAATCTCCTTCAGGATGGAGAAGCTGCCCCAGTTTAGTCCGCCTTTGGGACCAGAGGGGCCGGAAAGGAAACCGAGAGCAGGGTGGGGGGGGCGGGGGTTTCTAGACAGGGCTGGGTGTCAGCCAAGTGTAATTTGGAGCTGGAGAGGGTGTTCCCCGCCCCCCAGCATCCCAGGCAGCAATGGTTTGTTTGTTTGTTTGTTTGTTTGTTTTTGGACCAGTGAGTTGGCTTCTTGAGGGAGGGAGGCGGTCTTCACTTTCTTCTTCGCCCCATGAAAAGTCCTAGAGGTTCTCTCGGACTCCGAGGGCAGGTGTTCCGGGTCAGTGAAAGGGCTTCGGCTGCAGCAGGCTCTTGGAGTTCCAGGCTTCTGTTCACGCAGCTGTAAAGTGAGGATGACACCCCAGGACTTGGCTCAGAGTTTGGGAAAGGGCTGTTTTCCTCTGGGCCGAATTATTCCTGCTCGGGGAGCGTGCGGCTCCTGGTCGCCAAGTGGCGCCAGCGAGTGTCCCAAAGAGCCCTCCCTGGGCGTTCCCCTCCCGCAGTGGCATCCGCCCCTCCCACCTTCCTCCTGTGGCGGAGCTCTCACACCCCCGCCGGCTCCCCGCTCTAGCGCGGGCTGCTCAGCTTTGGCTTGAGGACCTCGCCCTGGTCACTCACCACTCGCAGGGGCCAAGGGAGGCGCCGAGGCCGCCCTAAGTCCTTCCCTATGCCATCGCGCCTCTGGCTCCCGAGCGAGGCGACCCGTGCCAGTGCGCCGTAATGGCCCAACCCATCTCGGCTCTGAGGCCGTTTGGGTGGGCGCTCGAGCTCGCTGCCTCTCCGCCAAAGGCACTGCCAATCCCATTTCGCCGACGGCAAAGAGAAGCGCGAAGAGCTGAGCCTAGCTGAGGCTCCACCACCTGTCCCTGGCCGCCTCGCGCGCCGAGCCTCCCAGCGCAAGACCTCCGGGCCGCATCCATGCCTCCTCCCGTCCCGGAACCCTCCATTCCCTCAAGAAGGATTTGGAAGTGCTTCTTTCAAAACTGGCACCAGTACTCAGCAGTGGAGGTCCCGAGATGGCCGGAGCGAGAGGACTCTTGCGGGGTGGGGGGTAGGGTCGGGATCCGGGGTGGCCGAGGGAGCTTGGCTGGGAGCACGGCTGGTTGCATCCCCTTTTCTAAACTCTAGAGGCTGCTGTATTTCTGCAACCGACAAGCAACGTTTTTGAAACAGCGGCGCTTAAAATGTTTTCCGGTGGTTTTCCCACGAGGCTGCTAAGGGTTGTGCAGTTCAGTTGGAGAAACTAGTTTCATTTGTGACTGTAGCCAAGACATTTCTGGGAACATAAACTTGTTATAAAACAGAATCACCTAAAGGGCTTGTTCAAACAGCCCCAAAATTTCTGATTCTGAAGTGGGCCCTAAGAATCTGCATTTCTAACAAGTGCCCCAGTGATGCGCCTGCTGGTGGTCCCCTGAACACACTTTGAGAACCACTGCTATAGAATTTCCCTGTGGTAAGCCAGTGACTTAATGCCCTTTCTTCCATACATTTAATTAATAAGTATTTGTTGAACACCTGCTTTGTGCCAGGCATTTGGGATGCAGTATGGACAATGGTGACAATGAAATGGGGGAGCAGAAAAAACAAATTAACAGACACCCCCCCCCCGGTGATTCTGATGTTTTAGGGGGACTATCAGTGTGGAAGAGGTGGGAGATGATCTCAGAGAAATGTGTGTGTGTGTTTTTTAAGACTTACTTATTTATTTGAGAGAGTGCACAAGTGAATGGGGGCGGGGAGCAGAGAGAGAGAGGGACTCCAGGCTGAGTGCAGAGCCTGGGCAGGGAACTCCATTCCAGGACCCTGAGATCATGACCTGAGCCGAAATCAAGAGTCCGTCGATCAACCTACTGAACCACCAAGATGCCCCCAGAGAAATGTTTTGTTTTTTGGGGGGTGAAAGAATGAGACTCTGATTTTAGAAAGATGTGTCTGGTTGTGATGTGCAAGGTGTTCCCAGCGGGGAGAGGCTGTAAGTCATGATCTGCTGGGAGGGCCGGGAGGGATCAAGATGGATTTACACTGAGGATTATAATGCATTATGAAGCCTATTAGTTGTTATGAAACATACTGAACATTATGAAACTAAAGTGTTCATCAAAGATAATTTGGAAAATCATAAAAGTAGAAAAAGAAGAAAAATTCCATCATCCGGTGACAGCCACTATTAACCTCTTGGTGTCTGAGAAACCTATAGGGGCGATGAAACTAGGTGACTGAGGCTGACCTTGTGGCTCCATGTTGTGAGACAAGGGGGTAAGTGGAGCATTCCCCAAGACTGGGAATTCAGGTGTGAGGGCAGGTTTGGGGTATGGGGATGAGGTAGGTAATGAGTGATTGGTTGTGCATGGGTGGTTTGAGCTCATTGCTTGTGCACTGGTGGTCTAGGAGCAGGTTGAGAATGAGCCCTAAGCCCAGGACAGAAGCACTGGAGGTGTGGACCAGAGTCTTTGGGGGCGGGGGGAGATGGCTTCTAGCCTGGGAGTCATGGGGGGTACCTAGGAGGACAGGCAGAATAGGCAGACACCCTGAGGAATGAGAGCAAGAAGGTGAGTGGAGAAGAGGGAGCTAGTAAAGAACCAAATAAGGAGTGGCCAAGACACCAGAGTAAAAATGCCTTATATAAGGAGAAGTGACAAGGATTATCAGAAGCTGAAAGAAGGACTCCTGCAGACCTTTATAACTTGCAATAAAGTTGTAGCCACTTCACCCCCTAGGAACGGGATTCTGAGAAGATTCTGAGCAGGGATATGTTATCAAAGATCCTCTGGGAAAATAAAAACTTAAAAGGTGTCTGAACTCCATGACCATAGTAATGAGTCTTCCTTCTTAATGGGTCAGAGGGTACTAATAACTCTGACCACGTCTAAAGCAAGATGGGCCTGGGACCCCACTTTTCCTGTTAAGGCGTATGCCTATCTGCATTAAGGAGAATCCATTTATTCATTAAAAGATTCTTATTTAATACCTCTTAAGACAGATGCTTTTGGTGCCCTTCACCAGAGCTCCATGTCCCACCTCTGGCTCTAGTTGGCTTTGGACTGGGCAGTTTTGAGCATTCAGACAGTGTTCCCATTTCAAGCTTCTAAAGCACCCCTCTGCAGTTCTCTGCCTCAAAGCTCAGCCCTGGCAGATGTTTAGTCTGGAAGTGTAAAGGTCTTAACAACCCAGAGTACAACCCTCAACCAGTGGGGATAGGAGCCCATTTCCTGTTCTCTGTATGGACCATCCCCAGAAGTTTCTGGAGTCTTCTTAAAGTTCCTTTGCCTCCAGCAATGGCCTTGATAACCTCCGTTTAGTTGACTTTTCTTTCCTTCTTTAAAGATTTTTTTATTATTTGAGAGAAAGAGAGAGTACAAGCAGGGGGAGTAAGAGGGGGACAGGAGTAGTAAAGGGAGAGGGAGAAGCAACTCCATGCTGAGCAGGGAGCCCAATATGGGGCTCAATCTCAGGACCCCAGGATCATGACCTGAGCCAAAGGCAGACACTTAACAGACTGAGCCACCCAGGTGCCTCTAGTTTCCTCCTCCCCAGCCTTATTCCTCTCATTCCTCATTTCTTGTATCTGGTATCATCTCTCAAATAAACCACTTGCCCCCAGAGTTTTCTCTCATTTCAGGATAATCCTACTGATAGCATCAACTGTCCATCAGGCACTATTGGGATAAAACAGGGAGCAAGACAGACAAAAATCCCTCTGCCCCATGGTGCTTCCATTCTAAAGGGGGAGATGGGTAATAAACAAGAAAAATACTTGTGTATGCGGTAGGTCATCAATGGGCACAAATGATTCTGAGAGAAGTAGATCAGGTAGATGGTATGGGCAGAAGATTTGCAGGAACATATGCAAACCCTTGCTTGAGGTCTGTTTAGGCTCTTTGATATGTAGACCTCACTATGTATATTAAGGAGCAGTGGTTTTGCTTTTCAGTACAAATAAACACAAGGGAAGTTGTAATGAGATTTTATCCCATTTGGAGGACTTTTATATTTCATGGAGTGTGAAATGTTAATTAACTGTTATCCTAAGCCCATCCTCTTGCCTCAGAAAAAGAAAAAGAAAGGGCAGGGCCCAGAACTGCCCATGATGTGGAAGTTCCTTCACATCATGCAGGAGGCTAGAAGCATGACAACCATATTCAGATGTGGCATTTGATAGGGAGTAGTGGTGAGAGGAAGCTTGTGACTGGTTTTAGAAGCTAGACATTTCCATCTGATTATGGTGAAAGAATTAAGTTCCATTTAGAGTTGGGGAGGCATCCCCAAAGAGTAGTCCTTGCAACAGAGGCAATTGTTGCAATGTAGGATTTTTAGCCATGGGAGGTTATCTCAAAGACATATAACCATTCTGCCCTTGTAGAAAACTTACTGGAATTTCCAAGAATGTACGAGAGCCTCCTAGTTTATTATTCACAGAATGTAAAATTATTACAAGCAATTCCCATTTAAAGGAGGTCAGGATTGGTTCAACATCTGCAAATCAATCAATGTGATACAATGCATTAATAAAAGAAAGAACAAGAACCATATGATACTCTCAATAGATGCTGAAAAAGCATCTGACAGCATTCTTTCTTGATCAAATCTCCTCACAGTGTAGGGATAGAAGGTACATACCTCAATATCATCAAAGCCATTTATGAAAAACACACAGTGAATATCATTCTCAATGGGGAGAAACTGAGCGCTTTCCCCTAATGTCAGGAGCATTGCAGGGCTTCCACTATCACCACTGCTATTCAACATAGTACTAGAAGTCCTAGCCTCAGCAATCAGACAACAAAAAGAAATAAAAGGCATCTGAATTGGCAAAGAAGAAGTCAAATTCTCACTCTTTGAGGATGATATGATACTTTATGTGGAAAACTCAAAAGATTCCACTCCAAAACTGCTAGAACTCATACAGGAATTCAGTAAAGTGTCAGGATATAAAATCAATGTACAGAAATCAGTGACATTTCTAAACACTAACAGCAAGAGAGAAGAAAGAGAAATTAAGGATTCTATCCCATTTACAATTGCACCCAAAACCATAGGATATCTAGGAATAAGTCTAACCAAAGAGGCAAAGAAACTGTACTCAGAAAACTATAGAATGCTCATGAGAGAAATTGAGGGAGACACGAAGAATGGAAAAACGTTCCATGCTCATGGATTGGAAGAACAAATATTGTGAAAATGTCTATCTTACCTAGAACAATCTACACATTTAATGCAATCCTTATCAAAATACCATCAAAAATTTTCAAAGAAATGGAACAAATAATCCTAAAATTTTTATGGAACCAGAAAAGACCCCAAGTAGCCAGAGGAATATTGAAAAAGAAAACCAAAGCTGGCAGCATCACAATTCCAGACTTCAAGCTCTGTTATATTGTAATCATTAAGACATTATGGTACCGGCACACAAAAAAAGACACATAGATCAGTGGAACAGAATAGAGAGCCCAAAAATGGACCCTCAACTCTATGGTCATCTGATCTTCAACAAAGCAGGAAAGAATGTCCAATGGAAAAAAAGACAGCCTCTTCCACAAATGGTGTTGGGAAAATTGGACAGCCACATGGAGAAGAAACTGAACCATTTCCTTACATCACACACAAAAATAGACTCAAAATGGATAATACCTCAGTGTCAGAAAGGAATCCATCAAAATCCTTGAGGAGAACACAGGCAGCAACCTCTTCGATCTCAGCTGCAGCAAGTTCTTCCTAGAAACATTGCCAAAGGCAAGGGAAGCAAGGGCAAAATGAACTATTGGGACTTCATCAAGATCAAAAGCTTTTGTACAGCAAAGAAAA
Source organism: Enhydra lutris kenyoni (assembly GCF_002288905.1). NCBI lineage: Eukaryota > Metazoa > Chordata > Mammalia > Carnivora > Mustelidae > Enhydra > Enhydra lutris. Next base: position 14,931,423 of record NW_019154150.1, read on the forward strand.
CAGTGAATAAAACCAAAAGACAACCAACAAGATGGGAGAAGATATTTGCAAATGACATATCAGATAAAGGGCTAGTATCCAGAATCTGTAAAGAACTTACCAAACTCAACACCCAAAGAACAAATAATCTAGTCAAGAAATGGTCAGAAGACATGAACAGACATTTCTGCAAAGAAGACATCCAAATGGCCAACACACACATGAAAAAGTGCTCAGCATCACTTGACATCAGGGAAATACAAATCAAAACCATGGTGAGATACCACTTCACACCTGTCAGAATGGCTAAAATTAAGTCAGGAAATGACAGATGCTGGTGAGGATGCAGAAAAAGGGGAACACTTCTACACTGTTGGTGGGAATGCAAGCTGGTGTAGCCACTCTGGAAAACAGTATGGAGGTTCCTCAAAAAGTCAAAAATAGAGCTACCCTATGAGCTAGCAATTGCACTACTGGGTATTTACCCAAAGATACAAATGTAGTGATCTGAAGGGGCACGTGCATCCGAATGTTTATAGCAGCAATGTCCACAATAGCCAAACTATGGAAAGAGCCTGGATGTCCATCAATAGATGAATGGATAAAGAAGATGTGGTATATATACACGATGGCATATTATGCAGCCATAAAACCCCTGAAATCTTGCCATTTGCAGTGACGTGGATGGAACTAGAGGGTTCCATCTAGGAAAAATAAGTCAATCAGAGAAAGTTAAATATCATATGATCTCATTGATGTGAGGGATTTGAGAACCAAGACAGAGGATCATAGGGGAAGGGAGGGAAAAATGAAACAGGATGAAATCAGAGAGGGAGACAAACCATAAGAGACTCAATCTCAGGAAACAAACAGAGGGTTTCTGGAGGGGAGAGGGGTGGGAGAAGTGGGAGGGGCTGGGTGATGGACATTGGGGAGGGTATGTGCTATGGTGAGAAAAAAAATAGAAAAAGAAAGAAAGAAAAGGTAAGAAAAGAAAAGATAGGAAAGAAAGAAAGATAGATAGATTGATTGGTTAAGAGACTATTTGCTCTGGTTCAAAATGTGTTGGTTTGAAGGCTTCTTTTTTGGGTCTTGAGTTTCTTCCCCTGGAACGTGTATTAGAAATGCCATTATTTGTCCTGGCACTTTTCAAAGGCCCACAGAGCCAATGTTTCTGCTATCATCTGGGGATGACTTGATTGAAAAGAGGGAAGTAGCTGTGGTCATTGTGAACGGTGCTTCATTTCCTTAAAGATGAGTTCCCTTAGAATGTCTTGTCTTAGTTTCAGTGCTTGCAAAGGCAGGGCTGAGACAAGCACCTGGGAGCAGGGAGTTTATTTGGGAGTGACCTCAAAGAAGCAGGGGTGAGGGGGCAGGAGAGAGAGGACAATCAAATGTATGCTGATGAGCAGGTTCATGTTGTGGGGACAGTTCCACTAGGGTCTCTGTGAGATACCTCGTGGACCATGCTTCATAACCAGCATACCTGAGGCTGGGAAGAGAGCCTGGGGCATATCGCCACAAGCTCCCATGCCCCACTGGTTGAGGGCTGTTCCAGGGATGTCAGCTCCCTCTTCACTTCTGTATAGATCTTCCTCTCCTACAGGGCCAGAGAAGGTTCTCAGGTAGACAACAGAGAAGCTGATGGTTGAGATGGGAATAGCAACCATGGAGCCCAGGGGACTAGCTGGGCTTCTATAACAAAATACCATGCATAGACAGGGTGGCTTAAACAATACACATTTATTTCTCACAGCCTGGAGGCTGAGAAGACCCAAGTCAGGGGGCCCTCCTGGTCGGGAACCTGGTGAGAGCCCTTTTCCTCTCACATGGTAGAGAGAGCTCTATGATTTTGTTCTGTTAGGGGACCAGTTACATCATGAGGACCTCACCCACATGACCTCATCTAGACCTAATTACCTTCAAAGGTCCAACCTCCTAATACCATCACACTGGGGGTTAGGGCACCCACCTATGAATTTTGGGAGGACACAAACATTGAGCCCACACCACACTGCAACATACCTGCATGGAAAAAAGGGGGGAAATCCTCTTTCACTGGCCTTCCTGTAAGGTTAATGGAATCCCTTGATATGGGGAGGAAGGACCTCTCATCACAAACCCCAACACCACCAGGTGAGTGAAACAGGCTGCGGGTAAGAAGAGCAACAGCCTCATCACAATGATAAATGTCAAATGAGGCTTTTGGGCAGTAGTTAATCCTACTGGGGAACGCTCAGGGTGAGTGCAGAACTTGTACTTCAAAGTTCTCTTAGCTGAATGGGTGAGGGAGCTGGGGTATTTATACACCAACTCCAGTCAGTCACTGGTCAAGGGTGGTTCCTGGAAGAGGGACATTAATTCCCTAGTGTTCCTGGCCCACTCGGTGTGTGGGCCAGAGAGGTTTCCAGCTCCCATGGGAACCCCTTAGGAGAACAGCTGCAGCTGCTTGTTTTGGAAGCTGGGCCACAGGCACTATTAAGATCAAGCCCAAGGGGTGATAGGTGGAGCAGGGACACTGCCAATTTACTCCTCTAACACTTTGCTGACACTCAATGTTAGAGCTTACCATATTTCACCTGAATTTCCTACAACAGTGCTTGGTACCTAGCAGTTGCTCAATAAATCTGTTGACTGACCTCTTTATCTGTATGAATGTCTCATCTGCCAGAGGACAGGAACTGTGACATCTGTGTTGGGTGCATGCTAAGTAATCAATAAGCATTTACTGAGTAAGCAACTCTTAGTGCAATAGATTGGATATACAAGGTATTTGGTGGTGAGTGACAAGCCATTGGGTGCCCCTTGGCTGGGCACTGACTCCCAAATTGTCACAGGAATTGTTTTCAGCACCATTTCTTTTTGCCAGGGATGTAAGAGCTATGAGAAATAGGAGGTCACCTCATGAATGGATAATAGGAATGAGGAGAGGTCAGTTCCCAGACATTGATCCAAAGCAGAATGAGTTTTTGCTTTTCAAACTAATACTGAAAAGCCAAGAGGAATGGTAGCTGCTGGGGAAAGTGGCTGCCAATGTTCTCAGGCCTGTCCCTTGGCTCACTTTCCTTTGTAGAAGGTTTAGAAGAAGCCTCTATGGCCATACTGGGGAAAAGTTAATGAACAGACACAAGTTCTTTAACCAGTGCTCTGGAGTCTTTGAAATCCTGCCAATCCAGCTTCCCTCTGAAGCTGGGGGCCACGTGCCAGAGGACAAGGGTGTGTCCCTGCAGCGGTCTCAGCACCCAGCAGAGACACGTTCCACATTACCAGCCTACCTAGTATCCAGTTGAGACCATTGCCTCTCCTTTGAGTTAAAGGCTGGGGCCACAGCTGTGGCCCAGGATGACCTTATTGGGGAAAGCTCTTTGTTTTTTTTTTTTTTTTTTTTTTTTTTAAGATTTATTTATTTATTTGACAGAGAAAGAGAGATCACAAATAGGCAGAGAGGCAGGCAGAGAGGGGGGCAGCAGGCTCCCTGCTGAGCAGAGAGCCCTATGTGGGGCTCGATCCCAGGACCCTGAGATCATGACCTGAGCCGAAGGCAGAGGCTTGATCCACTGAGCCACCCAGGTGCCCTGAAAGCTCTTAGTTTTAAAACATAAATTTAAATGGTTTGAATAGGTATTAAATGCACATAATTCACAACTGAAAAGGTGGAAAAGAGTATATAATGAAACTAAGTTTTCCCCTCACGCCACCTTTATATCCAATTTCTCTTCCTTAGGGGCAAAGAGTGTTTCTGGTTTATAGTGAATTCTTCCAAAGAGAGTCTATGCACATACAAGTACATCAAATAAGTGTCTTCCTCTCTCTTTCTCACACTCACACACACAAGCACGTAATGTCCCAGTAGAAGCACATATTCCATAATGTTTTCTACTTCTCCTTTTTAACTTAAAATATATTTTGAGGTAACTGTGTATTGTTGGCATAATTCTACCTCAATATCTATAGAATATCCCTTTTACAAGAATGTACCATAATTCACCTAGTTAGTGCCCTGTTGATAAAAATTTAAATAGTTTCCAGTATTTTCCAGTTATAACAGAAGCTCCTCGAATATACATCATTCTGCACATGCACAAGTATGCCGATGGCATGAATTTATAAAATTACAGAATTAAAGGGTATGTACATTTAACTTTTTTTTTTTTAAAGATTTTATTTATTTGACACACAGAGAGAAATCACAAGCAGGCAGAGAGGCAGGCAGAGAGAGAGAGAGGAGGAAACAGGCTCCCCGCTCAGCAGAGAGCCCGATGTGGGGCTCGATCCCAGGACCCTGAGATCATGACCCGAGCCGGAGGTAGAGGCCCCAACCCACTGAGCCACCCAGGCACCCCTACATTTAACATTTTGATAAATATTGCCGAGTTCCCCTCCATGGCAATTGTTCCCAATGGCCAAGGACAGCATATTTATCTCTTCTTGCTTATTAATTCTTCAGCTCCAGCTACTTGGCCAGCTCATCAGCCACTCCCACAGCCTGAGAGCATTAGCTCTGAGTTGGTGGAGAGCTGACCTCACTGAATGACTGGGATTTAAACTTTGAGGGACAGTTCTGTTTGAATCCCAGTGCGCGTAGGAGGCAAAGATAGGTAGTGCTTCTCAGTGTGGCTGGTACTGCCCTCTAGGTGAGGTTTTGGAAATGTACGGGGACTTCTTTTTTTTTTTTTTTTAAACTTTATTTTTTCAGTGTTCCAAGATTCATTGTTTATGCACCACACCCAGTATTCCATGCAATATGTGCCCACCTTAATACACACCATCGGGCTCACCCTTCCCCCTATTCCCCTCCCCTCCAAAACCCTGTTTGTTTCTCAGGGTCCACAATCTCTCATGCTTCATCTCCCCCTCCGATTTCCCCTAACTCCCTTCTCCTCTCCTTCTCCCAATGTCCTCCGTGTTATTCCTTATGCTCCACAACTAAGTCAAACCATATGATAATTGACTCTCTCTGCTTGATTTATTTCACTCAGCATAATCTCCTCCAGTCCCGTCCATGTTGCTACAAAAGTTGGGTATTCATCCTTTCTGATGGAGGCATACTACTCCATTGTATATATGGACCATATCTTCTTTATATATTTGTCTGTTGAAGGGTGTCTTGGCTCTTTCCACAGTTTGGTGACTGTGGCCATTGCTGCTATGGACATTGGGGTACAGATGGCCCTTCTTTCCACTACATCTGTATCTTTGGGGTAAATACCCAGTAGTGCAATTGCAGGGTCATAGGGTAGCTCTATTTTTAATTTTAAGGAATCTCCACACTGTTTTCCAAAGTGGCTGCACCAACTTGTGTTCCCACCAACAGTGTAAGAGGGTTCCCCTTTCTCCACATCCTCTCCAACACTTGTTGTTTACTGTCTTATTGATTTTGGCCATTCTAACTAGTCTAAGTAGTCAACAAAGCAAAGAGGGAACCCACGGAATGGGAGAAGATATTCACAAATGACACTACAAACAAAGGGCTGATCTTCAAAATCTATAAAGTACTCCTCAAGCTCAACACTCAAAAAACAGATAATCACATCAAAAAATGGACAGAAGACATGAACAGACACTTCTCCAAAGAAGACATACAAATGGCTAACAGACACAATGAAAAAATGTTCATCATCATTAGCCATCAGAAAGAATTAAATCAAAACCACATTGAGATACCACCTTACGGGGACTTTTTTTTGGGTGATCATAATAATCTTCCCCTACTAGCATTGGGGGAAGGGGACCAGGATGCTGAGTGTCTGGCAACCCCCTGGAGAGACAAACACATGGTGTTGAATGACTGATTGGACATTCAAGTAGGTGAATAAAGACTATCATGACGCAAGCCTAGGGAGTTCTGGGTGGCTCAGTTGTTAAGTGTCTGCCTTTGGCTCAGGTTTCTGATCTCAGGGTTCTGGGATTGAGCCCTGTGTGGAGCCATGTGTCGGTGCAGAGAGAGCACAAGTACACATTTCTTCCTCCTCATCATGATCTGGAGCAGTGGGGCTTGACCACACCATTCATCCTGTATTCACTTCCTGTGGACAAGCCTGAGATCCAAGGGTGGACAAGGAGGTCCCAGATTCCAGTGCAGAGGTGGGAAGAGATTTGGGGTTTTAGGAAAAGCAGGTTGGGATACTTTGCATAAGGATAACATTGAGCAACGTCCAAAGGGCATGTTGGCACGAAAGGTAGCCCAAAGAAAAAGAGGAAATGGTTCCATGCTAAAAAGCAGTGGTATTTGAACTGGGGGAAATTTGTTCCATAAATGTAAATGTTCTATTTAGATTTTCATTCCTTAAGAAATAGCACAAACCTGTAGCGTGTGCAACAGAATGTTAAAAATTGGCAGCCCAGAAATGAGGGATCTGTGCTCATATTTTCCTAGCACCCTGGATGATGAGTGAAGGAAAGAGTTTGTTTACCAGCTTCTGTGACTTCCCTGGAGATGGCTGGCAACAGACGGGCCTCCAGCTGAGTGGGGAGCTTTGGGGTGCTGGGCCCAGAGGCTGCTGAGGACTTGCAAAGGAGTGAGAATCTGATCTTATCTGCCAGATTGTGTTTCTTATGTAAGTTTCTGGAGCTGGGAGTGGAAAGGAAAAAGAGATTCAGTCTTTGAGCAAGAATGTTGGTTGATGGAGCACCTGGATGGCTCAGTCAGTCATTTGAGCGTCCAGCTCTTGATATCAGCTCAGGTCATGATCTTGGGGTCCTGGATCAAGCCCTACATCAGAGTCCCACATCAGGCCCCACAATCAGTGTGGAATCTGTTTCAGATTCTCTCTCCCTCTCCCCATCTGCCCCTCCTGTTTGTGCTCTCTCTAAAATAAACAAATAAATCTTTAAAAAATTAATGTTGGTTTATATTTTGGGTCTCTATCTTAATTCGGGTCCCTCCCCCCAAAGACCCTGAGACAAAGACTTTGGGAGGGCTTCTCAGATTGCCAAGCTGAGAAGGTTGGAAAATGAATCTGGGGGAGGGAAACATCAAGTAAGTGTGGGTTGATGAATAGGTTGCTGATGAGGGAGACGGGGACTCTGTCTGGCTGGGGCCCCTCTGAGTAGCTGTATAGGAAACACCTCACAAGTGCCTCACCAAAGCTTTAATCCAGGATTCCTGTGTCCTCTTGGTTGAGGGTTCTGTGATGGGTTGGGAGCTGGGAGGACCTACCACAGGCAGAGAATAAAGATGAGGGTAGTCAATGTGGACAGCCACCAGCCTGTATGGGAACTGTCCCCAGCAACTGCTGGTATGTTCAAGTGGGCGGGGGGGGGGATATTCGTGAAGAAGCAACAGTGTCTCCTGCAGCCCCTAAGTGCAAACCTGAGAACAGACCCCATTTCATTCGTGAACTGTAAAAACACACAAGTCTTCCTGTTTTGTTCTAATTCTTTGGGGAATAGGTACGCCTGGAGAATGTTCAAGAAACATATCCTCTTTCTCATGCCACATACCTTTCTCTTTCTTCTCTGACCCTGGGAGCTCTGTAAGTTCTGGGTCTCCCTGCCATGGATCGTGTAACCCAGAGTGAGCCACTTTGGTTTCCTGATCCTGAGTTTGCACAACTGTCAAGTCAGGTAGGAATCCCTTCCTAGAACGTTGTGAACTCTTAATGGGATAAACCCTAGCGGAGTGAGGTGAGGTCTTGGGAACAAGAAAACTTGCATTTTTAGCCTTTTCCCACATTCAGCTCTTCTTGGAACAAAAGGACTGGTCTCAGGATAAGATGCAGAGGAGACACTTGTGGGAGGATGGGGTAGAGGAGCGAGGCTTTGGCATTCTGACACTTACACAGATCCATGCCGAGCCTCCCGATTTTATCACTCACTCCCTTTTCCGAGAACAGGAAGTCAATGTCAAACCATTGAAGTCAAACCACACTAAAAGCCCAAGTCCACCAAAACAGTCCAGTTTGGGGGGATTTTTTTCTGGGCTCCCTGTGGACAAACCTTGTATAACAAGATGCTAATTTTAAAAGAGAAATCACGGATGCAGAGAACAGGAGTGATAGTGCAGCTCTTTCTTGGCAACCCTAATTGCCGCAAGAGTTGCCAGGCTGCTAAAGGCATTCGCTTGTGCTGTACACACAGCTGGGAAAATCAGAAGCGAGGAGCTGGGTTTGTCACCAGTCCTGGAGCTCACAAAGCAATCTGCTTTCCTCGGGAAGATACAGATGGGTCTAAACGATTCATCTAGAGAAATGCTGCTGGTTTTAGGATATGGCTGTGTTTTTCTTCGGTCTGTAGCTATTTGCTTTCTTTATTATTTTATTTTTTTAAAGGGACCGTGCAATAGGCACTATAATTGGAAAGAACTTACTTCACAGACTGATACAGATGCTTCATCAGATGCCATGGTGCCTTGTGGGTGAGGCTAACTCCCCCAGCCCCTATGACTCTTCGCCTGAGCTTTCTCTTTGGTGGTGGGAGGAGCCCTGCTCTGCTAAGTGGAGGTGGGCCTCAAGTGGTGGGGATTAATGGCCTCCATTAATTGAGCAGCCCTCAACCAGTGACTCATGGGAAGTGGTGAACACATCCTCAGCTCTCTCTCCTAAGCCATGTTTGACACTGGCTGGGCTGCCATTGGTCCCCAACAGGGTTCAGCCACAATGGCCCTTGGGGGTACCATGCTCAGCAATGCTCTTTTCACTGGCTGCCTTCCTTACTCTGTCTCCTTCCTTGTTTCCAACGCTGTGTTGTCTGAGATCCCCTCCCAAATAAACCACTTGCCCTCAAAGCCTTTGCTCAGGTCTACTTCTGGGAAAACCCAACTTACGAGAGTTGAATTGGCAGCTTCCATCAATCTGAATCATATTCCAGAGTTAAAAATATTCCTCATGCTTACCCCTGTCATGGGCAATAAACTCACTGAGGACCATGTGGCTAGGAGTCCTGCACAAATCCTGGGAAGCTATGGTAACTAAGGGAGTGCATTGGCCTTGAAGAGTTTACTTCTCCCAGGGGCTGATGTGTGGACATGAACACTAGGGTTTATCTTAATGGGTTGCAGAAGCTTCCTTTGCACAACTTGGCAAAGCATTTGCTGAATGCACAGTGGCCTCACCCTGGCATCAGGACTCTCATCCATTTTTAGGACCATCAAACCACATGAGAAGCCCCCAGTGTATATTCCCTTGAGTCTGAATCACTTACTTTGGATGAGTCATTCTCACCGTAGAGTCCACTGATTGATGCCGTCCTTCAGAGTCATGAGGGGTGCTTATTAAAAAGGCAGAATTTGAGCCTCATCTTAGACCTACAGTATCAGAACCTCTGAAGGTGGGGGTCAAAGTGTGCTTTTTGACAAGCTCCTGAAATGTCTTGGCTGGACTCCCCAGAACACGACCTGAGTGATGCATCTGGTAGGAGAGTGGGAGAAGTGAGGCAGGAATGGGGGAAGCCAAGGCAGGGTGTATCCCAGACAGAGCTCTGTAGAACCACATGTAGAACCACACATAGAATCACACATAGAACCCCACATAACCTCCACTCCATCTGGCAGGGAAGCTCTGGCATTTAAGATACATCTCAGTGATGTACCCCCTTGAGGCAAAGGGCTGAGCTTTTGTTCTTCTGCACCTGTCAGTCACTGGCTAGGGGCAGGCAAGTTCACTGGCACTTCTGGCTCTCTGGAGGTGCTAGTAAAGAGACTCCAGTTGCCTGAACACAGCTCTCTAGATAGATTCATGAGTGGAAGCCATTGGAATCTTGGGCAGGGGAGCACAGCAGCCACAAAAGGGATTCAAGGGTACCTGGGTTGAACAGAGACAGTGTTCATTCCAGGTGATTATTTTTTTTAATTTCTATTTTAATTCAATTAATTGACATACAAATATTATTGGTTTCAGAGGTAAAAAGTCTGTGATTCATCAGTCATATATAACACTCAGTGTTCATTCCATCACATGCCTTCCTTAATGTCCATTAACCAATTACCCTCCCCCCCCAGCAACCCTCATTTTGTTTCCTATGATTAATAATCTCTTATGGTTTGTCTCTCTCTCTGGTTTTGTCTTGTTTTATTTTTTCCTCTCTTCCCCTATGATCCTCTGTTTTGTTTCTTAAATTCCACATATTGGTGATGTCGTATGAAAATTGCCTTTCCCAATTGGCTTATTTCACTTAGCATAATACCTTCTAGTTCCATCTATGTCATTGCAAATGGCAAGATTTCATTTTTGATAGCTGCATAATATTCCATTATATATATATACCACATCTTCTTTATCCATTTATCTGTTGATGGACATCTGGGCTCTTTCCATAGTTCGGGTTATTGTGGACATTGCTGCTATAAGCATTGGGGTGCATGTGCCTCTTTGGATCACTACATTTGTATCTTTGGGATAAATACCAGGTAGTGCAATTGCTGGGTCATAGGGTAGCTCTATTTTCAGCTTTTTGAGGAACCTCCATATTGTTTTCCAGAGTGACTGCACCAGCTTGCATTCCTATCAACACTATAGGAGGGGTCCCCTTTCTCTGAATCCTTGCCAACATCTGTCATTTCCTGACTTGTTAATTTTAGCCATTCTGACAGGTGTGAGGTGGTATCTCACTGTCGTTTTGATTTGACTATCCCTGACATTGACTGAGATTGACCATTTTTTCATGTGTCTGTTCATGTCTTCTGATCACTTCTTGATAGGATTATTTGTTCTTTGGGTGTTGAGTTTGATAAGTTCTTCATAGATTTTGGATACTAACCCTTTATCTGATATGTTATTTGCAAATATCTTCTCCCATTCTGTCAGCTGTCTTTTGGTTTTGTTGACTGTTTCCTTTGCTGTGCAAAAGCTTTCTATCTTGATGAAGTCCCAGTAGTATTTTTTTTGCCTTTGTTTTCCTTGTGACTTATACAGGACAAGAATGAACTCCATGGAGTGGAGACAGTAGGAGTGGAGTGAGGGGGAAGATAAGTGCAGGATTGTGGCTCCATTGGACAGTTCCAGGTATCTTTTTGAGATCTCCCCACCACTGAGCTGTGCAAACATGCCTTTTCATTTTTTCTGGTTGTCTGCTAGGTAAGTTTTAGGGCACGTGCATGCGCATACACATGCTATTAGATAAGCATGATTGAGTGAGTCCTTCAATATCTCTCTCTGCTGGAGGCAAAGGAGGAGCCCCCATGTTTACTGCCAAGTTCCTTCCCAGCCCACAGATACTCCAAAGGACATCCCAATTCCAGGAGAGACCCAATATAATTATTTGAATGATAGGAGAGAGTCTCTTTACAGGCTATTATTTTTAAGCAGCTGCCTTGGTGTCAAGTACTAGGATAGTCCCGGGAAAACCAGGATTATTATTATTTCTTTTGAATGGAGAAGGAATTATGTCTACACAAAATAAATGAATTTTTAAATCTTTATAAAAGGGAAATAAGAGCAGATGAAAATTTAAGAAAGGGTGGGATGGAATGCCAGCACTCCTAGGCCTTGCTGTACATCTCTGACCTTCTGCCTTTGTCCCCGCAGCAGCCACTTCTCAGGACACTCCTGTGAAGGACTTTTCATTGAGATCAATGAAGCCTCTATGCAGCCAGGACCTGATCATTGCTGGGAATGAAAACACGTTCTTCCTTTCAGGGAGAAGTGACAAATGCTAGATGTGTATCTGGTGCAGTGACCAAAATGTCTGATGGCTTGCTGTCCAACTTGGAAGGCTTCAGCAATGGAGTTTCCAGCTGCTGGATTATTTGAATGTCTGTCCAGGCTTCGAGTATCTGAGTTTTTAGGTCAAATCAAAGGTGACTTTCCCCCCTCTCAATTCCTATAGTTTAGGTCCTCATGGGTTCTTCCCTAGGCTATTATCATAGCCTCTGGATCTAACCCTTCCTCTTTCATCTCCTTCCTTCCTTCCATTATCTATTGCTGTGTAACAAATCACCACAAAGCTAGACTGTTCAGAAGCTCTTTCTGGTAGTGACTTCCACATTTTCCTGACTTCACAGTTTCTTCCCCTTGCTGGCATCCATCCTCTCTCTGGACCAGAGATCTGGGGCCAGCCCAGAGTAAGGGCCTCCTCAGAATACTGTTTCTCTAACCAGGTGCCCCCCATTTTAACCCTGGGTCTTATCCCGCTCAGTGCTCCTAGTTCACTGAATTTTCCAATGCTGCCTCTTATACTCAGGACCCATGTGACCCAAGTACACCCAGGGCATAACCTCATAACCCTCTTGAAGGCCAACATTAACTTAAGGGATTCAGTGGAAGTGGGAAGCTGGTAACCCACAGACTTTGTGGGATGTTGGTGAGTCAGATGGGGACCAAGCCTGCTGTGTTGGGAAAATGAAGTGTCTGCCACCTGAGCTTCTCCCTCTCCTCCAGGATAGGACACTTCCTGCCAATTGTGGGCTCTCTCCTCACTCTGAGGTGTGAGTTTAGCATTTATTCTTCACCTTTTCAGTCCCATGGGTGGAGCACTATTTTACTTGAGATGGCAGGTTATACTTGAAAGAGGTTTGAATGGAGAAGCTGGGGAGTAAGGGGAAGGAATTCTTATGAATCATAAGAGCATAGGCTTTGGTGTTAGACAATCTCAATTTTAAATCCCTGCTTTGCCCCTATCGGCTGTGTGGCCTTGACTGTGTTACTCTGTCTCTCTGATGATTGGTTTTTCATCTGTAAAATGAACAGCATGATACCTACTTCTCTTGGTAGCTGTCAGGACTAGATCAGGCACACAAAATCCTAACATATAACATATAATCAGCACGTAACACATGCCAACTACTGCTGCCATCAGTGAAGACTGTTGGTGGGAATGCAAGTTGGTGCAGCCACTTTGGAAAACAGTGTGGAGATTCCTCAAGAAATTAAAAATAGAGCTTCCTTATGACCCTGCAATTGCACTACTGGGTATTTACCCCAAAGATACAGATGTAGTGAAAAGAAGGGCCATCTCTACCCCAATGTTTATAGCAGCAATGGCCATGATCGCCAAACTGTGGAAAGAACCAAGATGCCCTTCAACGGACGAATGGATAAGGAAGATGTGGTCCGTATACACTATGGAGTATTATGCCTCCATCAGAAAGGATGAATACCCAACTTTTGTATCAACATGGACGGGACTGGAAGAGATTATGCTGAGTGAAATAAGTCAACCAGAGAGAATCAATTATCATATGGTTTCACTTATTTGTGGAGCATAACAAATAGCATGGAGGACAAGGGGAGATGGAGAGGGGAAGGGAGTTGAGGGAAATTGGAAGGGGAGGTGAACCATGAGAGACTATGGACTCTGAAAAACAATCTGAGGGTTTTGAAGGGGCGGGGGGGTGGGAGGTTGGGGGAACCAGGTGGTGGGTACTGGAGAGGGCACGGATTGCATGGAGCACTGGGTGTGGTGCAAAAACAATGAATACTGTTACGCTGAAAAGAAATAAAAAATTTAAAGAAAATAAAATAGGCTTTTTGCTTGCTGGGATTTCCCAAATCTTTAAAACAAATTTTCTGGAGAATAAAAAAAAAAATAGATGTTGCACTTTCAATGTTGGTTCTGAGATATAAACTTGCGCCTTGCCAAAATAGTTCCCAACTTTAGAAAAGTTTAATGGTCAAATACCCTAAAAGCCAGTTTTAAAGAGCCTGTATCACTCATGTTTGTTTCTAGGGTTGAGGGTGGGGGAGAAGGTGTAGCATTGTGCTCATCTAGGATGCAGCCTAGAGCTTGGGAGCTGCCTTGGTCCTACTTCCAAGAGAGGCTACAAGTGCGAGAGCATCATCCTTCCCCCTTATCCTTGGGACAGGATAGCTGGACCTGAGAAGGTAACCTTCAGCTAACATGAGTCCCTGGAGCAAGGGGCATGCAGTTAGGATGATTTATACTCTCCCAGCTGAGTGTGTGTGGTGAGAACAAGGGATGACCTTCAAAATGCTCACACTGTAATTACTTTCATTTTATGAAAAGTGTGCTTAAATTGTGGTCCAATTTGCAAAACTAGGCCAACTAACAGGTCAACACTGGTGCAACTTTGAAGTGTGCTTGAAGTTGTCAAAACAGGAACAGCAATTAGAAGAACTTTTATGAGCAAATTACTTCCTTTTGGACATAGTTTTATGTCATATAAGTGTGTGTGTGTGCATAATTTATGTGTACCATATTTTATCAATTATATGAAGTAGATATTTTTGCACATTTTAATGTTTCTGAAATCAGGACATGTGTTACAATATGTGGCATTTTATAATCACGGGAGACAAGGAGGCCTGTGATTGTCATTGCATACAGATTAACAAACTTGGCCTTGGTTGTTCATATTGGTGCATGTCAAGTGAGTAATAAAAAGGGTTATACATGTTGGCACTTTTTAGAAGATTTTCTATTTAAGTAATCTCTACACCCAATGTGGGGCTTGAACTCATGACCCCAAGATCAAGAGTCTCATGCTTCACTGACGGAGCAAGCCAGGCACTCCAATGCATGTTGGCTTTAGACATTATTTTGAATGTCTTTGGAAAGATTACACTACAATTGACATTGAAATGAAAAGTTGTTGTGTACCTAGAAGGGCACAGAAACAGTAGTAAAATCTAGAGATGTTGTCAGTGAAGCAAATAGGTATTGTTGGAAAAATTATTGAAGTTCTATATTTTCTCAGCAAATAATAGTTAAGTCCTTTATATAGGTCATAAAAAGGAAGACACCCACAAGCAGACAAAGCTGTGCTGCATTTTATAATAAGATACTTAACAAAATGATTGCCCAGCACCCTCTAAGCCATGCAGTTGAAGACAGGAAAGATTGCCAAATTCCTTAGAATAGATGAAAGAAATTTCAAAGCAACAAGGGGGGGGGTATGGCAGATATATGTATCATATAGGATGACTATCAAGGAATAATGTTTGACCAACAACATTTTTTGCTTCAGTGTTCCTAAAATAATCATGTGTTTTACAATCAATAGAGTCTTAGAGTCTATGAAATATAATATATCAGAAATGACATGTAACTAGGTCACTAACAGCAGATGCTGGCATGGCCTGGAAAATATGTTTGGCATATTATAAAGCTTAGCAAATAACAGGCACATACTGCCCCCAGAATATGCACTTCTTTTGTTCATTGTCCCCTCTTGTAAGCAATTCTAAAACTAGATGAAATAAATAAGGCAATTATTTTTGGTACAAGACAGCAGACCATGAAAGACTTTGATTATTCAGAAAAGAAACTCATATTTTCCCTGGCCCTGTGCCTAAGGGCACTTTCCAGACTTGAACAGAAAAGTTGAGTCAAAGTTGAATCCAAGTCCAAGTTGAGTCCTTGGCACATGGTCTGTGCAAGGGTCTTGCAGGATGGAGGAGTCATAGAATGAGCTTTGTAGTGGCTGGTTGTCTGGGATCAGTAGAGCACGATGCCAAGGAGGAGAGACTGTGCAAGGGGAAGCAGTCCGAGCAATATATGTGCAAGGCAAGACTCTGCTGGCATGCAGAGAGCTAAAGAGATACAAGCAGTGGTGAAGAGCCGGGAAACATTGAGATTTCCATGTAGCCAGAGTTCAGAGATCTTACTGAGCACTTTGAGCATTCAGTCCAACCTCAGACCTTACTTTAGGAGTAAGGAACACATCGTAAATCGAGGGCCACATCTCTAGGACATGGATACAACTGGGTGGCTTTAAAGCCTTAATCAAAGCCTGGCAAGTTCAAGAAGGTCCACCAGTAATTTAGCTACTCATCAGAGAAAAATCTAACCACTATTTAAAGGAAAACAGCATAGTCCAGACTTCCTACAACGTATCATCTACAATGTTCAGCATGTAATAAAAAATTATCACATATGGAAAGCGGGGAACTAAGACCCATAGTCAATAGGAGAGACATCAAATAGATAAGTAAGATACAGAAAACAGAAGAAAAAAATCCACCAATAAAATTTGATTCTATGCCTTTAGTTGGTTTTAATTTGAGAATTTCTTCAATTTGAGGGGGACTACTTATTTAAAATGTAGATCCAAATTCTTCTCCTTTTTCCCAGCTGTCAGGACTGTGGATGATTATTTCTTTCCAGGCGAATATTTCAGTTTCACTGTCTTCCTTATTTCATGACCTTGGGTGACTGGGAAGTTCCTTGAAATTAAAGTTGGTCACATTGTTTATGCTATTCATAATTTGAAGATGGTATCTGAGGCTGTGTTCTGGCTTTAGGGATTAATAAAATAATATTAGGCCACCTTATCATACCTTAATAAAATTACTGACTGTTGAGCCAGGCAGAAATATTTTGCTGGAGAAACAGTTGTTTTCAGTATTTCTCAGTTGAAGCACACATTTTCCAAGAGGGATAAATGAAATAAACCATGCAGGTAGGTGAAGGTGCTGATTTCTTAAACCTTCTTTTTATCAACTCAGTGCAACCTTCCTAATCACCCTAGACCATCATACATTTATCCTAGCTTTCCTTTTACTTACCTTTCAATGTATTATGTGTGTTTTTAGATTAAGGTATTGTCTGTCCAGCTCCTGAGAGCAGGAACCAAGAGATGAATTATATCACATTAAATAAAAATAATGGAGTAATCTGAAAATGACTTTACACTAAGAATTCTCAGGAGATGAAGAAATTGTTATAAAAATAAGAAATTATTGAACAAAAACAAAAAAAAATGAAACAAGACCAGGTAGATATCCTAAGAAATCAATTAGAACTCTTAGAAATAAAAAATATGGTCAATGAAATAAAATCTCAACAGACCAAACTCTAATATTAATCAATTTGAAGTAAGTCATAAAGGATGAAACTAGAAGTTAGCACAGAATGAGAAAAGAATAAAACACACACAGAAAGAAATTAGATTGGGGTGCCTGGGTGGCTCAGTGGGTTAAAGCCTCTGCCTTCATCTCAGGTTATGATCTCAGGGTCCTGGAATCGAGCCCCGCATTGGGCTCTCTGCTCAGCAGGGAGTCTGCTTCCTCCTCTCTCTCTCCCTGCCTGCCTCTCTGCCTACTTGTGATCTCTGTCTGTCAAATAAATTAATTAATTAATTAATTAAATCTTTTTAAAAAAGAAAGAAAGAAAGAAATTAGACTGAGAGTCTTTAACAAACATCTAAAAGGAGTTCCACAAAAACTGAGTTAGAAAGGAGAATAAAAGGTTATATTCTAAGAAAATGCTGGGAA
Source organism: Enhydra lutris kenyoni (assembly GCF_002288905.1). Classification (NCBI taxonomy): domain Eukaryota; kingdom Metazoa; phylum Chordata; class Mammalia; order Carnivora; family Mustelidae; genus Enhydra; species Enhydra lutris. The sequence continues at coordinate 14,948,510 of NW_019154150.1, forward strand.
CTTTCTAGAACTGAAGAAAGGTTTAAGTCCTTGGAGTCATAGTACTCAAATCCATTTAGGATAAAGATAAATCCACATATAGACACTTTTGAGAAAACCTGAGAAACATTAGGGTAGGTAGAGAATCTTAGAAGAACAAAAATCACCCACTGAAGCCTCATTTCTTCAGAAATGTTTTGGCTATTCTAGAGTCTGCATTTCTGTATGAATTTTAGAATCAGCTTCTTAATTTCCACAAAAAAAAAAAAACCTTCAGGGATTTTGATCAAACATGTGTTGAATCTATAGATCAATTTGAAGAGGATTGTCCAATCTATTGGTATGCCCTTGAGAGAAGAAGCTTGGAGGGATTAAAATACTTGCCCAGGATCATGTAACCAATATATGGTAGAGCTGGAACCAAGGAGGGGAGTGGCTCAATGGTAAAAGCAAGGATTTAGCACAAGTTGGACTTACTTTTGAATCACAGCCATACCACTAAAATTTCCTTTTGTTTAAGTGGAAGAGCACTGAATAAGGGAGGGGGGGAAGAATCTCAAGTTGTGGGCTTCTTGAGAACATAAACCTCAGGCACATAGTAAAAGGCGATTACAGGTGCCCCTTCCTCTATGAATGTCTATTACTACATATCTAAGTCTTACAGGTCAAGGCCAAGAATGATGACATTTCATTCAACAATACAGTCCCCCTCTCAGAGCTATTTTCTTCTGTGAAGGTCAAGTTTATCTCTGCTCTGAATAAATTACAAGTTGGCATCATTATTTTCCTGTGAATGAGGAGGGGAGTCCAATGGCCTTTCCTCCTGCTGCAAAAGCAAGATAGCACAGGCAAAGGCAGGGCATTAGCCTTTCCACCAGAGTTGAAGACTCTCCTTTCCCCCCAGATGAATGAGAACCACAAAATTTCACAAGAGAGAAGACAAGCTCTGTGGACTTCCAGGTGGAGAAGGCAGCCATCACAGAGGACAAGACAAGAGAAAGGGACAGAGGTCAGACAGTAGCCTTCAGTATATGGATCCATCTGTGCCTGAGGAGACGCACCACTAGATTTCCAGGTGATAGTAGTTAATAAATTCCAATTCTTTGTGGGCCCTTTTGAGCCAAGATTTTGTTACCTTCAATTAAACTGAACCTGACTTTTAAAAACTGTCCTGCCTTGTTTCCCCAGGTGAATGGAAGAAGAAATATTTTTTCTTGGAAAAGGCAGCTCAGATGTGGACACATGTGTTAGTTCATCTTCTCTATTGTGCCTTGCCTCAGAGCTAAATGTGACTGGAGTCTTTGCTATAGAAGGCTCTAGAGTTGTTCTGAGATGCTCAGTGTTCCCACCATCTCTCTTCATTACTCCCTCAACTTAGGTCTCTTTCTCTTTAAAAACTGGCTGGAATGCTGCCGGCAAGGAAATGCCAGGTGAAGCCCAAAGCACCCCCAAAGCAACAAACATTCAGAATGGACAAGTCTTAGTCATGGCCTTGAGGAGGTATTGGTGGAAGTGGTGGTCCATATTTATAAAGACGAATGTCTTCTTCAGAATATTCATCTATGAAATGTCCATTGTATTAAGCAAGGTCTGCCCCTCCAGTGTCACAGAGCAGCCTACACACAGCTGAATGGCAAGCATGGCAGGCACAGGCTGTAATCAACTTAATTTCTCTGAGCCCCATTGACAGTGAAGTTGAGTGCATGATTATAGGGAACTAACAACTGACTAACACAGAAAGACTTGCGTGAAGATTTTACCACAGTGGTTTCTAGCCCTGGGGACTGGAGGGACATGGTATCAACCGAGGGATCTAGCTTTGTAAATTAGTAAACCAAGCCTTCTGAAATTAGGCTGGATGTGAAAGAAGTTGAACTAGGAGCTAATAAGAATTTACTAAACAACTTTACTGAGATATACTTAATGTGCGATAAACCGCATATATTTAGCATGTATAATTTGATCACATTTGACATATGCATACAACCTTGAATCCATCACCACATTCAAGATAAGGAACATTTCCATCTCTCCTGCAAGTTTCCTGGTGTCCCATTCCTCCTTCCCTTCTCATCCCCATCCGCAGGCAACCACTGATCTGTTTTTGTCACTACAAAGTTGTTTACATTTTCTGGAATTGCTAATAAGAATTTTAAAGTAGGCTGGAAAAAGTGTCTAGATAAGACAGGGCTGCCTCCTCAAAAGAGGAGGGGAAAGCTTCCCTGAGCTACTCAAGTTGGGAGAGGAGACTGCCCGCAGCATAATTTTCTAGAAATTTTCCTCTCACTGTCCCTTGAAAAACGAGCCATATGCTAGCCCATGGTGGCATGTGGTTTGGAAATTTTGCAATAGAAGTTAGCCAAGTAGAGCAAGGGTATTAGGTGGATGAGGTGGAGGACGAAGGTGGGCAAAGGAATGATCCTGGGCAACTCATCTTAGCTGAGATAAGAACTAAACGAAGTTGAAACTGAAGCATAAGGAATGGAGTGCCAATGTCTGTAAACAGCAGCCAGTTAGTATCGGAAATGGTAAAATTGCTCCTTGGGGAATTTATCATTATTACTGATTTTTTTTAAAAGAAAAATAAGATAAGTTCTTACCTTTATGATCTGAGGTAGTTATGGTCCTGTTGAAAGGTAGAAGAATGGACTAAGAACATCCTAAATTCTCATCCAGGTCTGATTCAATCCTAAAATCTTTTTTAAAAAAAGATATTATTTATATATTTGAGGGAGGGAGAGAGAGAAAGCGGACATGCAGGGGTGAAGGATAGAAGCAGGTTCTCCACTGAACAAGGAGCCTGATGCAGGGTTCGATCCCAGGATCTTGGGATCATGACCTGAGTGAAGGCAGATGCTTAACCAACTGACCCACCCAGGCTCTTCCTCAATCATAAACTCTTAAACTGTTTTATAGAGACATATTTTGATGAGTAGTTACCAGGTGAACATTAAAAGTGTCTGACCCTAACTCAATCGGCTTCACTTTGAGACTGTGGCAGTAAGCCTTTGTGTTGAGAAGGGTTAATGGCACTCAGGTCCTCTGATGTGGGACCTGGGTCTGTCCACACACCTGTGCCCATGTGCCTGCCCTGCTGCTAACCTGGGGCTGGCGGTGCCCTACACCTGACCCACCACTGCCATGGAGTAAATTACCATGGGGACATGATTTTAGGCTCAGAGACAGAAAAAAATCATTAAACCTGATATGATTTACATCTACAAATACATCATGCTCATTTCCCCCTCATCCCTTCTCTCCCAGGGCCATTAAAACATGAAGGTTACAATTCTGTTATTGAACAAATGTCATTTCTCCTATCTTGGAACTCTTCAATGTTTCAGGGCTCAACATGATCAATATGTGCTACCTGAAAAATCATGTTGCTTATCTTTTTATAAAACCACACTGCGGCTATAGCAGGCGTTAATGTCAAATGAATTGGAAATCCATTTTTGAATGCCTCCTCATCTGCTGAGCTAGAAGGGCAATGGAGGAAATACACTGAAATCATTAAAATGGGAACTCCTCCCCATTGTGGTTTTCCTCACTGTGTGAAGCAGACGTGTATGTGCTTGCATGTCCTCCCAAGCAGATCCCGAGGTGGGAGCCATACCGTATTTGTCTTCCACTTCCCAGGCCCTAACCCAATGTCTAGCCCATAGTAAGAGTTAGATAAATATTAAATAAAGGAATGGATGAACCAGAGTTATCACTGTTTAACATTCATATTGTTTCCAGTTTTTTTCACAAAAGAGGGGAGGACCTAAGGTCTTCATAAAACTTTGGGTTCATTATTTCCTTAAAGCATAGATCCATGAATTAGATTATTCAATGGAAGTATATTCCAATGTCTTTTTATCTTTCTTAGGCATTTTAGATTGTTTTAAAAAGTGATTTTGAAATCAATTTAAAATTTTAGCATCTTTAATAATGGGATAACCAGACTTTGTGTGCCTTCTGTTGTGACACAATGTGAGGTCCGTAGGGAAATCTATGAAATGCCCTTGTCCCAAATTTTAACCTCAATTTAAAACTGACTTTTCGTACTAAAAGATGAGTCATCCTATAGGACATCTGACTGTGTCTCTTCAATTGGTCACCATCATGAAAGAATAAAATAGAGGAGAATAAGGTTATTCCAGATTAAAGGAGATTTAAAACACGGCAACAAATACAATGGAACTTCATAGCATCTTTATGCAACCAGATTACTTTGAAAGTCATTTAGGGAGCAATTGGAGAAATAGAAATATATAATAAGTATAAGATAATATATTAAAGGATGGTTACTAATTTTGTTAATTGTGATCCTGATGCGTTGATCATGTAGAAAAATGACCTTACATTTTAAAAATGCATACCAAAGAATTTATGAATGAAATAGCATGTTGTTGTAATTTTACTTAAAATATATGGGGGAAAATGAAGGAAATATGGCAATTTTAATAAATGTTAAATACAAGTGATGGGTTTATATGGGGGTTTACTATACTATCTTTCTGTTTTTGGTATGTTTAAAACTTTTCATTGTCTTCAACATGTGGCTTCCATCTCATGATTTAAAATGGCTGCTTTAGTACTGACCTTAACATCTGCATCTGAGAGAGTTTAAAAGCTCAATGGGTCTGCTACCCATTCTTTTTAAAATTATGACCTCAGGTGCCTTAACATACTTCTACCATGACAGTGTTAGCTAAAACTAGATTGTATGATTTCAGAAAGCTGAAGGAAGGCTGGAATTTGTCAACTAACACTCAGGATTCTCTTATTAAGGAAAGAAAACGAGACTGGGTATTGATGGCTATAGCATTCTCTGCTATAATACACCACTCAGGCTACCCAAATATCCCTATGTGCCCTTCTCTCCACACATGGAACATGCTTACCCCATCCCGATGGGTAATGATCATCCATCCTTGGACTTATCCAAGTTACAACACCTCCACTTAGAAGTCTAGTAAACACCTCAAATCTAACATAACCAGAAACCAGTTCTTTTTAAAAATTACTTATTTACTTGAGAGAGAGAGATAGAATATGCACGTTGAGGGAGGGGCAGAGGGAGAGGAAGGGAGAGAATCTCAAGCAGATTCCCCACTGACTGCTGGGCTCAACATGGGGCTCAACACAGGGCTCAATTCTACAACCCTGAGATCATGACCTAAGCTGAAACCAAGAGTCAGAAGCTTAACAAACTGAGCCACCCAGGTGCCCCCCAAAACCCATTTCTTAACTCCAGTATCTCACATTTGGATCATCCCTGAGTCTCCCCACCTCCGTTAATGGCAATCCCATTCTTCAGGCTGCTTATGCCAAAAAATCTTGGAGTCATCCTTGACTTCTTTCTTCACATACAACATCCAATCCATAAGCAAGTCCTTTTGCTTGTTTTTTAAATATATGCCCACTTCCTAGTACTCCCTGATCTCCCACATGCATGTCTCACCTGAATTATGCAATAACGACCATGTGAGCCTTTAAAAATTCAAGTTAGATCACATCATTCTTCCATTCAAACACTATTATGTCAATCTAGCTAAGAATTCCTTTCTCTGCATAGCCATAAGTTACTGTGGGCCACCAGAGATATTTTCCAGAAGATTTGGAAGGCTGACAGAAGGGGACAACCATGTTCTTTTACACTGGGGAAGCTGATGTAGGACACGAGACACTCCAGTGGCTCTCACGTGTTGTCACCAATCTGCTGAGTAACCAGGTTGGCAAGGAGCTACAGCTGGACTCTCACTGCATCTGGTTCTTCAGCATCTCTGCCTCCTGGGTGATGGGTGGCATTTGAAACCAATGGCAGGGAATGAGTAATTTAATAAAATCATTTTAGAAAATGGAAAATATAAAGTCTTTACCTCATTCCTTACACCAAAACAATTTCAGATGTCACAGAAATTTAAATGTAAAAAGTTACATTATAAAAATATATTTATTCATAAAGGGATGAAGAAGACCTATCTGAGGCAGATGTCAATACATAGACACAAGATAAAAGACTGATATATTTAACTGTTTTAGATTGAATTATGCACCTCAAGATACATGGATGTCCTAATCTCAGGTACTTGTGAATGTGAACTTCTCTGGAAATAGGGTTTTTGCAGATGTAATCAGGGTAAGGTGAGGTCATTAAGGTGGGCCCTGATCCAGTATGGCTCATATCCTTATGAAAAGAGAAGAGATACAGAGACAGACATACACAGAGGAAAAACGATGTGAAAACACACGAGAAGAACCCCATGTAACCACAGAGGCAGAGACTGGACTGATCCATCTATGAGAAAAAAAAAAAAAAAGCCAATGATTGCCAATGATGCCAGAGGCTAAAAGAAAGACATGGAACAGATTCTCCTTTAGAAACTTCAGACAGAGCATGGGCTTGCCAACACCTTGGTTTCTGATTCTGGCCTCCTTAACTGTGAAAAAATAAATTTGTTTTAAGTCACTCAGTTTTTGGTACGTGTTCTGGCAGCCCCAGGAAACAATATAAACTCCATAAAAACTGAAAACATTAACTAAAAAAAAAAAAAAAAAACAACCCACAAACTCAGGTACAAGTGAAAAGAGTTCTGGCAATGGCAGGTAAAAATCTGACACATCCTCTCTTCCAAAAACAGCTATAAAACTGGACAAAAGAAGAATTATTGCAAAGCAATCACTGTTTCAGGGCTTTGGTATAGACCAAAGGCAGACAACAAACTGAGGAGCATTCATTTACTAAAAACTGCTGCATTGGGGGTAAGAACAGTAGGAGTCTAGTTTTGCTTAAAATGGAGTTTTATGTGACATTCTCCCAGAAAGGAGTGGAGATGCTGTCTCATGCAGTCATTACCATGCCTGCAATTCTCATTCTAGCGAAAAAATTAAGCGCCCAAATGATACATGTGTATATTCTCATTGCAAAAGAGCAAAACTAATAAAAATGAAATTCCTCCTTGATTCTATTATCCTCCAATCTCATTCCTCTTCTTCAACATTACTGTAGTTATATAGACACAAATAATTTGGTTTTGTGTTGGTTTTGATATTTAAATACATAAGGTCATACTGTATTATAGTACTGTTTTCAATTTGCTTTTTTTTTTTCCCAGTTAGCAATGTTTTTGGAGAACTTCCTAACATACATGTTCTTTATCTTCATGGTTGATTGGAATTCCAACTTAGTGATGTATTGTGTCCCCACGGATGGGCATTTACCCTCTTCGTGCAGGTGTGTGAGTACTTCTCTCTTGGACCTGGAGGTTCCAAGTGCACGTGGGTGTTCAAATTATAAAGGCACAACCCAACTGTCTTCCAAAAAGCTGCTGTCCCTGCACCCTTGCCAATATTATATACGATTAACATCTAATTATTTTGCCAATTGGCAGGAAACAAATACATCATTTAAAAAATATGTCATTTAAAATATCTGTCAAAAATAAAAAATAATTTGTCATTTAAAATGGATTTATTTTACTTCCTAAGAACCTAGAATTATTTCAACATAAATAGTAAAAAAAAAAATTATAAACAAAGGAAAGATACTTTTTTTTTACATTATTTTGCCATTCCCACAGCAATCTTCATATTTCTTTTTCCTTACATAAGCATGTTTTCATCCCCAGAGAGAAATATTTTGGACCTGGGGCCTGTGACTCATAGGCAGCTCACACCCCTGTTTCAGGCCCCACACTTTTTAGTGAGCTACATGACTAATTTCTGGGCAAGAAAGACAGAAGGCTATCTATCAACTTAGAGATCTGAACATAAAGAAGGCCAAGACAGAAACGAAGATGTATCCATGATTTTGATATTTGTTGAGTCTCATGGTGGATTATGTTTGGATGGCATTCTCCCACCACCTGCCCCCATCGCTGCCTCCGGGGACCACCGCCTCCAGGTAGTCTCTCCATTCCTGACTGCCAGCCCTTCCTCTCCTTTGGCTCCTTCTCTGACTACAACCAAATCCATTCCCTTCCACTTGAAATGTCCTTCCCAGAGCTTTGCTTCACTCTCTAGCAGAGGATGGAGAGGCTAACTCATGGAGGTAGGCAGTCCTGAGTGCAAATTCCAGGCTTGTCCCTTACCAGCCAGTGACGTTGGTCTGGCTGCTTTTCTGAGCCTCCGTTTTCCCTTCTCTCATTCAGGATGGTTCTTCCCTCCAGGACTGGGCATACAGTCAGTGGGGACATAATGGGGAAGACACTGGCCTGGTGCTCAGTGTTATACTAGGAAATGTTAGCTCCCTTGCCCTCTCCCCCACTTCTGTCCCTTCTCCTTTCTGCCAGCATCCTCAGTCTCCTCTAAGAGCATCCATGGAGACCCATCTCTTTCACCTCCCCCACTGCAGTCTGGCTTACATGCCCACTTTTCTGCTAATGCAGTTCTTCACGGGGTTCACAGGTGACTTCCTAATTGTCAGACAAGACAGATTTTTCCTCAGTGTGCATTGTGCTTGACCTCCTCACAGCACTTCACCTACTTTCACCTACTCCTCCCTTCTCTCCTTTGGCTTCTATAACAGAATACTCACTCTCCTGGCTCTCCTCCTAACACAGATTGTCCTCCCTTGGCTTCTCTTCTGCACATTTGCCTGCCTTGGATCCCCAGCTTTGAACCTGACTTCTCTGTGCCTTTCAGAGTGGCCTCATTCCAAGCCAGGCTTCTAGTCCTCCTGTGTCCCTAGTCACAGATCCATATCTCCAGCTCTGGTCTATTTCCTGAGCACCAGACCTGAGTGAGCTTCAGTAGCTTCTGGATGGATTCTCTGTGAATATTCTGTAGACTCCCAAGTTCTGTCCCCCTTCAATTCTCTTGTTTCTCAACTACTGTTTCCCCCCTTGTACAGGACACTAACTTGGGTGTCTATTTGCTCTGCTTTGATCCATTCCCTCCTCTCTCTGTACCAATCAGCCCCCACCCCAGGAGGTTACCCTTTCAACCCAAACCGTGAAACATGGGATCAGATTTCCTGGATGGTGGGCAAGGAGCTGGATGATACAATGCAGAAGGACTGGGCGTTAATCTTCTTATGGGGTCAGTTTGGAATAGGGAAAAATGGGAGGCAAGGGGAATCCAGGCAGATTAATTCTCCTTTCTCTGTTGTGGCTCACATCAAGGTGTGACCCTGTTTGTGATCTGTCATGCATGCTGGGCAAACAACTTGATAAGTGATTTTTGTCTTGTTGGTTCCCCCTAATGCAGACTGAGAGATAAAGCAGGTATAATGATAATTTAGCTGGGAAGTGATCCCAAGGAACAGGAGCAAGACACAAGGGGAGTGAAACAGGAGGGAAAGTCAATATAAAGATGCTTTAAGTTAGTATCACTATGACCAGTGACTGGTGCTCAATGCTGTGGGATGGTCTAAGGAGCTTTGTGGAAGGCATCTCAGAATGGCCTTTCTGGGGTATGGAAGGGGAGCATCTATCCATCAGTGGCCATTACCCCATAGATGTTGACTCCTGGGTCCACTCAGGTTGTACATGCATGAATGCTAAATGGGCTCTCCCCAAATATTCCCAGCCTGGCATGAGAGCAGCCCTGGGGCATGAGAGACACTCTCAGGCCTCTCTTGTGTGAAATTGGTTGGGACCTGTGTAGAACTTGCTTCAGAGGTGGCTGGCATAGGAATTGGGACCAAGAAGATTTGAAGTGGTGTTAAAAATTGTCATCTCCGGGGTTGCCTGGGTGGCTCAGTTGGTTAAGCATCTGTCTTTGGCTCAGGTCATGATCCCAGGGCCCTGGGATGGAGCCTAGCATCAGGCTCCCTGTTCAGTGGGGAGCCTACTTCTCCCTCTCCCTCTGCTGCTCCCCCTGCTTGTGTGCTCTCTCTTTCTCTCTGTCAAATAAATAAATAAAATATTTTTAAAAATAAAAAAATACATCTTTTTGTGTCTTCTTCAATTTCTTTCATGAGTGTTCTGTAGTTCCCCGAGTACAGATCCCTTACCTCTTTGGTTAGGTTTATTCCAAAGTATTTTATGGTTCTTGGTGCTATAGTAAATGGAATCAATTCTCTAATTTCCTTTTTTATATTTTCATTGTTAGTGTAAAAGAAAGCAACTGATTTCTGTGCACTGATTTTGTATCCTGCCACATTACTGAATTGCTGTATGAGTTCTAGTAGTTTGGGGGTGGAGTCTTTTGGCTTTTCCATATAAAGTATCATATCATCTGTGAAGAGAGAGAGTTTGACTTCTTCTTTGCCAATATGAATACCTTTTATTTATTTTTGTTGTCTGCAATTGCTAGTATCTTCTAGTACTATGTTGAACAAGAGTGGTGAGATTGGGCCTCCTTGTTGTGTTTCTGATCTCAAAGGGAAGGCTGTCAGCTTTTCCCCATTGAGAATGATATTTGCTGTGGGCTTTTCATAAATAGATTTTTTGAAGTTGAAGAATGTTCCCTCTATCCCTATACTTTGAAGAGTTTTAATCAGGAATGGATGCTGTATTTTGTCAAATGCTTTCTGCATCAATTGAGAGGACCATTTGGTTCTTCTCTCTTCTCTTATTGATTTGTTCTATCACATTGATTGATTTGTGAATGTTGAACCATCCTTGCATCCCAGGGATAAATCCCACCTGCTCTTGGTGGATAATCTTTTTAATGTACTATTGGATCCCAACAGCTAGGACCTTTTTGAGAATCTTGGCATCCATATTCATCAGGGATATTGGTCTGAAATTATCCTTTTTGATGGGGTCTTTGTCTGGTTTGGGGATTCAGAGTCTGGAAGTTTTCCTTCTGTTTCTATTTTTTGAAACAATTTCAGAAGAACAGGTATTATTTCTTCTTTGAGTGTTTGGTAGAATTCCTCAGGGAATCCATCAGGTTCTGGGCTCTTGTTTTGGGGAGGTTTTTGATCACTGCTTTAATCTCATTACTAGATATTGGTCTGTTCAGGTTGTTAATTTCTTCCTGTTTCAGTCTTGGAAGTTTATAGGTTTCCAGGAATGCATCTGTTTCTTCCAGGTTGCTTAACTGTGGCATATAACAGTTATGATATAGCTGTTGATAATAATTTTTGAAGATTATTTCTACTTCCTTGGTGTTAGTCATGATCTCTCCCCTTTCATTCATAATTTTATTCATTTGTGTCCTCTCTCTTCTCTTTTAGATTAGTTTGGCCAGTGGTTTATTGAGCCTATTGATTCATTCAAGGAATGAGCTTCTAGTTTTATTATGTGTTCTACTGTATCTCTCATTTCTAACTCAATCGATCTCTGCTCTAATCTTGATTATTTCCCTTCTTGTGTGTGGGGTTGGCTTAATTTGTTGTTGATTTTCCAGTTCTTTAAAAATATCTGGTGGAAAAAGATAGTCTCTTCAACAAATGGTGCTGGGAAATTGGAGAGCTATGTATGAAAGAATGAAACTCAATCATTCTCTTACACCATACATAAAGATAAACTTGAAATGGATAAAAGACCTCAATGTGAGGTAGGAATCTATCAAAATCCTAGAGGAGAACATAGGCAGTAACCTCTTCAACACTGGCCACAGCAACTTCTTTCAAGACATGTCTCCAAAGGCAAAGGAAACAAAAGCGAAAATGAACTTTTGGGACTTCATCAAGATAAAAAGCTTCTGTGCAGCAAAGGAAACAGACAACAAAACAGAGGCAACCCATGGAATGGGAGAAGATATTTGCAAATGACACTACAGACAAAGGGCTGATATCCAAGATCTATAAAGAACTCCTCAAACTCAACACACACAAAACAGATAATCATGTCAAAAAATGGACAGAAGACATGAGCAGACACTTCTCCAAAGAAGACATACAAATGGTTAGCAGACACATGAAGAAGTGTTCATCATCATTAGCCATCAGGGAAATTCAAATCAAAAACATATTGAGATTCCACCCTACACCAGTCAGAATGGCAAAAATTAACAAGGCAAGCAACAACAAGTGTTGGAGAAGTTGTGGAGAAAGGGGAAATGTGGGCTTGCATTCGGAATGCAAGCTGGTGCAGCCACTTTGGAAAACAGTGTGGAAGTTCTTCAAAAAATTAAAAAAGAGCTACCTTATGACCCAGCAATTGCACTACTGGGTATTTACCCCAAAGATATAGATGTAATGAAAAGAAGGGCCATCTGTACCCCAATGTTCACAGCAGCAATGGCCACAGTTACTGAACTGTGGAAAGAGCCAAGATGCCCTTCAATGGAGGAATGGATAAAGGAGATATGGTCCATATACACAAAGGAATATTATGTCTCTGTCAGAAAAGATGAATACCCAACTTTTGTATCAATATGGACGGGATTGGAGGAGATTATGCTGAGTGAAATAAGACAAGCGGAATCAATTATCATATGGTTTCACTTAGTTGTAGAGAATAAGGAATAACACAGAAGATATTAGGAGAAGGAAAGGAAAAGTGGATTGTGGGAAATCGAAGGGGGAGATGAAGCATGAGAGACTGTGGACTCTGAGAAACAAGCAGGGTTTTAGGGGGGGGTGGGGGGATAGGTGAGTCTGGTGGTGGGTATTAAGAAGGTCACGTATTGCATGGAGCACTGGGTGTAGTGCATAAACAATGAATCTTGGAACACTGAAAAATAAAATTAAAAACAATACAAAATAAAATACAATAATTTGCCAAACCTGCTGCATTTCTTTGTGGCTCCTAGTGCACTGATGAGGCCCCTTGCCTTATAGCACCTCACTGCATTCCCTTCTTTTGCTTCCCCTTTTCCCTCTTGCTCACTCTTCTGGGCTTTTCCTTCCCAGGTAAAGTGTTAGTACTTTAATCCTTGCCTCAGACCCTGATTTCCAAAAGACTCATGATGAGGCAGTCCTAGAAGACTGGGTAGTAACTTCTCTTAATTGCTATGGAAATTATATTAATTAAAATGAATGTGGAACATTTTGGCTATTTATGGCAGTACCAGGGACTTAGGAGAAGAAAATGGCCAGCTCAGGCAATCAACTTCCAACTCCAAATATACTTAAAAAAAAAAAAAGATTTTATTTACTTATTTCAGACAGAGAGGGAGTGTGTGTACAAAAGTGAGCACAAGTGGGGTGCAGGGAGACACAGGGAAAGGGAGAAGCTGGCTCCCAGCCGAGGAGGGACCCAGAAGTGGGGCTTGATCCCAGGACCCTGGGATCATGACCTGAGCTGAAGGCAGATGCTTAGCCACCTGAGCCACCAAGGCATCCCTCTGTGTATACTTTTAAGCCAGAGAGCCTCTATAGCAGCTTTTATTATTATTATTTTTTAACTTTTTAAAAACAATTTTTTACAAAGTTAAAAAAATTGTATTGAAGTGTTACTTACAGAAAAGTGCACATATTATAAGTACAGAACTTGAGGAATTTCCATCATGTGAGCACAATCCTCTAGCCAGGCCCCAGATTTAATAAATATTAAACTATCAATACCCAGGAGCTCTCTTTATGCCTTTTTCCAATCACTGCCTATCTCCTAGGAGCCAGATCCCAACACAGCGTGGATGGGAAATATAAAGCTTACATCTCAGGGAAGTTTCTAAAGCGTATTGCTCTGTGTCAGCAAGAGCAGGGGCATGTGTGGGAGCAGACTGTATTAGATTTTTTGTGGCTGCTGAAACAAATCACCACAAACTGAGTGGCTTAAAAGAACATACATTTATTCTTTCACAGTTCTGGAGGCTTGAATCAAGGTTGGTTCCTTCTGGAGTCTCCGAGGGAGAATCTGTTCCATATCTCTCTCCTAGCTTTGGGTGACTAGCAACAATTCTTGGCATTCCTTGATTTATAAGCATCACTCTCCAATCTTTGCCCCATTTCCCCATCACCTTCTCCTGTGCACATCTCTGCACCTTCTCCTTTGCTGTCTCTAACAAGGACATTCAGTCATTGGATTTAGGGCTCACCCTAAATCTAGGATGATCTCACATTAAGATCCTTAACTTAATTACACCTGTGAATGTCATGATTCTTGGACCAGCAAGAGCTTAGCAAAGGCATTGTGAAGCAGAGTTCTTCCAGCTAACCCACAACCTATAATGAAGAGCAGAATCAGCTCAACAACCACAGTCTTCCCCACCTCCCTCAGTTGGCACATAGACCTGTAGTGAGCAGCAGAGCTCCCATAGCAACCCTGGCCAACACAGCCTAGGACAGAGGCACTAAGCCAAGCCCATCATAGGTCTGCTGAATCCCCTCTACCAGGGGCACGTGAATGATCCTAGATGATGGCTGTTTAAGCCCTTGAGTTTTAAGGGGCTTGTTCTGCAGCAATAGCTAGCTGACGCAGAGGCTAACACATATCTCTCAGCAATCCATAAGCAGATAATAAGTAGGGCTTTAAAGGAATTTTTTTTAAAGATTTTATTTATTTATTTGACAGAGATCAGAAGGAGGAAGAGAGGCAGGCAGAGAGAGAGGAAGGGAAGCAGGATCCCTGCTGAGCAGAGAGCCTGATGCGGGGCTTGATCCCAGGACCCTGGGATCATGACCTGAGCCAAAGGAAGAGGCTTTAATCCACTGAGCCACCCAGGCGCCCGCTTTAAAGGATTTTAATAACACAGTAACGAAGCTTGAAAGAACTCGGTACCCAACCTCAAAGAAGATGCATTCTTTCTAAATGAACATGGAACATTCTCCAAAAAATGAGCATATGTTAGGCCTAAAACCAAATTTCACCTCATTGCAAAAAGAAAATCTCTACAGGCGAATTTAGTCATCAACAAATGATAGCAAAAAAGAAAACACTAAATTGACCTCTTCCCCAAAACTTTTCACTTGATTGCCATAGAAATAACCATTCCAAAATACTTAAGTTATAGAAAAAAAACAACAACAACAACAAGTGGGGCAAGATGGCGGAGGAGTAGCAGACCTAAATTTCATTGAGTCACAGGAATTCAGCTACCAAACCATTCTGAACACCTACAAACTCAACAGGAGACTGAAGAGAAGAAAAGCAGCAATTCTAGGAACAGAAAAGCGACCACTTTCTGGAAGGTAGGACATGTGGAGAAGTGAATCGAAGGCAACTTTCAAGAAGATAGACCACGGGGGGGGAAGGGCCAGCTCCCAGCAAGTGAGAGAGCAGCCGAGCACAAAAATCAGAACTTTTAGAAGTCTGTTCCACTGAAAGACATCGCTCCATAGGCTAAGTGGGGGGTGGGGCCTTTGTGGGGACAATGTGGTCTCAGGTCCTCCAGGGTCACAGAAAGACCAGGGGTGTCTGAGTGTGGCAGATCTCCCTCCCAGGTATCAGAGCAGGGAATTTGGCTGCAAAGATGGAGCAGAGGAGGGGTTCTCAGCTTGGGGTTACATTAAACTGTGATCTGAGGCCCAGTTGGGCCACTGCTCTTTGAGTAGGGACCCCACAAGCGGCAGATCCACCTTCCTCCTCTGGGAACAGCACGGGAGTGTGCTGCATGAATCAGCTGGGTTTGGAGACTCCCAACAGGGTTGTGCACCAGAAATAGAAACGCTTGGTCACAGGCTGGGTGAGTGCAGCTAGGTTGCAGGCTGCAACAGGCTGGGTGAGTGCAGCTAACTCTCTAGCTGCTTGGAGTGCAGCTAGAGACCAGGGAGACGGGAGGGATTGACTGCTTTACTCTGAGGGCGCACTGAGGAGTGGGGCACTGAGCTCTCAGCTCCTCCAGCCAGAGACTGGGAGGCCACCATTTTCACTCTGGTCCTCCAGAGCTCTACGGAAAGTGTTCAGGGAACAAAAGCTCCCTAGAGCGAACCCAAGCAGATTACTTAGCCTGGCCCCTGGCAAGGGTGGTGCAATTCTGCCTCGGGCAAAGACATTTGACATTCATTGCAACAGGCCCTCCCCCAGAAGATCAGCAAGAACATCCAGCCAAGACCAAATTAATTGATCAATGAGAACTGCAAAACACCAGCATTAGGGGAATACAGGACAAAGATTCGTGGCTTTTCCCCGCTATGATTCTTTAGTCTTTCAGAGTTAAACTTTTAAAAATTTCTTTATTTTTTTCTTTTTCTATTCTTTTTTGAAATTTTCCTTCTTCCTATTTTAACCATCTTATCTTTTTTTTTTAATTTCTTTTCAGCATAACAGAATTCATTGTTTTTGCACCACCCAGTGTTCCATGCAATGAGAACCCTCCATAATACCCATCATGTGGCTCCCCCAACCTCCCACCCCCCGCCCCTTCAAAACCCTCAGGTTGTTTTTCAGAGTCCATAGTCTATTATGGTTCATCTCCCCCTCCAATTTCCCTCAGCTCCCTTCTCCTCTCCATCTTCCCATGTCCTCCGTGTTATTTGTTATGCTCTGCAAATAAGTGAAACCATATGATAATTGACTCTCTCTGCTTGACTTATTTCACTCAGTATAATCTCTTCCAGTCCCATCCATGTTGATACAAAAGTTGGGTATTCATCCTTTCTGAAGGAGGCATAATACTCCATAGTGTATATGGACCACATCTTC
>NW_019154150.1:14965297-15314532 GCF_002288905.1 Enhydra lutris kenyoni
GAGAGACTATGGACCCTGAAAAACAATCTGAGGGTTTTGAAGGGGCGGGGGGGTGGGAGGTTGGGGGAACCAGGTGGTGGGTATTGGAGAGGGCACGGATTGCATGGAGCACTGGGTGTGGTGCAAAAACAATGAATACTGTTATGCTGAAAATAAATTTTAAAAATTAAAAAATAAAGAAAAGACAAAGTAAGGTTTTGAGATGTAACCACTTTCCTGGTTACTTTTGTTTGGAGGTATTCCATTTGGTCATGGGTCTCAGGAGACATAATGCATGGGGCTGGACATTATATCCCTGGAAAAATTTGATTTGGATGCAGTGAGCAGTAGAAGTGGGCTGTCACCTCCTTTGTTTTTAGATGGCATACTTCTCTTAATGTAACCTTTTATCAGACTACCTGTTTTTGTTGTGATTGTTGTTCTTTGTTAACCATATAACAGGACTGACCCATACTGAGTGGACACAACTAGAAACCCTATATATTGCTTACATGCTCTAGTCTTCCATCAAATTACCTCTATGCCAGTGAATTTTGCAATTTAAGCCCATCGTTTTATGTTTTTAAGCATTAAATTTTATCTGGCTTTCTTCGGCCCATGCTTTCAATCTATTGATCCTGATTTTGCTGAGCAGCAGTTTGGCGTCATCCACAATTTCCATACACAGGCTTCAGTCACCCATGCATGCCAGTCACCTGCAGCAGGCACAGGGATTCTACAACATTCCAAAGAGTTACTCACTTAGTCTTTACCTTTGAGGGGCTTAGGATGCACAGATGAACAAGTACAGGTCCTCAGTTTGGGAGCTTTCTGTCTAAAGACGGAGACAGGAATGAAGGCAGCCATTGCAGGAGACTCTGGTCCACGGCAATAGAAGAAAGTGTTCTAGGGGCAAGGAGGAGAAACAGCTGGTCATTATGGAATAGGCAGAGGTCACAGAGGACTGCCAAGTATTTCCAGCTGCCCTAATTCCCTCCCTTATGGTAGCATCACTTTGGAAAACCTCCCTCCCCCATCCCTGTCCAAGCCATGGAGTTTGGACTTGTCTCACCCTCATGCCCAGGGAGCATTACTCAACTAGCAAATTCCAAACCCCAGGCTGCCAGCCTCAGCATTAGAGCAGATGACATGGAAGGCAGGGATAAGCCAGAAGATTTCTCACGGATACATAATTGTATGTACTCTTTTCCCATCTGTTCCCCCTTTTCCTTCTCCTCATTTAAGTCAGCCTGGTGTGCATGGCTTCAGGGGAGGCATGTGACAAGTCAGAAAATAGGCCTACTCTGAAAATCTTGCTGGTGTTGGCTTTACATTTAGAAGTGAATTCCTGAGAATAATCACAGTCAAAGAAACATAAAAGGAGACGGATTCTCCCAGATTCTCCCAGATTGAAAATAGATTCCTCCAGACTGGGCAGAAGAGAAGGAAGAGTGAGGCCGTGGTCCCAGCATTGGATGGGGCAGAGTCCTCCTTCCTGGCAGCCCCACTGGGGAGATGGCAAGACTCCAGAGAAATACATTCAAGATAGACTCCTGGCACAAGTGTCACCAAGAGCTGCCTGGCCTGGAGTGGTCAGAACGACAATTGTGGGCCTGATAAATAAGGACCAAAGAGCTTTCCCTACCCTAGTGCCTTGGTGCTGTGCAAGATCCAGGATCATGGGACCACCTAGATGGTGAGGTTTCCCAGAAAGGATGGGTGTTGTTTTTCCTGCAGCCCAGCAGAAGAAGGGGACTTTTAGTGAGAAGTAGAGTCATGGAATATAATGCAAGTTCCAATTCTTGATTTCTTTAGTTCATGAGATGAAATTTACACTCAGCACACACCAAAGGAGATTAAATTCCTCTCTTCCTGCCCCAGCTCCACACCACTTCCTTCCCTTGCAGGGTGAACAGTCATACCCACAGTGCTCCATCTGGTTTGTACTCACTTAGCCAGGCACAGCCTCAGACTCCCCTTATGCTCTACAGCCCTCTGCTCAGGAAAGCAACATCCAACCAAGCCCAGTGGCATGGTGGAGAGAGGTTAATCCTGCCCTCCCTGGACACCACTGGATGCTAGAAGATGGCCTTGGAACATAGGACCCAAATAACATTCTAGGACCATTTTTCTGAGTATCAGGTGTCAAAAGATAGATATTTGTGTGACTTAAATAAAGATTAAAGGGTTTAATCTGCACATTAGAGAGTGCTGGAAGGACAGGTGAGCCCAGATTAAAGCAGGGTGTTTCCATAGGCTAGGGGAAAGCTGAATATGCGGAGGTACAGTTTGGGTGTAAACAACAGTTTTCAACTTCAAGGGAAATTTACAATTTGGAGGTTGTTCCCATTTTTATGCCCCTTGCCCAGGACCATCAGTGCAATCCTAATGCCATTAAAATAGTATATTCCAAGAAGCATTTCTGCAAGCCTTGTTGCTTATGGTCTAGTCAAAGTTTGCAAGGTGCAAGGTCTTTTACACAAGAAAGAAAAAGGGGCAGGGTTAGAAGGCAATGAGGACACTAGGGGCCCCAGTCATGCAGGTTTTCATTCATGTACTCAAAAATCACAGATTGCATCGTGAATGAGAGTGTGTAGGCAAGAATGCTGTGGAAAGTGGCAGGTACCCTCTACCTGCAGAGTTCTCCTACCCCTATTCTTGAAGGTCATCCCTGTAGACCCTCCCATAAGCTCTAACTTCTCACTCTGGTCAGGAAACATCCCTGTCCCTCTGCTCAGACATAGGAACAACTTTTGTGGCCATCTTTAATGGGACCAATGGACAAGGCGTATCCCTGTCAGTCCAGGGACAGTTATAAAAATCCCAGGACTCTGAGGCCTGCCTTATCCAGACTTACCCTGCCAGCCTCTCTTTACCTTTCCAGCCTCCCTTCCTGACATGTCCAGCCATGGCTTAGCCTGCCCCATCCCTCTGGGTGACTCTGCAGCCTCTCTGTTATCCAAACCAGCTTCTTGTTTCCCCACTGTGCTCCCTAAGTCTGGCACCCTGGGCCATTTACTAAAGCTAGTTGGTGGTTCTCTCTGCTGATGCTTCCATCCCTCATCTCCCCTTTTCACGGCCCTTCCCCACTT
The DNA here is from genome assembly GCF_002288905.1 of Enhydra lutris kenyoni. Lineage (NCBI taxonomy): Eukaryota > Metazoa > Chordata > Mammalia > Carnivora > Mustelidae > Enhydra > Enhydra lutris. The sequence continues at coordinate 14,968,369 of NW_019154150.1, forward strand.
CTCTCTTCCTAGGCATTTTCCATCAAGAGTGTGGTGGTGCCACATGGAAAGTCCCAGCCGTCCTCTGATGGATGTCTGTGTTAGCCTGGTCTTTGTTCCTAGGGATATAGGAAAGGTCACTGTGGAGATGCACCTGTAGGAAGCCCAGGCACAGATCTGGAAATGCTCCTTCCCCCTCAGGCCATGGAGGTCTCCCATCTGCTGCAAGAGGAAACAACACCTCCTTTTCAAAACAGATCTGACAACACTGTCCCAGTCTCCACTTTAATTTGAGTAGCATGTCTCCTGGGAGTAGAGGACAATTTTTGGATTCCCTCAAGCTCAAACAGTCTGTTACACTTAGCTGTTTATGGATAAAGAAACCTAATCCCATTCCCAGATATGGGGCACAGAGGTAGTGATGACTGTGACATTCCCTTGCTGCCTTTTCCTTTTCTTCCCTGGACAGAGGTGTGAGCAGTGTCCCAATAGCACATAAGGCAAATATTTAAAAAGCACCCTTGCTGGGCAGGCATATTACTATGAATAGCTGAGTTACAAAAAGGAGCCCCTCTGATGACAGACTTGGAGCATAGGCAGGATTTCTGTTCATTCACCCCTCCGAGGCCCCTTCGTGTCCAGTACAATCTGCAGAATCCTACTGACAGCCCTGGTGGGAGACAATGGCTGATGTTCAGTGTGGCCCTCTTTCTATGCTCCAGAAGTCCACCATCCACCCAATCATGCCAAAGTTCTGACTGTACATCAACTCTGATTGATACAAATAATAGCCAAGCCATAGAGAGCATAGTATTAATAATTTACTTAACATCTCATCAGGGTGAGGTCCACGTTGATCAGCTCTGTTTGTTCCAGGCTGCTCAGGACCCCTAACTCACAAGCAGGTTAAAGATATCCTACATTTCCTTACTACCCTCCACTGTTTATCTTGACGTCTGTCTTTCAGTGTCTTAACAAACTGCATCTTCTGCCCTAGCCCAGCCCTGGTGGCCTTGGGAAGAATAGAGTATCGGGCTCTGGCCCCTTATATTATTTCTCCCCTTCTGCCATGAGCCCCTCTATTGGGGTCCACTCAAAGATATTTCCGTCCTTGGGGCAGTTCTCAAAAACCCTATCACTTTAATCTCCTTTATTCAAGTTTTTGTAAGGCTGTGATTTCTTGGGGTTTCTAGTCTTGTCGATTTTTTAAAACAAATCTGGGTCTTAGGGACAGACAATAATGTTAACATTAATAATGACAATAATAGCTACCAGCTATTGGATGATTCCTTGGTACCAGGTGTTGTGTTTGGTGCTTTGCATTCTCTCACTTAATATTCCTGAAAATACCCTGAAGTAGGTTCTCTCTTTAGACCATTTCACTGGAGAAGGGATTCAATAGGCAGAACTTGCTGCTAGTGTGGGGTGGGGCCAGGGCTGGAGCTGCGTCTGCCTGACTCCAAAGTCTCGGCTCTCCCATGGCTGCCTGTCCTTATTTTTCAGGACATGGCATCATCTGAATCCAGCCAGGACTTGTGCCCAATATTGAAGACATTTCTACTCCTGGAAATGTCTCTTTAGGGAAGCTCATGAGTTCAAAGAACCCATTTGTTCTCATCACCTGCTTACATGTTAGATTGCTGTTAAGTTTTGCCTCTCCCAACTGGAGTGCCATCTCTGTGAGGGCATGAACTTGGTTTTGTTCCTGCTGTGTCTCTGAGTGAGGTGGGGCCATCAGAGGATTCAAGAAAGGAGGGAACATAATCTGACACACTCTTCAGAGGATCTTTCTGGTGGCAAGAGTAGAGGCAGGGGACGCTTGTAGGAGCATGTCCTTCAAATCCAGGCAAGATATGAAGCGGGCTTAGATCTGCATAGGTTCCATGAGGGTGATGACAATCTGACTCAGGTCAGACTGGCTCATGTAGTGACAGGAGATCTCACAGTATTCACGGACTGACTCAAAGTGTGGTGTGAGGAAGAAAGAATTTAAGGGGCCTCTAAGGATTTTAAGCCGAGCAGATGGAAGGTTGAAGCAGTCATTTCTTACAGTGAGGTGAGGGTATGATGGGTTTGAGAGGAGGTGCCCTTCAGACATCAACTGGTGGACAGAGATCTGCCTGGAAGCTGGAGACAAGGGTCTCAAACTCAGAGGAGAAGCCTTGGGAGGAGATAGAGGTACTGATAGAGGGATCATCAGAGGATGGATGGGGTCTAAAGCCCTAACAGAACCCAGTGGCATTGCCAGCAGAGCAAGGGTGGATGGAGAAGCAGCCTAGGGCTGAGTCTGCTAAAAACCAAGGCCAAATTCCACTGGCCACAAAACACAGCCTGATCATCTGAAAGGGTAAAATGATGGAAGGCAACACTGAGTTTACAATATTCACAAAGTCACAGTCTTATTGTCACCATCCTCTCTGCCTTCTCTCATTTGAGTATTCTTTGTTTCTTATCCAAGACAAAAGCCACAATGCTTCCTATGACTCAGTCTCAGAAGTTCCACACTCTCCTTCATTCTCTTCAATAGCCATGAGTCACTAGGTTCAGTGATGTTAAAAAAAAAATACCCATAAAAACAAAAAACAAAAGACAAAACCCCAAAACTATGACACTTGAGTATTGTTGCGAGTTCCTTGCTGAGATGTTCAAGGGACTTTTGGCCCTATGGGCCTGCGATCTGCAAACTGGTCTAGACTGAAGACAAGGCTTCATTATAGAAATGAGGGCATTAAAGGTTTAGAAGGAAAGGAGGCTTCAGTCAGGTAGTTTAAGACTTTAGAGTCAAGGGGCGCCTGGGTGGCTCAGTGGGTTAAGCCGCTGCCTTCAGCTCAGGTCATGATCTCAGGGTCCTGGGATCGAGTCCCGCATCGGGCTCTCTGCTCAGCAGGGAGCCTGCTTCCCTCTCTCTCTCTCTCTCTGCCTGCCTCTCTGTCTACTTGTGATCTCTCTCTGTCAAATAAATAAATAAAATCTTTTAAAAAAAAAGACTTTAGAGTCAAAACAATTGCCTGTTATGCCCAGTTGTAGGGTGAGGATAGAATACTGTCATCATGTTAAATCATATGAAATATGAAATACGATTTTGTAGGTCAAAACCAGTAGACTATCTAGAGTTTCATATGGTTCGACCTGCATAAACATTGGTGAAAGTCACTGAAGTTGACTTTCTGATCTTGGTTTCAGACCAAAGAAACTTGCTTATATATTCTCTGTCCTAACAAACAGACTAGCTAGTTTTCTCTTTTCACTTTTTTGGTGCTCACCTTCCCTGACTGCTCATTTGTTTTCAGAATGCTGGCTGTCATGTTGGTCACACCATGACTTTCTGTATGTCAGCCGGTCCCTGTGGTTGAAATCTAGGAGCTATCACTCTTAAACTGAGAGTCAGAAATAAAATTAAAAAACCATTTCCTTAACAAACATATTAAAAATAATTAATTTTAAGTGGCAGCAAAATGTATCCCTGGGGCCTGCGCCGACGTTAGTGCATAAACTTGAAAGTTCCTGCTAAGCTGACTATTACATTTGCTGGAATATTGCACTAACGGGAGGAAAGGCATTCTCATAGACCAGATACTAAATGAAAATCATCCCAACGAATTACCGTAATATCCTTTATATCTTATAATTTTATGGAGTGACACAAACAGCTTTTTTCTGTCCATCAGAGTCTTTATAAATGGCATGGAAAATAAGCACCCCATGGCTGGCATCTGTTAACAAGATGAACGTCCTAGGCACACTATTTCATAACTCCCACTGGCTCCCAGGGGTATAATTAGGGTTGATTTTTTTCATGAACACAAACATCATATTCTTTGTCCACCATGCTGGGTTTTGTGCTTGACTATTTCCAGCGCTCCACTCAGGAAAACAGAAAAGGAGACAAAAAAGTCATGTCCTCAGCCATTGGAAGTGATTCTGGGGCTTGCCATAAGAGTCACTCAGGTTCCACCACATTGCTGGGGTTCTCTTTAAGATCCAGCCCTGCCTACCCTGATTCATGCTGAGGTCAGACGAAGACAGCACAGTCACCTGGAACTAAATCTCCCTAGCAGGACTTTCAGGTTTTGGAAATAGAAAAATAGAGGAAGTCTTTCATGTTTAGTCCTAAGTAGATCTACTGACTCCATTATTTTAAAGTCATTAAAAAAAAATAGTGACATGGCTACGATTTGGTTTTCTGGACCTAATTGTTCTTCCTGGCTCATTCAGTGGGTGGTGTCTGGTTTGATTTGCAGTGATGTTTGAAATGCTTTGTCAATGGAAATCATCAGCCATTGCCCCCAGAAGAATCTCACTACAATATAAATCTAGTTATGCCATTTCCCTGCTTAAAACCTCTCAGTGATTTTTTTTTTACACCTATGGAAGAAAGTCCAAGCACCCTAGCAAGCCTGTGAGGTCTTCATCATTGTTTGTTTGTTTGCTTGCTTGTTTGTTCATTTGTTTTATTTTCTATATTCCACATACAAGGGAAATCATATGGTATTTGTTGTTCTATGGCTTATTTCACTTAGAATAGTACCCTCTAGGTCCATCACTGTTGTCTCCAAAGGAAATAAAAACTCTAATTTGAAAAGATATATACACCCCTATGTTTACTGCAGCATTGTTGACAATAACCAAGATATGGAAGTAACCTAAATGTCCATTGCTAGATGGATAGATTAAGAAGATGTGATATATATAGATATAGATATAGATATAGATATCTATATCTATATCTATATATATCACATCTTCTTAATCTACTCATCTATCTACATCTATATCTATATCTATACACACACACACACAGAGTGGATGGAATATTACTCAGCCATAGATATCCTCAATATTTAAATGGATATTGTATTGGTGCCTGAAAGACCAATGGAGCAAAATTAAAAGACCCGGAGTAGACCCAAGTATATATATGTCAACATAGTACATAATAAAAGTGGTGTCTCAAATCACTGGACAAGATGGGTTGTTTAATAATTTGCTTGAGACAACTGGCTAGCGATTTGGGAAAAGACCGCACTGGACCTGTATTTGATATATATACAAGGATAAACTTCAAATATATCAGACTTAACTATAAAAAATGAAATCATAAGTACTAGAAGGAAATATAGATTGATTAAAAAACCAGAAGTGGAGAATGTCTTTCTAACTATAACTTAAAATTAAGATGTAATTTTTCAAAAGATTGATAAATTTAACTAAATAAAAAAGTTTTGTGAAGTTTTTGCATGACAAAATAAAACAAATACCAAAGGCAAAGTCAAAAGACAAATGACAACCTAAGAAAAAATATTTATATTTGTATTACATACAAAGAGCCAATCTTCCTAATACATTAATGTTCTTAAAATCAAGAAGAAAGTCCAAAAAAATTAATAGAAAACTGGGCAAAAGACACTGCTAATAATTCACAGAAGAGAAAAATGCAAATGGCCTTTAGACATATGAAAACATATTTCATTCATTTATTATAAGAAAAATTCAAATTAAAACTACAGGGGTGAGGGGTGATGTAAGCAAAAATGACAGAGTAGAACACTAAGAAAAAGATTATCTGAACCAACTTTTTCAGAACTCTGGAAATTAACCAGAGGCTTACAGCAATCCAAGGAGTGTTTTCTCAAGAAAAATGACTGAATCTTGAGAGGTTAGTGAGCTTTGTGGCATTTCTTTTTTTTTTTTTAAAGATTTTATTTATTTGACAAAGATCACAAGTAGGCAGAGAGGCAGGCAGAGAGAGAGAGGAAGGGAAGCAGGCTCCCCGCTGAGCAGAGAGCCCTATGCGGGGCTCGATCCCAGGACCCTGAAATCATGACCTAAGCCGAAGGCAGAGCCTTTAACCCACTAAGCCACCCAGGCACCCCTGTGGCATTTCAATTTAAGTATTTCCATTGCCCCTCCTCAGCATTATGGTTGCCTTAAAAACCTGTGTTCCACAATCATGGTAAAAACCTGCAACTTGGCAGCTGTAGGAGAGAGTAGAAAGAGACTGAAGCTTCTTCAAAGCCCAATTCTCAGAGAATTGTAATTATTGGACCTGTTTAATGGTTAAGAGGAAGACCCCACTGGGGCACCTGGTGGCTCAGCTGGTTAAGCACCCAACTCTTGATTTTGGCTCAGGTCATGATCTCAGGGTGGTGAGACTGATCCCTGTGTCAGGGTCCACTTTGGGTGAAGCCTGCTTAAGATTTTCTTTCTCCCTCTCCCTCTGCCCCTCCCTGCTGAAGAAATGAGGAAAACCCCACTCATAAGAGTGGTTTTATTTAACCTGATTCTGAGCTTACCCAGTGTAAATGGTCTTTTCCTCAGGGATATTTGTCAAAAATAATTAAAGGTAACTGTTTAATATCACAGCTGCCTGAGGTTGTAGGTAACAGTGGGACCAAAAAAACAAAAACAAAAACAAAAAACAAAAACAAAAAACAAAAACAAAAAAAACCCAAAACAAAACAAAACAAAAAAAAGGCTAATCAAAAAACTGAAAAGGAGAAAATTGGAGAATGAGATGTCCATAGAGGGCTTTGAAAAGATCTAAAATATTTCCATACTTGGACTGAATTACACCACCATCTTTCTTGGTTCTACCACTAGTAGATGGCTCATCAAGGGACTTCTCAGTCTCTGTAATCATGTGAAATAATTCCTATAAAAAATTTCATCACATGTATGTATATATATACACGTATGTATATACACATATATATAAGAATCCTATTGATTCTGTTTCTTGGAATACCCTAATACAGACACCATCAAGCATATAGCAACAAATATTTAAAGAAATAATAACCCCAAGCTTCCCAAACTTGGTAAGAAATACTAATCCATACATCCAAGAAGATTAATGACTTTAAGTCAGATACACTCAAAAAAATCCAAATACATCATAATCAAACTGTTGAAAGACAAATGATAAGGAGAGAATCTTGAAAGCAGCAAGAGAGAAGTGACTCATTACATACAGGGTATTCTTACAGACAGCGAATCAGTGGGTTCTTTTTTTTTAATCCATTCTGATACCCTGTGTCTTTTGATTGGGGCATTACCCCATTTACATTCAAGGTAACTATTGAAAGATATGAATTTAGTGCCATTATCTTGCCTGTAAGGTGACTATTACTGTATATTGTCTCTGTTCCTTTCTGGTCTATGCTACTTTTAGCCTCTCTCTCTCTGCTTAGAGGACCCTTTTCAATACTTTCTGTAAGGCTCATTTGGTGTTTGCAAATTCTTTTAGTTTTTGTTTGTCTTGGAAGCTTTTTATATCAGCCCAGCTGGATATAGTATTCTTGGCTGCATAGTATTCTCATTAAGTGCTCTGAATATCATGCCAGTCCCTTCTGGCCTGCCAGGTCTCTGAGAATAGGTCTGCTGCCAATCTAATATTTCTACTGTTGTAAGTTACAGACCTGTTGTCCCAAGCTGCTTTTAGCATTTTCTCTTTGTCACCAAGACTTGTAAGTTTTACTATTAGATGAAAGGGTGTTGACCTATATTTTTGATTTTGAGGGGAGTTCTATGTGCCTCCTGGATTTGATGCTTGTTCCCTTCCCCAAATTAAGGAAATTCTTTGCTATAATTTGCTCCCATATACCTTATGCCCTGCTCTCTCTTTCTTCTTCTTCTGGGATCCCAATTATTCTAATATTGTTTCATCTTATAGTATCACTTATCTCTTAAATTCTCCCCTCATGGTCTAGTAGTTGTTTGTCTCTTTTTTCCTCAGCTTCTTTAGTCTCCATCATTTGGTCTTCTATATCACTAGTTCTCTCTTCTGCCTCATCTATCCTAGCAGTAAGAACCTCCATTTTTTATTGTACCTCATTAATAGCTTTCTTGATTTCAACTTGGTTAGATTTTAGTTGTTTTATTTCTCCAGAAAGGAATTTTATCTCTCCAGAAAGGGATTCTCTAGTATCTTCCATGGTTTTTAAGCCCAGCTAGCACCTTGATAATCATCATTCTGAACTCTAGTTCTGACATCTTACTAATGTCCATATTGATTAGGTCCCTAGCCATTGGTACTGTCTCCTGTTCTTTTTTTTTTTATGGTGAGTTTTTCTGCCTTGTTATTTTATCAGATAAGAATAGATGAATGAGAGAACAATATACTAAAAGTGTAGCAATGACCCCAGAAAAATGTACACTAATCAAAACAGAAAAGAACCAAAACCAGGGGGAGAAGAAAGGAGGAGAAAAAAAAAGAAATATATATATATATATATTAGACTGGTGAATAGAACAGAGCCATACCCTTTATTTTGGGTGTATTTTCGTTTTTTAGAAGAAACTGTCTCCCAAAATTTTAAAGAAAGAAAAACATATATATACAAAAATAAGGGTAAACATGAAGAAGGGATGGGATATGACTGTAAAGATTAAAATTAAAGAAGATTCTAAAAAAGGAATTCATAAGATAAGAAGTTGGTTGAAAAAAGAAAAAAAAAGAGAGAAAAGAATGTGATCAGGCTGGAGACTAGAACAAAGCCATATGCTAGATTTAGGGTATATTTTGGTCTATTAGAAGAAACTGTATCCCAAAATTTTAAAGAAAGAAAAATCTAAATGTATACAAAAAATAAGGTTAAATACAATGAAGGGATAGAATATAACAATGAAAATTTAAAAGGAATTTTTAAAAAGGTATTGATAAAATAGTTTAAAAAGGTTAAAATAGGAGAGAGGAAAAATGAAAAAAAATTTAAAAAATTAACTTTGAAAGACTAAAGAATTACGGGAAAAAAAATCCATGAAGTCTATGTGCTGTATTCCCATAGCTCTGAAGTTTTGCAGTTCTCATTGATCAGTGAACTTGGTCTTGGCTGGATGTTCTTGCTTATCTTCAGGGAGAGGGGCCTGTTACAGTGATTCTTAAGTGTCTTTGCCCGAGGCAGAATTGCACCATCCTTGCCAGGGGCCAGGCTAAGGAATCTTCTCAGGTTGGTTCTCAGGAGCTTTTGTTCCCTGAATGCTTTCCATACAGCTTTGGAGGAGGAGAATGGAGATGGCAGCCTCCCAGCCTCTGGCCCCAGAGGAGCCAAGAGCTCAGGGTCCACTCCTCAATGCTCCCTCAGAGAAAAGCTGTCAATCCCTCTCATCTCCCTGGTTTCTAGCCACACTCTGAGCTCACCCAGCCTGTGATGGAGCATTTCTACCTCTGGCTCACAGTCCCATTTGGAAACTCCAAACCCAGCAGATTCCTGCAGTACACTCCTGTGCCACTCCTCCTGGAGGAGGAAGGTGAGTCTCTCCAGAACTGCTGTTTGTTGGGTCCCTGCCTGAAGAGCAGTGGCCTGAATGTGCCTCGGATCACAGTTTATGGTATCTCTGAGCTGAGAACCCCTCCTTGGCTCTGTCTGTTCTGCCAGCTTCCCTGCTCTGATACCTGGGAGCTCTGCCACACTCAGAGACCCCCAATCCTTCTGTGATGCTGCAGGTCCTAAGACGACACTGTCCCCATGAGGGCTCCACCTCCCACTTAGCCTCTGGAGCAATGTTTCTCAGTGGAGCAGACTTCTAAAAGTTCCAATTTTGTGCTCACTGCTCTCTCACTTGCCAGGAGCTGGCCCTTGCCCCTGCAGCCTATCTTCTCAAATGTTGCCTTAGATTCACTTCTCCACACATCCTACCTTCCAGAAAGTGGTCGCTTTTCTGTTTCTAGAATTGCTGGTCTTCTTCTCTTCAATCTCCTGTTGAGTTTGTGGGTGTTCAGAATGGTTTGGTAACTATATAGCTGAATTCCTTGGACCAGATGAGATTTAGGTCTCCTACTCCCCTGCCATCTTGCTCCTCCCCCCATACAGGGTATTATCAATAAGATTAACAGCTGATTCTTCATCAGAAACCACAGAGACCAGAAGGCAGTGGGAAGACATATTTCAAGTTGAAAGAAAATACTGTGAACTAAGAATTGTATATCCTTGTAAAGCTATTTTTGAAAAAAAAAAAAAACTGAAGGAGAAATTAAGATATTCCTAAGTAAACAAAAACTGAAATAATTTATTGCTAGCAGACTTTCCTTATAAGAAATATTAAAGGGAGTCCTTAGGCTGAAATGAATGGAAACTATACAGTTTCTTGAATAAATATGGAACACTAATAGAGGTAACCATATAGTTGAATATAAAAGACAGTATAAACTTTTTTGCCTTTTTAAAATAAGAGTTAAAAGACAACTGCTAAAAGCAGTAATAAATCTGTGTTAATGGGCATACAGTATATAAAAATATCATTTATTTGACAATTACAGCATAAGAAGGGGGAAGAAGATAGAATTATATGGGAGCACAAAGCTTTTGTAAACTACTGAAATTAAGTTGGTGTTAATCTGAACTAGATTGTTCTAAAGGAATATATTAATTATAATCCCATGAAGCCAATAAGAAAATAACTCAAAAATATATAGTAAATGAAATTACAAGGAAATTAAAATAGTACACTAGAAAATCTGAAAGCACAATGGTGGAATATTGGAACAACAACAGCTACAAAAGATGTAATACTTAGAAAATAAATATCAAAATGGCAGACATAAAGCCTACTTTATGAGCAATCACATTAAATATAAAACACTGAAAAATTAACAACCCCAATTCAAAGGCAGGGACTGACAGAATGCATTTTTAAAATGGTTCAACTATATGCTGTCGCTATAGATCAAATATAGGTTAGGGGTTCATAAGAGCTGGGGAAAGAGGAAAGTGACTACTAAGTCACTTAGCTTTTTGTTTGTTTGGGTTTTTTTTTTTTAATTTTTTCAGTGATCAAAATTCTCTGGATTTTGAAAGAGTTAATCGTTGTGAAACCTTATGGATATATGAAAAAACAGTGAATTATGCATATAAATGGATAAAGTTTTTGGTATGTGGATTATACCTCAAAAAGAAAAACTTCTCTGAAATACCATTTCTCCTCTCTCACATTGTCAAGCTCCCAATATTCAGCAATATACTCTGTTGGTGAGACAGTAGAGGGACATTGCTAGAAGAAATACAAAAAGGCATGAGCTCCCTGAAAAAGACTGTGACAGTGTGTGGCATTTTGTACTTTCCCTTTGACCAGCCATCCCACTTCAAGATACACTCCTACAAATGTGAAATATCCCACATATAAGTTATTCTTTTTAACATCATTTGTAGTAGAAAACTGTTGGAAGCAACCCAAATGTCCATCAGTCTGAAGCCAGTTGGATGAACCATGATGCCTCCATAGGACAGAGTGCTACCCAGCAGGAAAAAAAAGAGAATGAAGTCCTTCTATGTACTCATACGGAGTGATTGCTAGAAAAAATTGGTAAATGAAAAAGCAGGTTCAAGTAGGAACAATACTTTGCTAACTTTTCGTGTAAGGAGTAGCAGGAAATGAGAGCACAAGTAATTATTTGCTTCTTTTTCTAGAAGACATACTGCAAAGGAAAAGCCAGAGGGGAGAAAGGGGTAGAGGTACTAAGGTAGAAAGGAAGGGAGACTTTGCTGAGCATTTTTTCACATTGTCTTGGATGGTGAACAGTGTAAATATTTTACATATTTTTTTAAAAAATTAAGTGAGAAAGAAAAGCAAACCCTAACGTAGAAACAGCATGGGTGATAGAAGTTGACAGGAAGCAACAGTCAAGTGACTTGTACACAATGTGCTGACTGCATCTCTTAGTGGATACACTGTAGTAACAGAAGGATGACAAAGAAGTCTTAAACTTCTTATTGTCCTTTCAGTGGTAAGCATGGAGTTAGTGGGATGCCTGGGTGGCTCAGTGGGTTAAAGCCTCTGCCTTCTTTTTTTAAAAAAGATTTTATTTTTTTATTTGACAGACAGAGATCACAAGTAGGCAGAGAGGTGGGCAGAGAGAGAGGAGGAAGCAGGCTCCCCGCTGAGCAGAGAGCCCGATGCGGGGCTCGATCCCAGGACACTGGGATCATGACCTGAGCCGAAGGTAGAGGCTTTAACCCACTGAGCCACCCAGGCGCCCCCAGAAATAAATAAAATCTTAAAAAAAAAAAAGCATGCAGTTAGTATTACTATTTTGGAGCTGTTTGTGTGCTTGCTGGGACCCAGAGGCCAGGATTCCCCGGGGAAGTGGTTCTGTTGCCAGCACCCAGACCCCAGATCTGCATTTCTAATGATCACTTTTGGTTACAAGGTGGAAATGGAGCTGTTCCCACCTTCATTTTCTACGTTGTCACTTAGCAGCATTCACCTTAGGTGATGTTGACACATCTGTACCACCCTCCATCTCTCCATCGTTCTTTCATAATGCCTCTTTGGATCCCTGTGTCCTCTATTATGACAGAATTCCTCTGTTCTACCACTCCACTCACTGTGTCATTTTTATTTTATTTTATTTTATATTTTTTAAAGATTTTATTTATTTATTTGACAGACAGAGATCACAAGTAGGCAGAGAGGCAGGCAGAGAGAGAGGAGGAAGCAGGCTCCCCACTGAGCAGAAAGCCCGATGCGGGGCTCGATCCCAGGACCCTGAGATCTTGACCTGAGCCAAAGGCAGAGGCTTTAACCCACTGAGCCACCCAGGTGCCCCTACTGTGTCATTTTTAAAGCCATGTTTCTATTCTATTCAGTACTTGTGTTTTCTTTTCTTTTTTTTTTCTTTTTAAGATTTTTTTTTTTTCTAACTGGGCCTTTTTCTTAAGAACTTGTTCTTGCTAGATATGAAATTGTTTCTTCTCTATCTCATGTTGTTTGCTTATTAACTGTGCTTCCTCTGTTGTGTATTCCTGTCTGTTATATTAGGACTTCTTTTGGGTGTGCTTGATTTTCTTCAGGTGTTTGTTAAATTGTGGTTGTGGGTTTGTTTTTGCATTTGAGTTGTCCTGAAAGGTGTGTGTGGCACTACTTACCATAGTCTATCATCATGGACATAGGCAAGTGCAACTTGGGACGGTCCATAGGACATGGATAAAAGCAGCTCCCAAGGAGGGTCTAGGTTTCTGGATGTGGCGGCTTCTGGCTTCTTGAGTCATCAACTGGGAATGGTACTGCTTACCTTTACCTGAACATCTACACTCACTGCTCCCTCCTGGTCAGTGACACCCCTGTCACTACCGCTGGCACAAGCTATGGAAGTTGGAAGAGAGGCTCAACCACCTGGCTTTCTCTCCTGCTAGATCCCATCTAGAACCCTTCAGATCGCTCTACCTGCTTCTCTCACACTTGGAGCTCCTGCTAGAGTGCTCCTTTTTAAGAGTCCTCTCCTTTGCATGTTTTGGGATTTGGTTTCCTTCCTCAGTCTGATCCCATCTGCCTTCTGACTTTCAGGTATCCGTCATAATGTCCATGAATGATGCCCTCTCTTGCTTTCCAAAATAGTTATGAAATTTTTAAGATACACTTTCTTAAATTTCTACAGATTTGTATGGAGAGACTGTAGTGGATGCATATGGTTCTTTTTATTTGAGGTTACTTTAGGGAATTAAGGCAATTAGGCAGCATTGACAATAATGTCTTTGGGTTCCCAGAGCAGAGATATAGAAATTGCAAAATGAGGATCTGGACTATTTCCCATTAATGATCCTAAGCCTAAAAGGAAGTTCTCTAGGGAATCATTGTGTTCTTGAATCCCATTCCTGTCACAGGCTCATCTATTAACCACTGTACTAACAATGACTTTGCCACCATTTGGTGACGCTACTATTGGCTGGAAAACATCCAGATGCACAGCACTCAGAAGCCAAATCAATCCCATTGATTGTAAGATGATAAATGATCCCAAGGCACAATCCATAGACCTGATAACTGCCACTTTCAAAGGAAGACATCTTTAAGCGAGCTCTAACAAGAATGTTAAATGGTTTTTTAAAAAGATTTTATTTATTTATTTGACAGAGAGAGAAAGAGAGAGAGATCACAAGTAGGCAGAGCAGCAGGCAGAGAGAGAGTGGCACTGAGCAGAGAGCCTGATGTGGGGCTCTATCCCAGGACCCTGAGATCAGGACCTGAGCTGAAGGCAGAGGCTTAACCCACTGAGCTACCTAGGTGCCCCAAGATTGTTAAATGTTATGCAGTTAAGGGCTTGAGAATGTCAAAAGGAAATAGTCACCATTTTGGAAAAATGTCCAATTTATTTGCAGATGGATAAGGACCTGTATGAAACAGCTATGTGATTTTCAAATTGCATGTGAAAAGAAGCAGAGATAACAAGAGTACCCATACTATTGTGCCTTCCCCAGCATCCCCCACCACATGTGAGCTCCTCCTGTTTGGTTCCTGACCCTACAGAAGAGAAAAGAGGAAACTAACACTAAGGAATTCCTGGCTCCATTAGCTGGTGGTGTTGGGGCCTGGATGATCCCAGGGGCTGGCATGTGTCTGACACTTACCTCACTGGACTTCATCCCACATTTCTTATGCTGGGGTAGGTGGGCCCACCCCTGGTAGAGCACTACAGTTCCCAAGAGTAAGAGCAGTTGTCACATAAAAGTGCTACTTTTAAAAAATGTATTTATTTATTTATTTGAGAGAAAGAGAGAGAATAAGCTGGGGGAGACAAGCAGACTCCCCACTGAGTGCAGAGCCCAATGCAGGACTTGATCTTACACCCTGAGATCATGACCTGAGCTGAAACCAAGAGTCGGATGCTTAACCAATTGAGCTACCCAGGCACCCCAAAAGTGCTGTTTTTATTCAGATCATCAATCTTGTCAAAAATATCAGGAAAACAAAATCCTACAATTTGACATAAACAAACAGACAGACATATTATGGATAGGAAGCAATCTCAACATTAATTTTTAAGACAAAACATGAGATGTCAAAGAAATGTTAGAGTAGTGGAGAGTGGCTTTAGGCTTTGTCTTCTCATCTTTCGTTGTATTTATTTCTCCTCATACCACTTTCCTAAAGGTTTCACTGGAAGAGTTTAGGAAGCTGTTCTTGAAAGGCAGATACTGTAGGCAGACTCACTCAGTACCCCACCACATGTCTCCTTCTTCAGCTACCCTTCCTGTCCTGCAGTCTTGGGGAAACTAAAAATTGCATTTCCCAGCCTTCTTTGTAGCAAAGCTTCATAAGTTTTGTGGCGCTGATGTACCCATTTGATACTACCTGAAATCAAGGGCCAAGACAGTCTATTTGCTCCTCCTTTGATCTGTGAAGTCTAGGACAACACCTTGCCTGGCTAAGGACCATATACCCACCCTGCCAAGATGGTGGAGAGTGCATGGGTAGAGACCCGGTCCCCATCATGGCACCAAAAGCTCTTTCTGGCTTGCCACTTACCTACCTTTCTGAGATTATCTATCTGCTTGTCATTCAGGGAAATACCCTGAACCCATTCGCTTGGAAGTATCCAGGCTGTGAGTCAGTTGTCAGGATTCAGGAGAGGAATGATGAGGGCTTTAACCATCAATCATCAGATTGGAGAGAATGACTAGATAGATCTCAGAGGTGTTCGGAGACAGAATCAACTGAGCATGGGACCAGAGTGGTGACACCAGCGTTTCTGGCCTAGCCAATTCCCAAGTCAGGTACTGTAGGAACACGTTTGGAGGAAAGTTATAAATTGAACACTGGAAATTCTAAGCTGAGTTTTGTGAAGAAAATCCCAGGGTGGAGATGCCTAGTGGACCAATGAAGTACAGACCTAGAACTTTTTTTTTTCTATTTTAAAAGCTGCTTTTATTATTTTTTTTATAAACATATAATATATTTTTATCCCCAGGGGTACAGGTCTGTGAATCGCCAGGTTTACACACTTCACAGCATTCACCATAGCACATACCCTCCCCAATGTCCATAACCTGCCCCCCTTCTCCCAACCCCCCTCCCCCCAGCAACCCTCAGTTTGTTTTGTGAGATTAAGAGTCACTTATGGTTTGTCTCCCTCCCAATCCCATCTTGTTTCATTTATTCTTCTCCTACCCCCTTAACCCCCCATGTTGCATCTCCACTTCCTCATATCAGGGAGATCATATGATAGTTGTCTTTCTCCGATTGACTTATTTAGCTAAGCATGATACCCTCTAGTTCCATCCACGTCACTGCAGATGGCAAGATTTCATTTCTTTTGATGGCTGCACAGTATTCCATTGTGTATATATACCACCTCTTCTTTATCCATTCATCTGTTGATGGACATCTAGGTTCTTTCCATAGTTTGGCTATTGTAGACATTGCTGCTATAAACATTCGGGTGCACGTGCCCCTTCGGATCACTACGTTTGTATCTTTAGGGTAAATACCCAGCAGTGCAATTGCTGGGTCATAGGGTAGTTCTATTTTCAACATTTTGAGGAACCTCCATGCTGTTTTCCAGAGTGGTTGCACCAGCTTGCATTCCCACCAACAGTGTAGGAGGGTTCCCCTTTCTCCGCATCCTCGCCAGCATCTGTCATTTCCTGACTTGTTAATTTTAGCCATTCTGACTGGTGTGAGGTGATATCTCATTGTGGTTTTGATTTGTATTTCCCTGATGCCGAGTGATACAGACCTAGAACTTGAGGAAGATTTTTGGTCTTGGGAAGTGGACTGAGAAAGATGAGCCATGCAAGTTCAAATTAGAGGTCTCCTCATGAATAAGTAAATGACCTGGGTAGGCCTCTTGATGTGCATTTCCCATAATCATTATGAGTGAATAATGTTTACCTTGTGTTGTTGGGACCCTGAGCTCAGTTAGCTGCTTAACTGTGTGTTTGTGAGTGTGTGTGTATTTTTCCCTGATATATATATTTCCCCTATATATATAGATGATAGATAGATAAATAGATAGATATAGATATAAAGGAGGGAATACATGATTGTAGGGTTTAAGCAACATCTTAGTACATTTTCCCCAAAACCACTCTTTTAAAATTTAACGGCCAAAGAAGTACTAAGTCCAGAACCTGAAAAGAGTAAAGAAGGGAAATGAAAATGAGAAAGATTCTGTCTCCAGGCATTGCTCTATTCAGTTTTAATATCCACCTGGGATCTATAACATGTGAGGTCAGAGAAAGGGGATGACCATTTATCTAGTATACCTAGACATAGCCTAGGTGTGTGCTCCAAGTAATCCTTCCAGTAACATGGTTCTACAGCAGACACCATTTGATCAGTTTATCAATCAATTTATCAGTCAACAAATACTGTGAATGCTGAGTCCGGTGCTTGGCCCTCCGGAGCAAGAGCAGCCTAGAGCACGGGAGGAGACTAAGTCCTCAGGATTAGACTGTCTTTGGGAAACTTTACCACACCCCTCCCATAATAGCCCTAGCCATTCCCAAATTAACCACTAAGTCAAAGGTGCCCTTGACTTAGTTGTTGACAGACTTAGTGAAGATGACAGACTTCACTCAAGTTTCTTAGCTGGACCTCACTCTGGGCCAGCCAAATTGCTGCCCCCTTCCTCTGCCCCACCACCCCAGCCAGCTCATGGAGAAATTCTGAAGTCTCAACAGTAACCAATAGGAGGCAGCAAGTGGGGATTGTTTATAATTATATTGTTCATTTTCACTTTTTATTATGGAGATTTTTTGAACACATACAGAAGTAGAGAAAATAGTATAACAGGTTCTCCTTTACCCCTTACCTGCATCCATCCTTTGTTTCTAAGTAAATTCCACTATTATTGCTTCACTGTAAATGAGTCAGTGTATGTTTCTAATATATAAGGATTCTTTTATTAGAAGCATAACTGTGATACCATTATCTCATCTTAAAATGCTCAATAATGATCTAATATCATCAAATGTTATTTATGTTTATTTTACCAACTGGCATTGCATCTCCATCTCCTTTCTCTGTCCCTTCCCGGCCCAGAAGCCCCCCCTTGTTGCTAAGGAAAACCCTCTCTACCTGGACAAGGGATAGCGCCCTCTACATCCCTCCCTGTGTGACTCTGGTCCATGGACAGCCCTCTATTCCCTAGTTGAGGTTGTTTATTATATTTAAGGGACTCTCTGAGTTGCTTTTATAGCTCTCAAGCTGGATGAAAAATAATTTGAACAAATTTGAAATTCCAGCTCTGACTTCAAGATCCCTCCAGGGTATTAATTATTTTATTTTCACTGTGGACTGTAAATATTGGGTCCTTTACTTAAAAGACACCCTTGGGTTTCGTTTTTACCAAAAGCCCCATAGGCAAGCCCACATACTGAAACACAGAACCGACGTTATTTAGAACAGCTTGTTAACAAGAGCCTCCCGCAATCAGGCTGGGAAGCCAGTTGAAAAGAAAGCTTTACCCAGTGGCCTCATTCACTCAATTGAAACATTTATGGGGCATCAAGGACATGTGGATCTGGCGTTGCATAAGGGCTGAGAAATGTGCTTTCAGGGACTTTCTACTCCGGTGGAGAGCTAAGACGTTTGCACAAATCAGATGACTAACACTCGTAGGCAGTCTGGGGGCTAAGGGAGCAGCTCAGGTCATGGACTGAGTATGTCCCCTTGAGCTGCAATGGGCTAGGCAGGGTCCTGATTAGAACTCAGGGTTTGGTCTCCAGGCAAGTTATAGTGGAGGGCAGAGTTGTGTCAGGCAAGGTGGCTGTTATGGAAATCTACTGCCACCTTCTGAATGCAGTGTCCAGGGCCAAAGTCACAGCAGGTATTGGGGGACAAGCGGTCCGGGTCAAGGTGGGAGAAGAGCCCTTAGGAGAGCCACACTGGGGTACAAGCTGAACTGGCCCTTACTCCCCAGCCACCCAGGACCACCTGCCTGTGACAGGTGGCTCTCAAACCAAGGGAGAGTCCTTCCTTCTGTCTTTGAGTTCTACCTGGTTCCAAGGCCCCTGTACTCTTCCTGGTCTCTGTGGACCCAGACCTTTGTCTAGGTCTCTAACTTTTTGTTTCCTAGTTTCCTATCTAAGATCCTTTGTTCCTGCTTTTGCTGGAGCTCTGGACGTGAGACCAGATTGATTTTGTTCCTTCCTCTTCATCCACCCTTGACTGACCTTGGACTCCTCTTCTTGCCACCTGAGCTTTCCTTTTTTCTCTGTTTCTGCCTTCATCTTGAGCCTGACCCTGCAGCCCAATGTCTACCTCAAATCCTCACTCTTGACAAAGCCAAATTGCATAATTTAGTTTTAAAATGAGACTAAATCTGGTCTAAAGTGAATTATAATAAGATGATGGTGTTTGGCATGGAGGTTCCTCAAAAAGTTGAAAATAGAGCTACCCTATGACCCAGCAATTGCACTACTGGGCATTTACCCTAAAGATACAAACGTAGTCATCTGAAGGGGTACGTGCACCCAAATGTTTATAGCAGCAATGTCCACAATTGCCAAACTATGGAAAGAACCTAGATGTCCATCAACAGATGAATGGATAAAGAAGAGGTGGTACATATACAATGGAATACTATGCAGCCATCAAAAGAAATGAAATCTTGCCATTTGCGACAACGTGGATGGAACTAGAGGGTATTATGCTTAGCTAAATAAGTCAATCGGAGAAAGACAACTATCATATGATCTCCCTGATATGAGAAAGTGGAGATGCAACGTGGGGGGTTGGGGGGTAGGAAGGGAGGGAGACAAACCATAAGTGACTCTTAATCTCACAAAACAAACTGAGGGTTGCTGGGGGAAGGGGGATAGGGAGAGGGTGGTGGTGTTATGGACATTGGGGAGGGTATGTGCTATGGTGAGTGCTGTGAAGTGTGTAAACCTGGCGATTCACAGACCTGTACCCCTGGGGCTAATGATACATTATATGTTTATTAAAAATTTTTTAAAATATTTTAAAATATGATGGTGTTTGGCTTGAAAAAGAAGATGGGATTAGATAGTCATTGCATGGCCACTCCATGGCATCTGTGACAGCCAACCCTGTGGACCTGGATCCTCATGCCATCCTAGGCTTATGTAGAGTGAAATAAGAACTTAATACTATGATTTCAAATGAACAGGAAAGGACGTATTTTTTTCATTTCCTTTTTTCATTAACTCAGCTTGTAAAAATAGGAACCCCTGAGCCAGATAATGTCTTAGATGTCTTCCAGCTTAAACATTTACATATGTGGTCTTGCTTTTAGCAAACTGAATAACTTAAATAAATTTCACATGGCTTTTTCAGGAACAAACTCAGTTTTGTGTTACTTTTTTTCCCAGATCCTGTTTTGTGGTTTTAATGAGGTCACTTATTCTACACATTGTGTCTGAGGGTCTAATGTGTATGTAAACAAGAGGTGGTGGAAATTGGAATTGCTGTTCCTGCTGCCAAGCCAGCCTCATGTTCCAGAGTGACATGTGACTCCAAGACTCTGAGACGCTGAGCTTCCAGTCCTGCTCAACCCTGGGTGAGGAGGGGGCTGTGTATAGATTTTCTCAGGACACAGCACATCTGTGTGCAGAGTTGGGCACCTCTTTCCCACGCTGGGGTTTATGTAGCTGAGAAGATTCTGGAAGTCACTTTCCAAAGTAGAGTTGGATTCAAAACAAAGGTGAACCTTACAAAACCAGGTTGCCCATCTTGCCCTATGTGTCACATATTTTTGTTTGTAAGTGGGGGAAACTCAAACTGTATTAAATAAAACAAAGGATTTAATTGGTTATACAACCAAAAAGTCCAGGGAGTACCTGGCTTCAGGCACGGCTGATTCAGGGGCTCAAACAACATCTGCAGGAAACTTTTTTTAAACTTTCTTATCTCTGCTTTCTTTTGTGTTCACCTCCTTCAGAGATATGCAAATCTGGCCGCTAGAAATTTCAAGTTTTTATTCTACCAGTTTAACATCAGAGGAAAGAGAGCAACTCCTTTTATGGGGGTTAGGGGTTGGTAGGTGCTTTCTTGAGATATAATTCACATATTAAACAGTTCCTCCACTTAAAGTTCATCCATTTATGTAAGCCAAAGGTTTTTTTTTTAAGAAAATGATTTTTTAAACATTTTTTAAAAACATTTAATAACAAGATCACATCATTCCAAAATTATTCAATACAATTAGGTTTTCTTAAACCACTTTATACCTGCTTTTTTAAAAAAAATCCCAGAAAATGAGTAAACAGGTTTAATTACAGAAAATAAAACAAAATAACCATCTCCAAAGATCTAAATCTAATACTTGACAGTTTTAGTACTTATTTTACTTTCTCTTTGAAATCAACTGAGAAATTGCTTAGAGTATTTAAGTGTGTCTTTTGGTGAGCTGAAGATCTCTTTCTCTTTCTCTCTCTCTCTCCTGCATCATAGATTTACAATCACAATGACTTCAGAGGGGAAAAGTCATTAATTTCATGTGATCCTGACTTATTTATTGCTATCTAGATTTTTAAATTGAGTTTTCATTATTATTTTTTTAAATTTTTTATTTTTTAAATTTCTTTTCAGTGTACCAGAATTCATTGTTTATGCACCACACCGAGTGCTCCATGCAATACGTGCCCTCCATAATAGGCTCACCCACCTTCCCACCCTACCCCCCACCCCTTCAAAACCCTCAGATTGTTTTTCAGAGTCCATAGTCTCTCATGGTTCATTTACCCCTCCAATTTCCCTCAACTCCCTTCTCCTATCTCCCCATGTCCTCCGTGTTATTCCTTATGCTCCACAAATAAGTGAAACCATATGATAATTGACTCTCTCTGCTTGACTTATTTCACTCAGCATAATCTCTTCCAGTCCCGTCCATGTTGCTACAAAATTTGGGTATTCATCCTTTCTGATGGAGGCATAATACTCCATAGTGTATATGGACCACATCTTCCTTATCCATTTGTCCGTTGAAGGGCATCTTGGTTCTTTCCACAGTTTGGAGACCGTGGCCATTGCTGCTATAAACATTGGGGTACAGATGGCTCTTCTTTTCACTACATCTGTATCTTTGGGGTAAATACCCTGTAGTGCAATTGCAGGGTCATAGGGAAGCTCTATTTTTAATTTCTTAAGGAATCTCCACACTGTTTTCCAAAGTGGCTGCACCAACTTGCATTCCCACCAACAGTGTAAGAGGGTTCCCCTCTCTCCACATCCTCTCCAACACATGTTGTTTCCTGTCTTGTTAATTTTGGCCATTCTAACTGGTGTAAGGTGGTATCTCAATGTGGTTTTGATTTGAATCTCCCTGATGGCTAGTGATGATGAACATTTTTTCATGTGTCTGATAGCCATTTGTATGTTTTCATTGGAGAAGTGTCTGTTCATGTCTTCTGCCCATTTTTTGACGTGATTATCTGTTTTGTGTGTGTTGAGTTTGAGGAGTTCTTTATAGATCCTGGATATCAACCTTTTGTCTTTACTGTCATTTGCAAATATCTTCTCCCATTCCGTGGGTTGCCTATTTGTTTTCTTGACTGTTTCCTTTGCTGTGCAGAAGCTTTTCATTTTGATGAAGTCCCAAAAGTTTATTTTCGCTTTTGTTTCCTTTGCCTTTGGAGACATATCTTGAAAGAAGTTGCTGTGGCTGATATCAAAGAGGTTACTGCCTATGTTCTCCTCTAGGATTCTGATGGATTCCTGTCTCACGTTGAGGTCTTTTATCCATTTTGAGTTTATCTTTGTGTACGGTGTAAGAGAATGGTCGAATTTCATTCTTCTACATATAGCTCCAGCACCAGCTGTCTCTACACCTTAAAGCACTGGAGGATCAACAACAAATCAAACCAACTCCACACATAAGAAGATAAATAATCAAGATTAGAGCTGAAATCAATGAAGTAGAAATCAGAGATACAGTAGAACGTATCAATGAAACTAGAAGCTGGTTTTTTGAAAGAATCAATAAGATCAATAAACCATTGGCTACACTAATCCAAAAGAAAAGAGAGAAAGCCCAAATTTATAAAATTATGAATGAAAAGGGAGAGATCACAACTAACACCAAGGAAGTAGAAACAATCATCAGAAGTTATTATCAACAGTTATATGCCAATCAGCTAAACAACCTACATGAAATGGATGCATTCCTGGAAAACTATAAACTCCCAAAATTGAACCAGGAAGAAATTGACAACCTGAATAGACCGATATCTAGTAACAAGATTGAAGCAGTGATCAAAAACCTCCCAAAAAACAAGAGCCCAGGACCTGATGGATTCGCTGGGGAATTCTACTAAACTTTCAAAGAAGAAATAACACCTATTCTCCTGAAGCTGTTTCAAAAAATTGAAGCAGAAGGAAAACTTCCAGACTCTTTCTATGAAGCCAGCATTACCTTGATCCCCAAACCAGGAAGAGACCCTACCAAAAAGGAGAATTTCAGACCAATATCACTGATGAATATGGATGCTAAGATTCTCAACAAGATCCTAGCAAACAGGATCCAACAGCACATTAAAAAGATTATCCACCATGACCAGGTGGGATTCATTCCTGGGCTACAAGCATGGTTCAACATTCGCAAATCAATCAATGTGATAGAACAAATTAATATGAGAAGAGAGAAGAACCACATGGTCCTCTCAATTAATGCAGAAAAAGCATTTGACAAAATCCAGCATCCATTCCTGATTAAAACGCTTCAAAGTGTAGGGATAGAGGGAACATTCCTGAACTTCATAAGATCTATCTGTGAAAGACCCACAGCAAATATCATCCTCAAAGGGAAAAAGCTTGCAGCCTTCCCATTGAGATCAGGAACACGACAAGGATTCCCACTCTCACCACTCTTGTTCAACATAGTATTAGAAGTCCTAGCAACAGCAATCAGACAACATAGAGAAATAAAAGGTATCCAAATTGGCAATGAAGAAGTCAAACTCTCTTCGCAGATGACATGATTCTTTATATGGAAAACCCAAAAGACTCCACCCCCAAACTATTAGAACTCATACAGCAATTCAGTAATGTGGCAGGATACAAAGTCAATGTACAGAAATCAGTGGCTTTCTTATACACTAACAATGAAAATACAGAAAGGGAAATTAGAGAATCAATTCCATTTACTATAGCACCAAGAACCATAAGATACCTGGGAATAAACCTAACCAAAGAGGTAAAGGATCTGTACTCGAGGAACTACAGAACACCCATGAAAGAAATTGAAGAAGACACAAAAAGATGGAAGACCATTCCATGCTCTTGGATCAGAAGAATAAACATTGTTAAAATGTCTATACTGCCTAGAGCAATCTATACATTTAATGCCATTCCGATCAAAATTCCACCGGTATTTTTCAAAGAGCTGGAGCAAATAATCCAGAAATTTGTATGGAACCAGAAGAGAACCCGAATCGCTAAGGAAATGTTGAAAAACAAAAATAAAACTGGGGCATCACGTTACCTGATTTCAAGCTTTACTACAAAGCTGTGATCACCAAGACAGCATGGTACTGGCATAAAAACAGACACATAGACCAGTGGAACAGAGTAGAGAGCCCAGATATGGACCCTCAACTCTATGGTCAAATAATCTTCGACAAAACAGGAAAAAATATACAGTGGAAAAAAGACAGTCTCTTCAATAAATGATGCTGGTCCCCTTCTCCTAACTCCCACCCCAGCCCTAGGCAACCACCAGTCTACTTTCTGTTTCTATGGATTTGCCTATTCTAGATATTTCCTGTAGATGAATCATACAATACCATGGCCCCTTGCAACTCTTTTACTTAGCATAAGGCTTTTGATGTCCATCCATATTGTAGCATAAATCAATATTTTCCTCCTTTTTCCTTACTAACAATATTTCATTGTGTGGATGGACATTTTATTTACCTATTCATTAGCTGATGAGCATTTGAACTGTTTCTGCTTTTTGGCTCTTAGGAATAATGCTGCTATAAACAATGCATACAGGTTTTTGTGTGGATGTATGTTTTCATTTCCCTTGGGTATATACCTGGGAGTGGAACTTCTGGGTCATATGACAGTTCTGTGTGTAACCTTCCAAGGAACTGCTGACTGCTTTCCAAAGTGGCTGCCCTGTTCTGCATTCTCATCAGCAGTGGAGGAGAGTTCCAGTCTCTCCACATCCTCACCCACACTTGTTACCATCTGTGATTTTGATTAGAGTCACCCTCATGGGTGTGAAGTGGCACCTCACTCATGTAGTTTTGATGTGCACTTCCCTTGGAAAGGAAAAGGGGTAAGGAGATTCCTTTGGGGGTGAACATCATAATCCCAGACAGGAAGCTTGAACTTAGAATTAACTGAAAATTTATACAAAAGAGACAATCAAATTAGAAGAGGTAGAATTACCTTTAATTGGGAAATGTAAAAATATTTTGCCCAGAGAGAAATGACTCTAAAGCAAATTGGGATGATATATGTCTATTTATATAGATAGAGCACACACAAAGAAAATTACATCCTATGCTTACCTTAGTTTCGGCGGGTGAACTCTGATGCAGCTGCATTTGACACAAATGTTAGACCAGACACATGATTATTATAATTATCATTCACATATTTTATATTTATATTTATTATATTTATATTATGTATTCTATAATAATACATTATATATTTATATTTATATCTTATTTATATATTTTATATTTATATTTTTAATAAAAAACAAGCTGAGATCCAAAGCTGTTAAGAGACAGAAAACTGGAACAGTCCTGGATTTTCCAATTTCCTGGCCCGTGCTCTCCCCACCACACCACACGACCATCCTCTGAATCCTTGCATGTATACTGTTCCCGGTTGATAGGAGTTGGGTTTGATTCAATTCTAAGGTGCCAAGTTGCACAGGAATAAAAGCCTAGGATGATGGCTGGAACAGAGTAATGACAAATGCTGAATCATGCAAGGGAAACTGTTTTTCATTTTTCCTGTGTGGGTGATCAGCTCACGCGGGCCATCACATGAATGAGCTCAGCTTTGAGTCTCCAGGCTCATGTCTGAATGATGGATGAAGACTGTGGATATGCAGACTTCAGGGACTCTGGCTCCTCCAAAGCAAAAACCAATGCTCAGCTCAAGCATCACCTACATGCACCTATTATCTGGGGCTTGAAAGACAGTAAAAATGAATTCGTGACAAGAGGCAGGCTTATCTCCATGGCCTGGGGTCCAGGCGTGAGACTAAATGTAGGAACCCCTCCTTGGGTTATCACCTCACATTCTGCAGTCAGTCGCCTGGATTTCTTAGCAAAAGATGAAGCGACTGTTTAAGCAGCCGTTAGCGGGGAGGCGAGGACACTTGCCCAACTCTGTGTGGAGTTTAGCTGGTACAAGTGTGTGCTCGACTCGTGCCTCAGAATGTACCCCCCTGCATGCTCTCCTACCATCCTTCTGGAGAAGGATGGCTGGTTGGCTTGCAGGATCCTGAGAACTCTTCAGGGATAGGCTACCCTTCTCTGGAGCCTTCCCAAGAGAAGGGAGGCTGGGATTTCCCGAATCAGAGACTATGAGCCACCCCGATACTTCAGATCCACCTCACACTATCCCGCAATATGCCATATAGGATTTCTGGAAGGTAGCCATGGTGTTCTGAGGGAAACATAGCATACTGTATTTTCTCCTTAGAGCTTCATGACCCAAACTGGAGATGAAAGATTCTGAGAAGTCCTGACTTATAGACCAAAACTTCCTCACTTTTAAGCAAGCCGGCTTTTCCAGCTCTATCTGAGCACAGAGCACATTTTCCCCCCAGAACACTGGTTAATCCTCCACTGAGGATGGTAGTGTTGTTACAATCTGGCTGTCAGTCTCCTACGTCTGAGTGGTTCCTGCGAGGTAAGGTTTGTGCTCTCCATCCGCTCTAGTAGGTAGGCAGAAAGGGAAGAGGTTGATAGCCCTGAGTCCCCCAGTTGGGTCCTCTGACAACCCAAAACAGGGAATCAGACTGCCTATCACTAGGGTGACCACATGGCCTGATTTTCCCACAACAGCCAGGTTACACAATTACTACTGACTCCTTTTGCTCCCCCAAAGTGTCCCAGTTTGGATTATAAGTTATATAGTGCCCACTGTCACTGTGAGCATCGGGCATTCCTAAGGCTGCTGCCTGGTTGAGACCCTCAGACTGGAAGTGATGGAGCCAGTGGCTGGAAGGTCACACTTTTGTAGGAACCAGGGACGTCTTCAGAGGGCCTCTGGGAGTTCCAAGAAGGCTGAGATATCATCCAGAAGCCATGGACAGATCTAGGCAGGGAGGAAGAGGGCAGGAAGCCAGGATAATACCTTAGATTGCTCCAAGAAGACCCCAGGATCCTAATGCAGCCTTTTGCTGCTTCTACTGGGTTGTTGCACTTGACTATGTCACTAATCTTTCTCATGTTTGTGCTTTGAGAGCTCACCCCCTGTCCTCCCCCCACACTTTTTTAGTAAAATTCTTCAAAATGTCAGTCTGCACCAATTGTGCTAGAGAGAAAAACTGTTTCTGTTGACTGCAGTGTTTGAAAGCCAGAAGAGCAGCCCTGGGACCTGGGGCAGAAGGAGTTGGGGATTGTGTTGAGATTCCTGTGGGGTGGTTGACCACTGGGGGCAGAGGCAGACACAAGGGAAGTTCCATGACACCCAGAAAGTAGGGAGCTTGGTGGGGGCGGGATGGGGTGGAAGATGGGTGGGAGTTTGGGCTAGAGGGAACAGCATAGAGCAAAGATACTGTGTATTAGTTTCTTTCTTTCTGTCTTTTTAAAAATATTTTATTTATTTATTTGACAGAGAGATAGCGAGGGAGGGAATACAAGCCAGGGGAGAGGGAGAGGGAGAGGGAGAAGCAGACTTCCTGCTGAGCTGGGGGCCCGATGCAGGGCTCGATCCCAGGACCCTGGGATCATGAAGTGAGCCAAAGGCAGATGCTTAACAACTGAGCCACCCAGGCACCCTGTGTATTAGTTTCTTATTGCTGCTGTAAACTTAGTAGTTTAAAACAACACAAACTTCCTATCTTACAGTTCTGGCCGTCAGAGGTCTGAAATGGATCTCATGGGGCTTAAATCCAGGTATCAGAAGGGCTGCATTCCTTTATGGAAGCTCTAGAATCCAGTTTCTTGCCTTTTCTATCTTCTAGAGACTATGTGCATTCCATAGCTCATGGTCACTCCACCTGCAAAGCCAGCAATGACATTATTCTGAACTCTGCTTCTACCACCACATCTCTGACTTCCCTGCCCTTTCTCTCTTCTCTGTTCTTGCATTTCTAAGGACTCTTGTGATGACAGGGGCCCATCTGAAGAATCCAGGATAATCTCCCCAGCTCAGCATCCTTAGTGCAATCACACCTGCAGAATCTCTTTCACCGTATATGGGTCACATAGTCATAGGTTCCCAGAACTAAAGAGTGGGCACCTTTGGGGGCCATGATTTTGCCTAACACAGGCACAGGTAAGAAACTGTCCCTTGGGGGCTCCTGGGTGGCTCAGTTGGTTAAGAATCTGCTTTCAGTTCAGGTCGTGATCTCATGTCCTGGGATCGAGCCTCACATCAGGCTCCCCGCTCAGCAGGAAGTCTGCTTTTCCCTCTCCCTCTGCCTGCTGCTCCCCCTGCTTGTGCACGCTCTAGCTCTCTCTCTCTCTCTCTCTGTCAAAAAAAAAAAAAAAAAATTAAAAAAAAGAAAAGAAAAAAGAAATTGTCCCTGAAAATCAGGAAGAGTGAATGGTCCATTTCACTGGATTGGAAGGAGTTTGTATGAGGGAAGACATGGAAGTGTGGGCTAGAGATATAGGAAAGGAGAAGTGTTCTAGATTCTCTTCAGAGGGCGTCAATGACAATAGA
Source organism: Enhydra lutris kenyoni (assembly GCF_002288905.1). NCBI lineage: Eukaryota > Metazoa > Chordata > Mammalia > Carnivora > Mustelidae > Enhydra > Enhydra lutris. The sequence goes on from NW_019154150.1 coordinate 14,996,890, forward strand.
TCATATTCGTCACCCAGGCAGCAGGAAGTGAGGACAGCTATGTGATCCCAGTGTGGCAGGCCTGGGGCAAGGCAAACAGACCTCCCTCATGGTGACACCCCATATCCAATGGGCTGGCCAAGGTACAGGCTTATAAACTCAAAATCCTAGAGCCCTTAGCTCATGTTGGGGTGAGCACTGGGCTTGCTCAGTGATTGTCCCCTTTCCTCCTTTAGTGGCAGTAGCAGAAGTCTTTTTGCAGATGAAATCCTTGGGTGTAACAGGTGAAAGCAGAGCTGTTCAGGTTGGCTCAGAGTGAGGGGACCCCAGAACTACCTACTCCCTGCCCGTCGAGGTTCCTGAGGCACCTCCAACGATGCCAAGCACCGTGGAAAACCTGAAGCCAAGTTCAGAACGCCGCATGGGCAGCAAGGACTCAGAGGAGCTGGGATGAATTAAATGGTCAAATGTGGTAGTCTCTGAATGGAGCTGCCCACAGCAGGGTACGCACAGTGTGTCTTGGTTTGGGCTCCCCTAGAAGCAGATCTTAAGGATCTGAGTGCAAGTTGTTTACATGGAAGGTGAAGAGAGCACAGGAAAGTGAAGGACAGCCAGTAAGCATGTGCTATTCAACCAGCTACTGCAGTGGGAAACTAGAGCCAGTCCTAAGGAGGAGCTCTGGGATGCGAGGCCTATGGTGCTGGGGTATTCACATCCATCAGTCATTGCTTAAGGGCTGGCTGAAGGACATGTCAATTCTAGGTTCTTCCCACTCCTTCCCAGATGCAGACCTAATGGGCTCTGGCTCAGTAGCCCTCAACAAAGATGGCTGATTGAGTCAGCCTTTCACTGTGCCCAGAAATGGCAGGGATTTCCAAGGGTGGACACTGACAGCACTGCCTAGAAATGGTTTTGTCAGTGAGTGTGGGGATAGCTGAATTGTCCATTCTGCCTATTTCTCCATCAACACCCCCAAGCAGGCCTCTTACCAAGGGTTCCAGAGCATTCCAGGTTCACAATGGCTGCACCCTGCATTCTGCTCTGTGGTCCTCTCAGGAGAACCATCTGCCTAGCACCCATGGTGCCCACCATAGCACCATGTTTTTCTATCACAATATGACTTCTCCTCCATTGCGTAGGGAGAGGAATCTCTGTCTCTGTTTCTTGGTGTTCTGAAATGTCCATCTCTGTGTGATCAGAAGACATCCAAGGAAATCTGAGCACAGAAAGAAACATTCCTAATTTCAGGAGCTCCTACAGGACTGGGCCAACTTTCTGGCAGAACAAGGATGTGAACTCAATGTCCTCTGGAAAACCAGCTTCACTTCTATACCAAGAGCCTATAATTACAGCAACTGGGCAGGGAGGGATATTTAAAGTGATGATTAGACATGAAAAAAAATTAAAGACCCTTTGTTTCTATGCTCATTATGCTTCTTTATGATGATTATACAAAAAAGTGCCGTTATTCAGACAATTAGCTTCATTAGCAGATTATATAAATTAATGGTTTTCTAGTTTCGTTCCAAATCCCAAGCCAAGTGCCCAGTAGTTGATCATAGCTCAGTAAGGATGCCCTTGTCCACCCGCCTTCCTTCCCCCACCCATCTTCTTTTCTGGGAACGTGACATCCAGGGCTGCCCACAGCAGACACAGGATGACAGAGAAGTCTCTGCCTTGGGCCATCCCCCAAGGACCTCTGGGCAGAGCTCATCTCAGGACTATGGGACCCAGGCAACTACTAGCCCCTCTGGGCTGTAGTCTGATTGCTTGGGGGAGGAGAGGTGGCAAACAGAGCCAATCCCCTCAGTCTGAAAATTCAAAGTCCATCCTAATCTGTTTCCAGTCTATGTACCAGGTCCTTCCCAGGAGAGCTCCATACTCCCTGGGGCCACCACCACTTCCCACTTGGATGCCTCTGCCCTGCTGTCTTTCTCCTTCCCCAGTTCTGTCTTCCAGATCCTACCTATTCCTCGGGGCCCCTGCATCAACTCCCTAGGGCCTTTCTTATGTCCTCTCAGGCTCTTTGCCTGCCCCTCTCCTGTGATCCTTGCCACTTAAAATTATTTTAATTTAAAAAGCAGCACATTAATTCATTCTTACTATAAAACATTAAACACAGCTAAGCATAATTATATAGCACAAAATGCAGAAGTCCCCAACCGCTCCCTCTGTCCCTCCCAACCCCTTTCCAGAGGTAATCACAAGGGACAGCTGGCAACCCTCTGTGCGGGTCCAGGCTCACTTCTCTCCTCTTGGAGATTTTCCATGGCGGGGCCTAGGGCTCGACTTTACTCTTTCAGTGGCGGGTGAACACCGAATGCATAATCAACCCTTTATAGGCCATCGGGGTTGCAGGGAATTTGTGACTAATAGAGTCAAAAGACAGGTGTTTGTGAACGGATTCACCCCTTGCCACTCCCCCTCCTGCTCCCCTTCTTCCTTTATACAAATCAGAGAGGTTTTAAGTCCATACCCAGAATTCATTCTCACTGTTTTGCATTTTGACTTTCTCTTCATTCTAAAATATGTATGTACACAAATATTTCAATTCTGGAATATTTAAACTGTATGAAAAAAATGGAATACCATAACAAGCATCCAGATACATACTTGCTAATATCTGGACATATTTTTCTCATATCCTTAAAAACAGAAAAGAGAAAGAAACAGTAAGTTATAAGCAAAGCCAAATCTTCTTCCCCGTGAGTCCTTTCCCTCCCTGCCTGCCATGTGTGAGTCCCCACCATACTAAACGCTGTGTACCTCTCCGTGTTTGTTGCACACTTCACCTTTGTTGGAGGGGAACACAGTATTAAGATATTTCCCCCCGCACGGGGCAGGTGCCGGTCACAGAGGTAGCCAGTGGAGAACAGCTGGCTCCCCTAGATGTGCCCCCTGCATACTGTTCCAGTGCACCTGTCTCCATGAACAACGTAGACTTAGTTACCTGGGTCTTCAAAAGATAGTATCACACTCTATTCCCTTTTTTTGCAACTTGTCCTTTCACTCAACATTTTGCTTTGAGATTGATTCCTGTAAATGCTGATAAGTCTAGCTCATTCACAGTAACACCATGCTTTCCCCGGGGAGAGGGAAGGGACAGAGTTCCATCCAGAGCCCCTAGGCTCATGCAGACACAGCCTGTCTGAGCAGGGCGGTAGCCAGGCCTAGAACCTCACGGAGCTGGAGGAGATGTTTCCATGTGGATTGAGGCAAAATAGCTGTAATCCCAGTTGCTTTATTTCCATGCAGAATTTGCTTTGGGTTTCCTAAATATGGGTATGCTTATGTGGATGTACGTGGTATAACTGCTGGGAGGAAAACAAACACAATTGAAAACAGCTGCACTGTGAAGGCTTCTTTGTACATGGATGGAAATGTCCTGTGCTAGGCATGGGCAGGGCTAAGGGGAGACGTGGTGACCCGGTTAGAGATGAGAGGGTGAGGATGGAGATGGGAGGTCACGTGTGCTGTCCTCATGCCAACTCAACAGTCCAAATAAGCGAAGATCCCAAAGGGCAGACCTGGTCAGAATGCCTTGTGTCAATGAGGGACGAGGGTCTGGGAGTTGAAAGAGAATGGACTTGGAATTGTAGGGCTGGAGGCTGATAGCTCGTCTGAGTTGGGTATCAGGGTGTGAGAAACCCAGGCAGAACCAGGGTGCAGGGGAAGTCTGGACTTCGGTCCTCTCCCAAAGATGTCAAAGCACCTTTTCCTCCCTGCCCCTTGTCCTGCCGTCAAACCCTTATCTAGCGAAAAGCTGAGGGCAGTCGTTTATACTCCCGGGAAATAAACCGCAGTCACTTGCTGTCATTCTCAAGGGTATTTGCACGCCTCCTCCTAGCTACAGTGTGAGATGTTCCATCCCTGTTGGTTCAGGTCCAAGTACCAGGGCGCAGAACGAGAGGTCAAACAGCACGATTTCTGCTTCCACAGAGGAGAATCTGTCAATATCTAACAAAAGCTCAGATGCATTTACTTTCTAACCCAGGAATTCCGCTGCCAGGAATCCACCTTGAAGATGCACATCCACAAACGTAAAACGAACGTGCAAGAGGGTTGTTATCGTCGCATTATTTATAATGGCAAAAAAAGGGAAATCATCCAAATGCCTACCTAGAGAGGACTTGATTGAATGACCAACTGGTCCTAGCTTTCAAACTCAAAAGTCCCATGTCCCGGGACCTCCCTCAGTCCCAGCAAACAGTATTCCCTGAAGTCTCTAAGCACTTACTTGTTCTCTAGACCAATAAGATGTTTCAGACTCTGCTCAGAGTTCCCTGTCCCAGCCCTAACCCTGAGGAGCCCTGGTCCGTTTGCATGGGAATGGTGTTCAGAACTGAAGATCTAGGTGCTTGGGGTGCTCCCTGTTTACTGGGGTGCTATTGTTTCCAGGCCCTCTCAATGCAGAGAACGATCATATATAAGTAGATATATTTTCTATATTATGTATAAGATAGGTCTATGTTTTTATTTATTCTATTTAAATATAGACATAGTTTATATATAACTGAGACACTTCCCAGGACACAGGTCTTTCAGTTTTAAAGCTGAGACAAGTCACTCTGTCAGGACTTTCACGGACTATATATATATTTATGTACACATGCGTAAATCATAGGTTCATATTTACTCCAGTTCAAACTTAACAAGGCAGATTTCCTATTAAATCTATTTTATTTTGTATTTGGATCTCTTTTCTCTTACCCCAAAAATGTTTGGTCCATAGTAATATTAGAATATGTTCAATTAATTGCTTTATTCTCTAGTAATACATAATACATAAATAGTTTCCAGTATTTACTTCTTTGCTTTATCTTACAACATACCTGAGATTGTCCCCAAACGAAAACAGCACTGTTCCTAATAAAACTATGAAGTGAAGTCGAATATTTTCTTGCAGTTCTTTCTGCTCTTGGAATACATCTCACAAAGGACATGCTGCCAGAGAACCATGTCAAACATGTCGGAAAAACATTTTTCTTGGCATTGCTGTTACTAATTTGTTATGCAGTTAGGTTCCTCTAGCCTGATTTGTTTTCAATTTTAAGATTTGCTTTTTTCTTCCTTATTTAATTTTATTTCGTGAATATGCAAAATTTTTGATGTAGTTAAACCCAAATGACATGAAGAGCTATATTCAGAAAAGCCTCATTTCCATTCCCATTCCTCCATCAATTTTCCCAGCTCACCTCCAAGAGGCAACCATTTTTATTAGTTTCCAGATTATCTTTCCAGTGTTTTCTTCATGTAAAACTAAGCGAGTAAAGGGGCGCCTGGGTGGCTCAGTCGTTAAGCATCTGCTTTGGGTTCAGGTCCCGATCTCAGAGTCCTAGGATCAAGCCCCGCATTGGGCTCCCTGCTCAGCGGGAAGCCTGCTTCTCTCTCTCTCCCATTCCCCCTGCTTGTGTTCCCTCTCTCCCCATGTCTCTTTCTGTCAAATAAATAAATAAAATCTTAAAAAACAAAACAAAACTAAGCAAGTAGAAATGGATATGTAATTAATGTACATTCTTTTTTTTCCATCTTTCTTTTGCGGAAGCCAACATCTTGAATGCACTGTTCTGTACCTTGATTTTTTTCCCCCATTAATACTATGTCCAGCAATCACTCCATATTGGCACACAGAGAGCTTTTGCATTCTTTTTTACACTCACATAACACACCATGGGTGCGTGTAGCATAGTCCCCTGTTCCTTGTGATTACCTCCAGGAAGAGGCTGGGAAAGAGATGGAAGAAGGAGGAAAGGACAGAAGCAGGGGTGAAATATTTCCTAGTTCATTCTTTCATTCTCTATAACTATTAATTGCTTGCCATTTAATAATAAAAAATTAATGTATTTCTTTTTAAAAAATACTTTTTTAAAAGCAGTTTTAGATTCACAGACAAATTGAGCAGAAGATACAGAGAGTTCCCTTGTCTTTCCTGAAGCTCCTACACATGCCCAGCGTCTCCCACTATCAACATCCCACACTCTGGTTTATTACAACTGATGAATCTATACCGATGTGTCATTATTGCCCAAGGTCCATAGTTTAGACTGGGATTTGCTCACAGTGCATTGCTTGATTAATTACAAGCACTGAAGTGATGGGAGTCATGATGAGGTATGCACTAGGATGGGTTATGGGGGTCCATCTGAAGAGCTTCCCACTGGCCAAACTTGAGACCACTGGAGCACCAAAAAAAAGAATAATGACTGCAATTTATTATAAAACATCAAATACCCAAAGACACGTGAGTCTGTCTAATAATTCTTAAAGGGGGGGGAGAAAAAATTTAATTGCTGTCATTGGCGAGAACCAATATACTAAGTACTTGTTCTGAAAATTGATAAAAGGACAAGGAACATACTTACCCTGCTTTTGCGTGTGTGTGGGTGGGTGGGGGGGACTTTAGTTCATCCCTAGTTGATGAAAGAAAGCTCTTCCTTACAGAAAAAAATGTCAGCAAATAAACAGAGAAGAGCAAAGCATCATTTTGCAACCGCTATATAATTACTGATTCATATGTAGCCTTTATTGGTTTACATACTTCCTGAGAAAACAACGTCCCTTTGTGACACACAGGGAGGTAGTTACCCTTACATCCCCTTCTCTGAAGGAGGTGTGACAAGTGTAGGCACCATTTCATAGAGCAGGAGACAGAGACTCCAAGATGAGCTGCTGGTAAGAATGTTAGACTCCAGGTCTTTGACTCCCAATGCAGCAGTTCTTTCTTCTAGATGACCCTGTTTCCCGGAGCTCTGGAGGCCAAAAGTTGGATATGAAGGTGTCAGCAGGGCCGTGCTTCCTCTGAAACCCGTAGAGAGCATCAATCCTTCCTTGCTTCTTGCAGTTGCTGGAGGGGGTTGGCAGTCCCCGACGTCCTTGGCCTGTAGATGCCTCCCTACAACATCTCCTTTCCTTGTCATATGGCCTGACCATTATTCTTGGCTACCCCGCCCAACCGATGAAAGGCTGTTGAAGAACATACATTCCCACTGTGCCAACAGATCACCCCTGATGTTACCTACTGATCACAAAGGGGAAACATGCTTTTATAATGATGAAACCTGGTCATCGCTAACTTACACAGTCAACCACTAACCTAAACAGGCATCACTAACCTAAACGCAGCACCCCTTACAGTGTGACAACCTTTTCTCCTGAAAAGACACAGTATGATGGAGGCAACATTACTCATGGATGCCACAGATATTATTTAAGTTGGACCCAACCAAGCATTTGGATGTAATCTGGATCTGAAAGAAATCCATGGAAATGGAAATCACGTGGCCCAGAAAGAAGCCAGTGACATTAATCCAGAATTTGAGACATTATACGAGACAACTGGCCTAGCCTCTTTAAAAAAACCAATGCCATTGGAGAAAAAGAAGAGGATTATCTAGACTAAAGTAGAGTAAACAGACACAAAGTAATGCATGACATTTGATTGGATTCTTGTTTTGTTTTGTTTTGTTTGAAAAAAGATACAAAAGATATTTGGGGACAATGAGGGAAATTTAAATTTGAGTCTAAGGTTGGGCTATATATATTATATTATGAATACAATATTGGAGATTAATGTTAATTTTCTTTGGGGTTATAAGGACTTTGTGTTTATGGAGCAAAATATGCTTATTCCAAGGAAATGCTTGTTGAAATTATAAGGAGTGAAGTATTATGATGTCTGAAATTTACTTTCAATAAAAATAAAAAATCAAATATATACACACAGAGATAAAGCAAATACAGTAAGAAAACAATGAGAAAACATTGTCCCTTTTTTCACTGAGTGGTGAGTAGAGGAGTGTTCACAGTACTATTCTTTCAACTTTTGTGTATCTTTGAATTTTTTTAATAATAAAAATTAGAATATGCCATTGTAAAAATCAAGCATCAATCCCCCATTTTCAGTAGGAACTTAATTTCGAGGTGCCGGAGAGCCGCAGGGCAGAAGGAAATCTCACTTCCCAGAAGAATGCCAGCCAACAGATGCAGAAGGAAGGGCAGATCATTGCTTCACCAACACTATTACAACGGTTGATTGGACAAGCTTTGCTCCTCGCTGCTGCCATCCTCAGGCAACTGAGCATTCGTGAAGTAGCATAGGATCATCACACAGAGCGTTTTAGTGGGAGATTCAGACCTTCATCACCTTCACCCAACAGACCTTCATCACCTTCACCCACCAACCTTAGGATCGTTCAGGAAGGTGTAGGAAGACGGCTTCGCAGAGAGTCATGGTTACCTTGAATGTACCCACACAAGCAAAGGCTTGAGCAGCGGCCAATCTGGTCTTGGCAGAACATCCTGTGATCTCAGAACACAGGATGTGAGACTTGTAGGGAGCAGCCATGGGGCCATCTCCCACTGGCCTCCCTATCTCCCCTGGGAGGCTATCATGCAAGTCTCTCCTCACCTCCCAGGTTCTGCTAAGGAATGGGGGCTTCTGGTCCACCCCTGCTGCCCCCTGCCCCCAAACACGGGTGCAGCTTGTTCCCCTGCTCAACTTCATTCTTCACTTGGCTGGGCCGCCTACCACACGGTCACCTGCCCCTGTGGTTTCAGCGTTGTCCCTTTTGCTATGTGGACAAGGATCATGGCAAACTTGCACCTTCAGCATACTTCCTTCCACTGCCTGGGTGAGCCATCCTGTCTAAATCTAAACGGGCTCGTACCTTTACTGATGCAATCAGTCAGGCCTTAGCCTTGGCTTTGACTTATCTGGTATGTGAGAGTGTGGCAAAAGAGTCGTCCAGGCATTAAGGTCTCCCAAAGCTGTCTGAAGCACATGGCATCACCTATGGTGTTCTCTAGCCATCAACTAGAATCAACTAAAATCAACTTCCACATGTCACTGTCATCCCAAAGGGGACTGAGAGAGGTTAAAAGAGATTTAAGTACATGACCAGATGCAATGTCAGAGCCTTGAGTTGAAACTGGTTTGGGTATACCAGCTGTAAAGGGTATTTTCTTTGTCAATTGGAGAAACTGGGGTGTGGTTTGAATGTTAGATAAAATAAACATTTACCGGGACTCCTGGGTGGCTCAGTCGGTTAAGCTGCTGCCTTTGGCTCAGGTCATGATCCCAGCATCCTGGGATCGAGTCCCACATCCTGCTCCTTGCTCAACAGGGAGCCTGCTTCTCCCTCTGCCTTTGCCTGCCATTCTGTCTGCCTGTGCTCTCTCTCTCTCTCTCTCTCTCTCCGACAAATAAATAAATAAAATCTTTTTAAAAAATGAACATTTATCTAAGTATAAGAATAAAAATAAGTGGCCTACAAAACTGTACAGTATGATCTCATTTTGATTAAAAACTGTGTATAGGAAAAGGTCTTGCAGGGGCGCCTGGGTGGCTCAGTGGGTTCGGGTCATGGTCTCAGGGTCCTGGGATCGAGCCCCGCATCGGGCTCTCTGCTCAGCCGTAAGCCTGCTTCCCCCTCTCTCTGCCTGCCTCTCTGTCTACTTGTGATCTCTCTCTCTGTCAAATAAATAAATAAAATCTTAAAAAAAAAAAAAAAAGAAAAAGGTCTTGCAGAGTGTATGGGTCATTAGTTGCCACAATAATGCACAAAATAACCCGAACATCTCAGTGGTATGCTATAATCCGCATTTATTCCTTATTTTTTCATTTGCAAGTCATCTGGAATTATGTGGGTTGGCCTTGGTGGACTTCGGGCTGAGGCTGGGGCTATGCCATGTGTTTCCTCTCCTCCTTAGACCCATGCTTACTCGAGGCACATGCTTCCCTTGGTGAAAGGCAAGAGTATAAATTGGAAAACCCTGCCCCATGAGCAAACCTCAAGGCACTGACTGCATCAGTCTGCTCGCACCCCATTGGCCAAAGCAAGATCTGAAATCAAAAGGCAGAGTAGTTTAGCCCACCTGCTATGAGGTCATGACAAGGTGTGACATTTAATACTACTACAGGGTAGTGGAGAATTGGGACCAATAATTTAATCCCCCACAAAGGGTACACACTGTACATCAGTACATCAGTAATCTGTAAATGGTAGAAATGCAGTGTTTTAATTTTTTCATGTTTATGTGTTGGCATTTTCCTAATTTTTTGTAATAAATATATAATATATTGAAATAATGAAAAAGTTAATTTAAAGGTTAATAAGTACACAAACAGCTACTCCAATTCTTTATCCCCCTAATCTCCATTCCATACAAACTTGGAAGATTTCATTGTGTATAATTAAACGTAACTAGTTTTTTGGAGGCTGCTCTGCTGGGGGCGCTTGTTGTGGGACAGGGAACAAGGAGCAGTAGGGGAAGGCCATTTTTCTTTCTGTGAGACACTTGACAAAGAGTCCTATTTGTCTGTACTGGGAGGGGGATGGGAAGTAAAGATCCCGTGTCCCTGCTAGCCTGTCCCTTGTGGCTCGTCTCAGCACCTCCAGGAAGTACTTCTGGATTAGGACCTTCTGCACTGTGTCTCCCATATGTCAACACTTTGCCCTTACCCTCCCTTTGGAATCTAGCTCACAGGATTCCACTTTTGGAAGCCCCTGCCCATCGCCCAGCAAAGCAGTGAGCACTGAGTAAGCCTGAGGCCATCTTTCTTTCCTGGACACACCTCCAGACTAGGGGGTGACATAGGGGGACACCAGGCAGAAGCTGCACTGTTACTGAGCTGGGACCCTCCCTCCTCAACATAGCTCGCACTCCCAACTATGTTCCTGCTCTTCTCAGGCCCCGGGACCCCTCGCCTCCCTCTTCCCCTTCTTCTCTCCCACTCCACATGGAAGACTGTCTGCTATCTTTCTTACCAAACTAGTTCCCTCATTCCTCTAGACGCTGCCCCACGCCCCGCCCCCCCATCACTTGCCATGGTCCCCAGCGGGCTTTGTTCATGCCTCTGTCCCAGCAGCCATGTCCTGATGTCTTAGAGTTGCTCGTGTGTGTGTCTCCCCCTCAAGATTCACACCCCACTGCCGATCTTCTAATTCTTGGTATCAGGCAGTGTCTGCGGTAGGTGCCCGATCACCATTTGCTGAGTGAGCGGACCGCAACGGGTTGCGCACGGCTCATGAGTGGACATGTAGCCTCATGTCTCAGCGCTCGGCCCCTTCTATCTAGCTGGTCACTCTCAGAAATAGTGCTTCTCCAGGCTCACGCTGAAGGCTTGGCTGCCACAATGACCCCACAAGGTGCCCCCCACATACATACCCCCAGGGGACAGTCCGCTCCACACCCAACCCGGTAGCAGGACCCATAACCTTTTAATAGAATTTGGGTATGCTGAGAGTAAACTTGTTCCCAAGGAATGTGATAATAACAAATGTAAATTCTTCTCTTCTTCCACGAAGGAGATGTTCAAATTCAAGCATTTATGAAACACCCACTGAATGCCAAGCAGATGAAACTCACGCAGCTCTTGCCTCAAGGAAGCAGACAGTGGTGGGGCAAGGGGAGGGAGGTGGCAGCAAGTGGACCCAGACAAGGAAAGTTTCGGTAAAGTAGAGGTCATCAGAGGATGGCCTCCTAGCTCACCCAGGATCGAGCAGGAAGAACGAGTCTGGATCGGGATGTGGGAACTAGCCAGGCAAAGAAGAGGCAAGGGCACTTCTGAGGGGACAGCTGGAGCAGAAGCAAATGCCAAGACACCTGGGGTTGGGGAGACATCTATGCCATCTACCATTTTATAGTAAATAAGATTCCCAAGGGGCATTCTTTTTTTTTTTTTTTAATTTTTATTTATTTTTTCCTCTTCCTACATTTTTTTTTAATTTTCCAAGTTTTCTTATTATGTTCAGTTAGCCAACATATAGTACATCATTATTTTTTGATGTAGTGTTCAATGATTCATGAATATTCTTTTCTTTTTTTAATTATTATTAACATATAATGTATTATTTGTCTCAGGGGCACAGGTCTGTCATTAGTATTCTTGATGCATAATAACCAAGGCACCGCTGGTCTGCAGAAGGGGAAATGTCTTGAATGCCTGCAGCCGTGTGACCTGTCCTGCCCTCTCTCCTGCGCATGCCCAGAGCTCGGGACAGGGAGAGCTGATGACGCTACGTTCTCTGGTTTAAAAATAAAGAAAGAAGTTTATTTATTATGAAAGTAATACATGCTTATTGTGTGACATTTTGGAAATGCAAAAACAATATAAAGAAAAAATATATAAGGGGCCTGGGTGGCTCAGTTGGTTAAGCATCTGCCTTCAGCTCAGGTCATGATCCCAGGGTCCTGGGATCAAGCCCCACATTGGGCTCCCTGCTCAGTGGGGACCTTGCTTCTCCCTCTGCCACTTCCCCTGCTGTGCTCTCCTGTGCTCTCTCTCTCTGTTAAATAAATAAATCTTGAAGAAAAAAAAAAGAAAAGAAAAGAGAGAAAAAATCCAAGTCACCTACCATTCCCTGTGAGGGCTCAAGGGGGCTGATATTTACTAAATTCTTGCCCAGAGCCAGGCACCCAGCATTTCACAGAGCTCGCAAGAACCCTGAGAGGAAGGTACTTGTGTTATCTACGCCTAACAGAGGAGGAAACTAAGGTCCAGGAAAGCTGATCTGCACAGGGCCCCTCATTAGCAAGTGGGGGAGCCCATGTTCAAACACAGACAGCCCGGGTTCCAGGACTTAACCACATGGGTAGCCTTCAGCTATAGAGCTGCTTCAGTCCCAAAGTGTGTGCTGAGGAACCCTCAGGGTGCAGAAGGAAGTTCACAGGCCTGCCAGCAGGTGTTTTAAGTTTCTGATGGAAACCTAACAATGTCTGTCACACATCGTACAAACTACTACTGTTCAACAGTTTGAACCCAACTACTGAATTCATCAAACTGTCAGATTTTTATTTGGTGGGGGGCAGTGTCCAGGAGCTCCATAAAAGAATTCCTGAGGCACAATGGGGTGCCTGGGTGGCTCAGTCATTTAAGTGTCTGCCTTTGGCTCAGTTCATGATCTCAGGGTCCAGGGATCGGGGGTCCTTGCTCAGCAGGGATCCTGTTTCTCCCTCTGCCTGCTGCTCCCCCTGCTTTTGCGCACATGCTCTCTCTCTGACAAATAAATAAAGTCATAAAAAAAAAAATTTCTGAGGCACCAACAGTTCCATGAATCAAGAAAGTTTGGGAACCCCCAGCTACTGGCATTCAAGCATAAACAATTTTTCCTTTTCATCTTACAAAAAGGAATCCAGGAAGAGTATCCAACTTTAGAACTTGCTTTTTTTCCTTTCACCATCTTGAGAATATGTTTGTGTGTAATTAAATGATTTCTTCTTGCTCTGTTAGATACATATTTTTTCAGATTTCTCCCATTTTCTAACTAATGTGTGAACATCTTCGTGAATAAGGATACCGCATAGCGTGGCCGGAAGTTGCGTCTATGTTTAAGGCTTTCAATATGTGGCCAAACTGCTTTCCAGAAAGGTCTTCTTTAACTGCATTTTGACCAATAGTGTGTCAAAATAACACATTTACTGTATATCATCCCGTATAGTACCACTTAAAGAATCCTTGTCGTTTAATAGACTAAAAATGTTTTATCATGACTGTTTTAATGTATTTTTGCAGTTGCTATTGAGTTTGGAAATTTTTTCATTTATTTACTGGCCACTCATGGTTCTTTGGAAAATTATCTATTCACGTTCTTTGCTCATTTTTCACTAGGAATGCTCATCTATTCCTTATTGATTTGCAAGACGCTCCATCCAATTTTAATGAAAAGTTTAAATCCCCAATGCAGCTGTCAGAAATGCTGATGGCTGCAGTTCTCTGCAGATCTAATTGTTTTAATAAGTTCCACTAATGATTCAGAGGCTAATGAAGGTGTAGATCTGATTGATGGAGCTTAGAAAAGCGATGTAATTAGAAGTTTCCTCCCAGTCAAAAGAGCCCAACTATATTTATCAGTTCAACTTCCTACTTTTCTTCCTATTTTGAAAAATACATTTAAAAATACATTTAAAAACATTTAAATATATCCCACTGGTCCCGGCAGGGTTGTGGGGAGGACACTAGAACCATGTCTGGTGGTTATATAACCCTCCAATTAAGTTAGGGTCGTATCTCCTCTTTTAGGTTTCATATTCTGGCTTCAAAGTGCAAGCTTCAAATCTCTTCAGTTCATTTCTGCCTCAGCAGCCTCCAGAACTGGGAGCCAGGATGTCACCTAGCAACCAGGGCTCTGCTTATAGAAACAGAAGCCTCAGCCTGGCCAAGAGAGGAAAATCACCAGTTGGAATGAAAAGTTTTAGCTTTGAACCAGAGACCAGCCAGAGGCACAACACCTACTGAGATGTCATGGCCAGATGTCCTAGAAACCCAGGTTTGAAGAGTTGGGGCAAGGCATGGTTTCAGGGACAACCTCTGGAAGCTTTGCTCCCCAGCCTGAGGGGTGACAAGAAGGTGAGTGCTCCTCTATCTCTCACTCCCTGAGTTTCTGAGATAAGTAGCTTCATCTTTTGGGATCCCTAATGGTCAGTACTGGGAGGTCAGTCTTGGGAAGCCACAGAATTCAGTTCTTCACTCAAGAACTTGGGTATGAAGGCTGCTCCCTGGGGAGTCAGTTTCCTCATCTGGGTCTGAGTAAGAATGTGTAAAAACTTCCCAAGGGGTTCCCACACTGTGAGGTTAAGGGTTACATTAACATCCCCAGGGTGTCCTGCATCCATTGTCCATTGTCAGAAGGAGACGTGTGGCCAGAAGTGGGGAAAGCTGGATTCGCTGAGTTTCTGAGGGAAGCAGAAACTTCAAGCCTCCAGCGTTATAATCCTACTGGCAGACTGCCCCTATTTACTAGTTATAGTATCTTGTCCACCCCCCTAAAACACACACGCACGCACACACACACACACACACACTCATTTACACACCCATCATAGATTCCCCTTCTTATTTTTCCTTCTCTTTCTCCATGGGACTTGCTCTGGCCAAGGAAATATTACTCAGCTTTGCTGGACAGGAGCAGGGACCTTAAATGTTCGGTGGTTTGACTTGTTCTTCTACTCCCTGTTATGAAAAGCTAAGCCTCAGGTAGCCACTGGTCCAAGGAGAATGAAGAGACAATGTATTGCACACCTGAACTTTCCTGTAGGCTGAAATAGAGCCAACCCAGCCAACCCTCAGGCCCATGAACAAGACAAACAAAGGGTTTCTGGTTGTAAGTCACTGAGCTTTGAGGACTATTTCTTAAGGACTATTCCACTGTTCATGACTCCTTATCACTATTTTCTTCTAGATTTCCTGGTTACTGGATTTTCTGAGGTCTGGTTGGTCAGCTCTTCCTTTAATTCTAGAAGATTTATTGTATTCTTCTAATAAAGTCTTCTCTTTGCTAAAGTTAGTTGGAATTGATTCCTGTGGCTTCTAACTCAGAACCCTAACTGGTAGGGCTCATCTACCAACTCCTTACCAAATCTCCCACTCCTTGGTCTGAATTCAGAAGCTTTCTCATATGATCGAGTAGTCTATTTCAGTCCTCCTTCCCCTTATCCTTTTCTTTTCTGACAGCCTTTGTGGCATCCAACTGAAACAATTTGCGCCCTGGACCATGTCTGGGGGACTTTGCATACATTTGCTTTGCCTGGAACTTCCTCTTCCTGTCTCAAGCTGCTGAAGTCCTGCACCCCTTTCAAGGCTCCACTCAAACACAATCTCCTCTATGAAGCCTTTCCTCATTCTCCTGGGAGACCTCCTCCCCTCTGCCATACTAGAAGCAATTGCCCCTGGTCCAGATGGAGTTGACCTTCCTTGACAGCACTGCTATAGTTGATTCCCCACTAGAGGGGAACTCACTGAGGCCATTTCTCAGGGGAAGCAGAGAGAATCCAGGTTGATTTCCTTCACACTCATTCCTGCTTGTTGCTTTCCAGTATTTCCTGACCCTTGGGGTCACAGCCTGGTGCTATCTATTTTTGAACCCACGGGGCCAAGCTCAGGACCTAGAACACAGGTGTGCTCTAAAGTACTGTTGGTTATTTGAATGCAGGCATGAACAGATGTCCATCTTTTCTAGAATTCCAGGCCAGAACAAACACATAGTAGAAATCTATTTTTGGGCAAATGTTTCCTTTGAGCCCCAAATGGGACATGATGATCGTCTTATTTACCTGTCCAAAGATGAAGTTGGATCTGGGGTGAGCCATAGGCCAAACTTTGTGGTAAAACATCCAAATGAAGAATGCAACACTTGAAATTCACTCGGTCTGCAGCAGTTGATGGAACCATCAGACATCCAATACATGTAACCCAAGAAATGAGGTCCAGTGCAGGGAAGCAAGAAGCCAAAACTTACACAGACAGTTGAGAATTAGAAACCAGGTCTCCAGATCATTCATCCTTTTTTTCTTATAAGGAGTAGCAGACCAGAAAGGGTCCAAGCTGGGTTTTTCCATTTTCTGTGGGTCTTCCTACACAGCCCGTTGATGGGGAGGGCACCACCATCCCTGTACCAACCTCCACAGACACAAAGGCTGCTCTTCTGTGCCCGGGAGGATTCTTAAAATAATAATGCTGCCTGCCTCTGTGGGCTGAAGCCAGCTGTCTTGGTACACTCAGTTCCTGAATTATAATTTCCTGCTCTTTTACTTGTGGCGATAATTAGTGTCACAGTAACTGGTCAGTCATGCCCACTTCTGTCCTTATAGCCAAAGCTTGATTAGGCAGGAAAGAGATCCAGGATGAAAGGAACCAGGTGAGCATCACGGGATGGAGCAAGCAGAACTTTGGGAGCTAGAAAGATATGAGCTCAAATCCTGGCTTTGCCCCTTGCTGGCCCTGTGGCTTCCATTTTCTTATCTGTCTAGTGGGAGTAAAAATGGCACCCATTTCAGAAAGCTAAGGTGAAGTAACTCTCATGTCTGACACAATCAGGTGGTTAGTGAGTTTTATCTTACTCTGTAGGATAAGGAGGAAAGCTGTCTTAGATTGGGTTACCCTAGAAGCAGACCCTGGGTCAAGCTTATTTGGGAGGCAAGCCTAGAAAACATCAGTATGAAGGCAGGGAATGTGTTGGAAAGGGGATGAGAGCAATACTAGGTGCTCTAACATGTTGGTTACCCATGTTAGCATTTGGAGTTCAGCCCCACCCGGGACCCCTGGGACATAGGTAGAACACACTTCGGAGTTGTCTCTCCTGCAGGGGGCAAGGATGTTGGAGTATTTATTCACCCCAACTCCCATCTATCATTGATTGAACATTGCTGAGGGGTGAGGCTTAACCCCCAAAACAACTTGCGCCTGGTGCCAGCTCAGTGGGCTTAAGTAGCCAGAGAGTCCTTCTTCAGGCAGCAAGTTGCAGCTGCTGGAAACTGGACATCATGGGGTCCATGTGCAAGGGACTGTTCAAGGTGGGGTCCCCACAGCATCTGCTACGAGGGACCAAAGCTCATCAAGAGAAGTAACATCTGTCACATCAGGTCTCAGCTGGGGCTAGAATCAGGACACCAAACCTGAAAGTCAGAAGCTGGTGCAGGTAGCAGTGGGGAGTGAGTCGGAAATGATGTTAGGAGTCCTGGACATTTGCCATCAACTGTCCTGGAAGCCCAAGCCCCACATACCTGGATCCTGGTCACACTGTGAGGCAGGTCAGATTTCTCTGTAGCATGACCTGGGGCAACTCGGGATTGCGGTGAGAGCCTTTCTCACTCATTCAAAACATAATGGTCCCTGTTTCCCATATATACTCTCTCACACTCCCATAGAGGGTTAAAGCTTAAGCTCTGGTACTGAATGTTGGGGAAAGGGGTGTGTGTGTGTGTGTGTGTGTGTGTGTGTGTGTGTGTGCACGCACGCGCGCTTGTGCAGGTCCTGGAGGAACTATGGAGGGGACGACCACTTGGCTCATGAAGTGCAGTGATTTCAGCCAGGCGTGAGCTGAAGAGCACAGTAAGAGATGGGCAGTGCAGACAGTGTAGAAGGCATGGAAAACAGAATGAAGGACCCTGTGCATGAGAAAGGACCTGAATTCTGTGTGAATCCTCCCAATACACCCCCTCCCTCAATGGCCAGCAGAGAGAAGTTTTGGAGATGCCTTATGCTTTGTAAGTCAAGTGTCAGAAATTCGCACTGCGTTTGGGTTTGATTGGATTATTTGAGTTGCCCGAATGCTTTTCTGATAGAATCACAAAAAGGTGCTAAGCTTTGTGACTTCCTATGTAAATGAAATGAGAAAAAACATCCAAGTGCCTCGCCAATCTCATGGAAAAATCACCCATGAAAAGAACTTTGAGCAGCCAATTTCCATTAGAGCTTTCTTGGGGGTTTATAAATACATGTACTGCCAACAATTATCATGATTATCAGTGATAATCATCACTCTGGCTATTTTAGCAAGTACCATTTCTTGAGAGCCTCCTATCTGCCGCTTATCTAGATTTTCATATCTTACTACATTGAAGACTCACAGGAATTCAGATAGGAAATAAAGGCACCAAGAGGTTAATTGATTTGCTCAAGGTTGCATGTCTGCTAGGTGGTGGGGCTGGGATTCAGCACCAGATTTCTGTCTTCAATGTCGGCTCTTTAAATGCTTCATGACAGGTACCAGGTGATATATTTGAAACTGATTTCCTTTGGTGGTAAAATGTTGTTCTTGGAAGCATTGAGATCATTTCTTGACTTCTTCATCATAATCAGAATTTACAGATGCCCACAGCCACATGGAATCCATGGTTTTGACTCAGCTTCCAGGTTTGGGGATGGCTCACCTTCATGGCTGCAAATTTATAGACCAGATCCAGCGTCCACATTTGCTCAGACTGCATGGTGTTGTACAGTAATTCGAAGTTACACTTACAACTTGGGAGATCTGATATCAAAATCAGGATTTCAAGCTCTTTTGGAAAAATCAAAGGATCTGTAACACTGATGGAAGCTCCCTCTTGGGTTCACCACAATTCCCACCTGTCCCTACTGCCTCCCTGTCATTAGCACCAAGTGATGGGGCCAGGTAGCATCACACTTTGCACTGTTTTGGTTTTTTTTGTTTGTTTAGAGTAAATTAGATATTTCTAATTCCATTATCTTGCCAATTGTTTCCTCACTTTTCCTGGTTTTTTTAAGCATTTACATTTTTGACACTTGAAAATCAATTGCCTCCCAATACAGCTCTTTAGAGACATAGGGAAACCATCTGGGGTTTTATCCTGTCCTCTCTTCTGTGCTCTTGTCCTGCTGAATGGCACAAAGACACCAAATCACCTTCCGACAAGCCTTTTTTTTTTTTTTTAAAGATTTATGTAATTTTAGAGAGAGGGGAGGGGCAGAGGGAGAGAGAATCTAAGCAGACCCCACACTGAGCTCGGAGCCTAACGCGGGGCTCCATCTCATGACCCTGAGATCATGACCTGAGCCAAAATCAAGAGTCAGACCCTTAACTGACTGAGTCACCCAGGTGCCCCCAAACAATCCTTTTTAAATTATGGATCTAACATTTGTTATTGCTTCTCCAGCCTCTGCTTGCTCATTTGGGAAATGCCTCCTTGTCACTTCATATGGAGAGTTAAACCAAAAGCCAAGCCAAATGACCAAGTCACCCAAAACACTGAGACCCAGTCCATCATCAAATGAGCAATCCGCTATATCGTTAGATCCTTTGAAGTATTCTGTTTTCATTGATCAGTTCATCTTGGTTCCATAACAGGAGTTTATGGAATATTGAACAATAGTTTAACTATTGTTCAACAATAGTTCAAACAACTATTGTTCAACAATAGTTCAAACAACTATTGTTCAACAATAGTTGAACTGTTGTTCAATATTCCTCAGCTCTCTGCTGCCACAGCAGGAGACCGAGGTACCAGGACAGAGTGGTGGGGGAGGTTGACAGGGAGAAAGGGGACAGGAGAGAGGCAGGCTTGTCAGGGTGGGAGCATAAAGAGAATGCATTCCTAGGACTGTGTTCTTTATTATAAAGACTTATAAATATGTTATCCTTATGAATAAGAAAACATGAATAAAGAATATGCTCATAAAAATTCTCCTTATTAAAGAATATATTATACTTCTTTCTCTCCATTTCCCTTCTCTCTACACTTAGGCCCTAGGAACAACAGAGGAAGTGGGAGCAAGGACACCGTGAAGTCTCTGTGTAAATGTTGTTATGAGCACAAAATGAAAACTGGTCAATTAAAACTAAATAATGAGACAAACCAAGTAAATTTATCAAAGTTGCCATTCAGCCAATTGGGAAATATACACATACATTCATTGTAGGTACTTTGGAAGATTAAATGAGCTAATGATTCTCTTGCCTGTAGCCCAGCACTCTTACAAACGGTGACTATCATTACATGGATCCAGATCGTGCCACCCACCAGCCTGTCACCCAGATTACTGCCTGAGTCAACTTTGACCCCCGCTTCCTGCCCACTCTCAAGTCTAGTCAAAACCAAGATTCCACCTGCATGGTGACTAACAGAGCCACAAGTGTGGAAAGAAAGACATTAAGGATGTCTTGAGAGTAAGCCAGGAATCAGCTCATGATGGAGTGAGCAGAAGGGTAGAAATCCCAGGACAAGCCCCAGGCCCACAGGAGAACCAACGCTTTGCGGAAGAATGGGTCCCTTGATGAATGCTGATGAACCACAGAAATCTGAACAGGTAGGAGCAGAGGTGGCCCACTGGCAGGGCCTCCCACCCTCTGCCCAGGAGTGGCTGGTATCACAAGAAGTTCACACTCAGGTTTCACATTCACTAAGCCACCATCAGATAACTTGGCTTCCAGAAGAGTGATGCCCCCAGGGACAGAATGTGCTTGCCTTACTGATGTGAATGTCCCGTCTGCTTGAAATTAATAAATTTTCTTTCTGGTCTGTTCTCATCTTAGGTCCTTCATTGGCAATGTTGATTCAAGCATCCAATAACTTTTGGACTTCAAAGATTGAATTTCTGAGCTTACACAGCTAAGGACCAGACCCCAGGGATGGACGGTGATTCATCCTCCAAGGTCAATGTCCCCTGGTGGGGGAGGGGGTCTCTGCGTGGCCAGTGCCCAGCCCCCCACTAGGGCAGTGGAGTCTTCCCATGGGCAGCCTCAGCCACCTCAACAAGACACCAGTCCTGGAGCAGAGGGAAGGATACAGCATGGCTGCCACAGAAAGTCAGGTTTCAAGTTCCTCGCAAGGCAGCAGCAAATTATGTTTTTGAGCAGGACTTATGGCCTTTCCTAATACTGCTGGAGAGGAAGGGGGAAAGTTCCTCCCCACATTAGCCTGAAAATCTAATTGAGGCAAATTCTGTTGCCTAGACAATGGCATATTAAATTGTTCAGCAAAAGCAAGAATTTCTTAAAAATCGTCCCTGATCTATAGAACTAAGGAACGTAATAAATCTCCCAGGATTTGTAGCTACGCTTAGGATAGATCATGCTCAGAAATTGCATTAGCATGCAGATGAGATGGGCAGAGGGCTGCAGGCTCCTGAAGCAAGAGGACAGGGAACCAGAGAAGTCTGGCCTCTCGTGCTAATGAGTGTCTCCAGAGCACATCCAAGAGAAGGAAAGGGCTGAAGGGAGAGCGTCCTGATGGCCTATCTGATGCAGGCACAGAGCTGGTAACCTGGACTGTTTATCATCTCTTTGAATCGTCACCATGTGCCCATAGAGTGCATCGTTTGCCGTCTTGTTGTTTTTTAAAATCCCCATTACGTTAAGTTGCTTAGGGAGACAAGCAAGAGAGAAGCTTAAATAAAAAGCAGGTGTTACTAGATAAATCCTGCTGGATCCAACAGAGAGAAAAGGGAAAGCTAACCCAAGGCTAGAGAAAGACCAGAAGCTGACAGCACCAGGGCTGTGGACTCTGCAGTGGGTTTGCTGACTGCCTCTTTGCTGCCCTGACTCAGCAACTGAAGATCTTGGGCCTTCAGTTCAAGGACAGAGTGTGGAGGTTGGAGCAAGAATGGGTTTCCTCCTGGATCTGTCGGGGACAGCCAAGGTGGCGGGGACATGCAGTGTAGACAAAACTGATGAGGACTTATCCATGATCCCAGAGGTGCGATGATGGCAAAGTCCCCCCAGGACCCAACAGAGGGTGCATCCCTGCCCTCTTAGTTTTCCTGGGCATATCTCCCAGGGTGCCAAGTGTTCATCAGCCCACTCGATTAGGGGCAGCAGAGAATGTAGCTTCAGAAATTTAACAAAGCATGATTATTTGACCCCCTGTGGTCTTGGAGCATCAGCAGCAAGTGTCTCTGTTTTGTTGTTATCACTTGGTTTCGGGTAGTCAGTCCAGCTTGTCTGGAGCTTCTCTTTTTTCTGGAGGCATAAACTGTAGATGATCTCCAGCTGCTGAAATATTCTGATATTTTGCTGGTCTGCCCCCAAGTGCTTCACCATTCGCCACATGGTCTGGCCCCAAGTCAACAAAAAGAAGTAGTTTGTCCCTGCCATTCCCAAAACCCATTTCTGTAGCAAAAATAATGAGAGAGGCCAACCTGTGCAGATTCAAAACTACACCAAATCCTTTGCGTGCATAATCTCACTTAATGCTCATGGCAACTGGGTAATAAGGGGCTATTTCTCAATTTCTCTTCTCATTTGATAAACGAGAAAATTCAGGTGTAGAGAAATGTCACAGCTAGCCCAAAAGTCATGCCTAGCAAGTGACAAAGCAGGATTGGGACCCAGACAACCTGAGTCCAGATCTAAGTGCTTCATCTCTATGGTACTGCTTCTGAAAAGAAAGAAAGGAAAACAAACAAAGTTGTGGCTATGGTTATGGTTATTCCACTAATTTATGGCTGTATAAGTAGCCAGACAGAGGGACTTACACTTACAACATCATTTACTTTCTCACGAATCTGCAGTTTGGGTTCAGCAGGGATGGCTTGTCTTTGCTCTGCATGGAATCAACTGGGACAGCTGGACTGAGACAGGAAGATCTACTTCTCAAGTGGTTCAGTCATACTGCAGGTAAGGTGGTGCTGGTTGTTGGTTTTTCTCCATATAGGCTTTTCCGTGGGCAGCTTGGGCTTCCCCCTCAACCTGTGGGCTTGGGGAATGTCAAAGAATTTGGGGGCCATATTTTAAACCCACCACATTTGCTTAAGCAGAGGGGGATGTTTATTGGAAATAGTCATGGATTCCCAAAGAAGGGCAGGAACCAACAAAAAATGCAAATGCTTCAGCACTAAGAGAGATCGATTTCCCTAGATGTCTCTAGAAATGTGCCATCAGAGTGACTCAGCCCAGCTGTCTTCCAACACTGTACTTCTCATTGCAAGATCCCAAACTCCTCAAAAAGGTAATCAAAGTATCACACTGGGGTCAGGAGCCAACCCTGGATTCATCACCTATGGCCAAAGGCCTAAGCCTACACTGCAGACAGTCTTTCCAGAGGAGGGAAACATTTAATGCCCTGTTTTATAGCTGAGTAAACTGAAATTCAGTGAGTGTAAGTCATTTACCCAAAGTCACACAACTGGTAAGTTGCGAAGCAGAGTTTGTGCTCAGAATCTTTCTGCCTCCCATACAGAGGCTTGGAGTGAATAAAATTCAGGGCTAGGCAGCTGTGGGATTTGTCAAGTTCCTTTGGTGAAAGTGGTTGGTGGTCAGCTGAGCCATGTTACATAAGATTTCCCTCTGTAATGTAAACTTCTTCCACCTGTATTAAAGTCAAAGAATCAGAATGTTCTCTGTGTGTATGAGCACCCCACCCTCAGAGCATCGGATCTAGCAGGTCAAGGGTGGGGTCTAAGAGTTTACCTTTTAACCAGTTCCTAGGTGCTCTTGTTGCTGGACGAGATACCACACTATGAGAACTACTAGTCTGAAAGAAGAGACATCTGGATTATAGAATTTATTCTTCTCAGAACTTCAGGGGTACATGGGTCAAGGATGACTGTTTAGCAAATACTTACACTCCTCACCACACCTCCATGGGAGGAGTATATTGCCCTGTCCCACTGATGCTGGACTAGGTCATGTGACTTATTTTGGCTTCATGGTTGGTATGTACGTTTCTGCCCTTAAACTTTGTGTTTGACCATATTATTACTTTGGCCAATGGGATGTTGGCAGATGTGACATGAACAGAGTGAAATATGCTTTTGTGGTTGGGCTTGCCTTTCTGTGCTGCTGTCATGGAAAGAACTCCCAACGGTAGGTCAGTGGTGGCAGAAAAATGAAGAATTAATGCAGCAGACTTGAACGAAACCGTGAGCTGTAGTGAAGTCCTGCTGAGCCCTGCTGAGCCCTGCAGAACTTAAATTTGGTGATCCCTGAAGATTTGCAGTCATAAGAGAGAAAGAGAAACACCTATTGTTGGAGCCCAGTTGACATCTGGATAGTTTTTATACAACATTATGGTGGCAAGAGGTAACTGATACAGTGACCAATGTTGGACCTTCCCAGTTCTTTGAACTTGACCATCTTTCTAAATGCCTACTTCAAGACCTAGATAAAATTGGGAATTTGTATTTGTCAGATTTCAGTATTTCAACCTACATGAATTCATTTAAAGAAAGCTTTTTTTTTTTTAATGAGTTAACTAACCGAGAGATTATTTAAGAATTTCATTTAATGGCTAACAGACACATGAAAAAACGTTCATCATCACTAGCCATCAGGGAGATTCAAATCAAAACCATATTGAGATACCATCTTACACCAGTTAGAATGGCCAAAATTAACAAGACAGGAAACAACATGTGTTGGAGAGGATGTGGAGAGAGGGGAACCCTCTTACACTGTTGGTGGGAATGCAAGTTGGTGCAGCCACTTTGGAAAACAGTGTGGAGATTCCTTAAGAAATTAAAAATAGAGCTTCCCTATGACCCTGCAATTGCACTACAGGGTATTTACCCCAAAGATACAGATGTAGTGAAAAGAAAAGCCATCTGTACCCCAATGTTTATAGCAGCAATGGCCACGGTCGCCAAATTGTGGAAAGAACCAAGATGCCCTTCAACGGACAAATGGATAAGGAAGATGTGGTCCATATAAACTATGGAGTATTATGCCTCCATCAGAAAGGATGAATACCCAACTTTTGTAGCAACATGGACGGGACTGGAAGAGATTATGCTGAGTGAAATAAGTCAAGCAGAGAGAGTCAGTTATCATATGGTTTCACTTATTTGTGGAGCATAAGGAATAACACGGAGGACATGGGGAGATGGAGAGGAGAAGGGAGTTGAGGGAAATTGGAGGGGTAAATGAACCATGAGAGACTATGGACTCTGGGAAACAATCTGAGGGTTTTGAAGGGGTCGGGGTTGGGAGGTTGTGTGAGTCTGGTGGTGGGATTATGGAGGGCATGTATTGCATGGAACACTCGGTGTGGTACATAAACAATGAATACTGGTACACTGAAAAGAAATTTAAAAAAATAATAATTTAAAAAAGAATTTCATTTAAAAATAACGAGAAAGGGATGAGCTGAACCTTTTTTTTTTTTTTTTTTGCTGGCCATGTAGAGCGAACAAAGCCAACTGGCTTAAAGTTGGCATATGATTCTGAATTTGAAAGAAGCTGGAAAAAAATGAAAGCCAACATTGAAATGACAGTGCATCTGGAAGAAGCCAGAATTTATTGCTAGGATAATAAATTAGGAATTTCTAGAAAGAAAATCTATGTGAAATGACAAAAAGTGACCCCAAATCACAAGTACTTCAAAGGCCAGAGCTCACAGGAGAGCTTAGGTGATTTACTGACTTCTTTGCCAGTTCCCATTTCATTTTGCAGAGAGCACTGTAATAGATAAAATTCTACAGAAATAAATCTGCCTTTGCCAAAAGAAATAGTCATACGAACTATTATTTAAACTTGTCCTTCAAAACACCTCGGAAGGCTGATTCTGGTCACTGGCTTTCATTAGAATCCAAATGGATTACAGGCAGACTTGTGCTTCTTATTCTAAAACACATAAAGCAAGAATTTGGGGCTTTCTTCCAGGGAAAAGAAACATTCTCTGCATCACACTGTAGTCTAACAAGCACTTAAAAAGTTTTAAAAATGTCAATTGTAGCAAAACAGAGCTGGCCAGTTACATTTCAGGAAGCAGAAGGAACAGGAAAACAGATTAAACTCAGAGAGCACATATGGATCACTCATTCTGTGCCAGGAACTGTGCTCAATGTTGCATTTACAAAATCTTTTACTAATAGCAATAAGCAACATTATTGATTAGGTCTATGGATCAGGCGGTTCAATGGCCCACTGACTGATCTATTTCTCTATTTCGTTGTTCAACAAGTTTTAGAAAGGTATTCCTTCATTATTGGATGTACTAAATTAGCCCACAGCAGATAATATAGAAATTGTGTGTGGGGGGGTGTGTGTAAACTTTATAGACAATTTTAGTGCCATGGAAGAGATAGTCTTAGACAAATCATCCAGGCTTTCACTCTACTCAAAATTATATGTCATACAGACCCCAATTATGATGTTAATTTCCCAACTTCCCTACAGATTTCCCTACAGTTTTGGGCGGGGGGTAGCTGAGGCTTGGAAAGGTGATCACTGTTTAGGAGTTCCATGGATAGTAAGTCAGGGGGCTGGAACTAGAATACAGATCTAATGAACTCCCAGGTCCCTGCTCTAAACCATCATCTCCCAAAACTCCCCAATTTTAGCTGAAGGGAATTTTTTAAATACATAAACTGCTCAGGCCAAGCAGAAGAGATAACTTGACCGGATATTAGAAGTGAGAAAGCAGATGGTTATGTGGCAACTGACTTCCAGTGTTCCCAGAAAGCTGACCTTCAGCCATCAGCCAAGCAAATACAGACTAGGTTGACCCTCAGAATCCTTGAGGCCAGGAATGCCAGCCACTGATTGCTCTGGGAGTGTGGAGTAAGGGAGGGCTACATGGCCCAAAATCTGCTTAAGAATCAGTGAAAACCCATCTCTCCTTTTCCACTCCTTGCAGCCGATGCCAGCCCCTACCTCTTATGGAAAACCATCATTCTGTTACCTGGGAAGGGCAAGGTGGACATCGACTGAGGACATCAGACACAGTTCAGGGTGGGAGTACCATACTGCAATCAGAGGGTTTCAATAAACACTTATATACTTGACAACTAGGCCATAGCCCACTCCTTGGCTTTCTCCCCAAACTAGCTCCAAGAATGGGCAGTCAGGTCTATATACCTGATAGGAGGTTCTGTCAGCCTTCTCTGGGAACTGTGATCAGCCTAAGAAGGCAGACTCTAAAGAAGGCAGACTTTAAGACCTCACACCAGTAATGCCCATGAAACAACCCAGCCAGACTATGCTGTGGTGAAGCCCACCTTCTCCAAGAACAGTCCACCCACAGCCTTCAAGCTCCCAATCAGCTCTTTGCTTTCCCACTCTTAAACAGGAAACAGCAAGCAGATATCAATAGAGATTTGAGGGAAAAAAACTTTAAATAAATAACTAAAAAAAAATTATGGAGAAGATAATCTGCTGCAAATTGTAACAAAATCTGTCATTAAAAAAGGACATACATTACATCTTCAAAACAAGAACAGGGCACTAGAAGGAAAGAAAAAGGAAAAGAGAAAGAAAGAATGAATGAATGAAAGAAAGAAAGGAAGGAAGGAAGGGAGAATATTCAGAGAACAAATAAAGCCCTTAGAAGTTAAAAAGCAAGACAGTAGAAATGAAAAATCAATAGAAGTTCTGGACAAGAAGGTGAGGAGATTTTCCAGAAAGTAGAGGATAAAATCAAAGAGAAAAAAATGGAGAGAAACTATTAAACGAATGAATGACAAACACAGGATGTGCAGGATCCATATACCAGGAAAACCAGAAAAAAAGAACAGAGAAATCTAAAAAGAAGAAATGATCTACAAAATAATCCAAGACAATTGCCCAGAACTCAAGAACGTAGATTGTCAGAAAGGTTCCATTATATTGGATCTTTAAGTACTTGAGGCATGTCATCATGAAATTGCGAATACTAGGGACCATCCTACAAACTTCCAGAAAGAAAATACAGGTCATATACAAAGAACCAGAATCAGAATGGCTTCAGACTAATCAAAAGAAATGTAATCAATATTCTAAAGGAAAATTATTTTTGATCTAGATTTGTACACCCAACCAAAATATCAACCAAGTGTGAGAGTGGAACAAAGACATTTTTAGACATACAAAAACTCAAAAAACTTCAGAAAAGTTCTATGTATTCTTTTTAAGAAAGCTTATGAAGGATGTGCTCCAATAAAACAAGGGAATAAACCAAGAAAGAGGCAGACATGGGCTTTAGGAGACACAGGAGCTAACCCAGAGAGAGGCAAAAGTGATGGTGGTAAAGGAATATTCCAGAACAATAGGTGTGCCAGATACAAAATACCAGTAAAGACTGAAGCAGTCAGAGGGCACCAGGAGAGAAAGTTCTTTAAGAAGATAAACGGAAAGAAAATCTAGTGAATGTGCCCACTCTGAGAGAAGAATTGGACAACTGGGGGAAAGTTAGGGGGTGAATGAGTGAGAAGTAGTTAGGCAACTAAGCCAACAATGAAGGAAACACAGACAATTCACTAAAGAGGAGAGCACATTGTTTAGGAAAGAGAAATAATCATAGACTTGACATCTTGGCTCAGCTGTGAAAAACATTTTCATAGCCATGATGGAGACCAAATGTTGAAAGAACCCAAATTATAATTGGACTATACTGGAAGGATGGAGGTCTTGCAAGCTCCATGTGTGTGGTGAGGACAAAGCAGAGAAAGAGAATTGAACCTCCATCTCCCTAGTTGTAAAGAGACCCCTGATTTCAGACTAACCAAGGAGCAAGATAAAAGTATATCCTTTAGAGAACTGGATGTAAATACCAAAGCATCAGCTGAAAGAGTCGAACGTGTTTGGGGCTTTTTTCCTGAGGAAGGTGAGAAAAATGAGAGAGGACTGATTTTCACAGCCAAACCTATTTTGTTCTTTAAATCATGAGCTTATATAACTTGATATAAAAATGAATAATTAAAAGAAGCAATTAAACTTCACTCACTTAAATGTTTTTCACTGCAGTAAGTACTTAACAAATTTACCCAATTAAGGCAGATCTCTCTTAGGATTTGTACAGTCCTTTTTGTCTCTTTTCATGGAAATGAATGTCTTACCAGGAAGAGAGAATGTGACGAGCAAGACACCCACTTGCATGTTCTGCCCTGGGTTGCAGGAGCCAAGGATCTGGGAGGTACCTATACCAATGGGATGTGGATCAGTGTAGGTTTCACCGCTGAGCTACACTCACAGAGATCTAGAAAGGACAAAACAGACTCTCCTTCAACTGGAATTGTGCATGTCGAGACTTGGCAGGTCAGAGATCCTGCAGCAGGCTACACCTTCCCCTGCCAGCCACCTCCCTTAAGGCTGCAGAGCTGCTAGGAAGTTGGCAGCAAACAGTTTCCTGCAAGTTCCAGACTTGCTAGTGGAAGCCTCAACTTTCTACCTCCTTGTACCCCAACTGCAGTGGTGAACCTGGAGGTGGCTGGCTTTGCTCCATTAGCTCTTCCAGCAACTAATTCACTGGAGCCTCTGGAAAGCCCTGATAGAATCACGGCACAGTGCCCTAGGGCTTCAAAGCAAAGCTCTGCTCTCTTCCAGAGGTAACTGCTTTCTTTCCCTTTGAGAAGCAGCTCCACTGTCACTACTAGGGCTGACTATAGGAGACCAAGTGGCCATGCGATCTCAACTGCTCATTGTGAATTAGAGGCTCTCTATCCAAGGCACAAAGGTGCCTCTATGTGCTCAGCAGCACGCCATCATCGAGGAAAAGTGACAGACCTGATATTGGGCTTGGTCAGGTCCTGAAGGCCCAAGAACACTGCTTCAACAGGTGCTCACTCCCAGATTCCTATAGCTCCTCTGCTCCCTCCAGCCTCACCTGTGGCTCTGTGGGGAGTCCCTTATGCTTAGGCGCTTGAGGAAGACAAACCTAGGCCCTAGTGTTTACGGATGGATCTACATAGGGTGCTTCTGTACCATGAGATGTAGACTACTGTAGCATCATACAGAGAGGGATTTCCCTGTGGGCAGAATTTTAAGCAATACACTGAGTCGTCTACTGGAAAGAAGGAAGGATGGTCAGAGGTAGAGCTCTCTGGTGATTCAAGGGAAGTACTAAGGGTTTAGCTGGATGATCAGAGATTCAGGAGGAACAAAAATGGAAAGCTGGTAACAAAGAGGTCTGAGAAAGAGATTTGCAGATAGACCTCTTGGGATGGGTACAGAGCGTAAAGATATCTGTGTCCTGTGTGAATGCTCATCACAGGACACCCATGGTGGAGGAAACTTTCAATAATCTGGTTAACAGAAAAGGTTGTAAAGGGTCAGCAGCCTCTTTTCTAGCCACACCTGATGAGCAAATGAAGTGGCTACTGTATCAGGGATGGAGTTCATGCATGTCCTCAAAGACATGGATTTCTCCTTACCAAGACTGATCTGCCCAACCCACCCAGACCAGAGACCACTGATTATGCCTGTGATAGAAGACCATTCCCCAGAGGAACCAGCTGGGCACTTGGTGGGAGGTTGACTATACTGGACCTCTTTCGTCGTGGTGGGGGCAGCAACTTATAGACCCGCTGGAATATTTTCCTGTCCTACCTGCAGTATTTCTGTCAGCTCCCTCATCCATAGGCTTAGAAAGCCTTTCCAGTTGTGCAATTTGCATAACACAGGTTAATCCCAAATGATCTAGATTGTATGCCTGTCTCTAGACAAAGAGCCCTTTGCCCAGTGATACAAGATGTATTAACTAAAGACAAGTGATTCACTCTGGAATAAGATGAATCAGCCTCTCAGCATTATTTAGTAAAATAATTAGATAGGTGGTTTGTACCTACTTTGGATAGCAAGGCAGATTTGAATGGTTAGGGTTGATCACATAGCTACAGCGTGCTTACCAGACCAGCTTACTGTAATATACCCCACCATGAGCAGGCTTCCTGGGACTGAGGGGTTCCACACACCCCTGGAATCATGTATGTCCTATGTGACCCAGAAATATGAAGATAAGGAAGTCTGTGCCTGAGATCTCAGGGTTTCTTTATGTTCATATTTATTTTCTACTGCTGCTGTGATGTGCAAATGTCTTTTAGGTGGTCAAGTGGAGATGTAGAAGAGGTATTTTTATATATGAATTTGAAGTTTTGAAGGACACACCAGGAGGAAATATACATATTTGGAAGTCATAAGCACACTGATGAATACTGATGTTACTTAACATGGGAGTAGAGGGAAACAGAGAAAAGGCCCGAAAACTGAGCCTGGGTCCCTCCAACACAAACCAGGAGGAGGACAGATACCAACAAAAGAGGTGAAGAAGAAGTGACCCATGAGATGGGAGAAGCACCAGCAGTGCATGGTGGCCCAATGACAGTGAACTTAGTGTTTTAAGAAGGAGTAATCAACAATGTCTAATGCTGCTGAGAGCAAGATGTGGTCTGAGAATTGATCCTACGATTTGGCAATATGGAGATCATCGACAACCACAACAGATGTGTTTCTAAGGAGTTGGATTGAGAAGAGAATGGGCAGTAAGGCAGAGAAGAGAAGGAACTTGGACAGTTCTTCTGAGGAGTGTTTAAGGAAATGGCAGGAAATGAGAGGTCATGAGAAGGATTTTTTTTTTTTAATGGGAGAGATTACAGTATGTTTTTATGGGGATGAAAGCAATCAAGTAGGGAAGAAAAAGAAAACATGATAGTACAGTATCACTTGCCTCTTGTACCATCAGAGAGTAAGCAAGAGGGGGTGGTATCCAGGACCCAAGTGGAGAGGGTGGCCTTAACTGGGAGCATCAGCAGTTCATCCATGAGCACAGACGGGAGGGAGGATCATGTGGGGGCAGGTGTGGTGGGAGCCTGCAGATGGTCTTATCTGAAGGCTTCTATTTCCTCCATGGAATAGGAAGCAACATCATCCGTTAAGAGGGTGGATTAGGGAGGAGATGTTGGAGATTTAACGAGACAGGAGAAAGTGTGAAATAGATTGGAAATGCAAAGGCCCACTTGATAATGGTTGGCATGAGTTTAAAGTGAGACCAGTCAACATGGTGTTGTGGGTTTTTTTTTTTTTTCTTTCTTTCTTTCCTTCTTCTCCAAATACATAGAGCTACGTGGGTGCAAACATGGAGCAGGTGGAGAGTCAGGTTTACCCGAGGTTGAGTAGCCAAGTGGGTATGTGAGAGAGGGGAAAGCTGAGCCAGAGAGAAGTGGATTCATGCTGACATCACAATGGCATCCCTGGAATCTAAGCCAGGGCAGGAGACAAGTGAGGATGTGGAGAAGGTGAGGGGCAGAGCAAGGTGGAGAGGGTTGAAACTTAGAGATTCCAGTGGAATCAAAGAACTATCAGAGTTAGAGACCTATGGGAGGGAAAGCCATGGAGAGTTACGAGGCAGTGTTCAGAGAGTGTGGTGTTAAGATGGAGGCTCTGGGGGTGGTGGAGCGACCAGGAAAGACAAGGCTCAGGCGTGCATGACCATGGTGGTGGCTGAAGTGAGGTCGAGAACAAGGTCTTTGCAAGCAATGGCCTAGAGAAACTGTGATGTCAGGGTGTGCTTGTGGCTTGTCTACAAAAAGACCAAGGCCACTGAAGATGACTATTTCGGCACTGGTGGACAACAGCTGAGGCAGGAGTCAAAAACTTCAGGGCAGGAGACAGAATGGAGGAGCAGACTTGCTTCAAAAAAGAAGTCTGGGAAAAAAGGAAGAAGCTGTGATGAGCAGCAGGGGCCATCTGACCTCTAACCCCAGATATAGGTAGAATTTGAGATTCAAAATGAAATCCAGCCACAGCTTAATGGGAATTCTAGAAAGCAGTGTCCTGAGAGTGAGCAAGATAAAAGCTTCTCAACTTCAGTAACTGACTTGATCAAGCCATGCTGTGGGGTACCTAGACCACCAGATGGCAGGGGACACCCCGCCACACACACACACACACACACACACAGCACCCTGCCCCTCCTGATGGCAGATCTTCAACAATATCTTTGCTCTTTCTTGTCAACATGGCGCTGGGAAGAGAGCCAAGCACCCAGGAATAGGATGACCCCATCACTTCATTGCCATCCCTCAGCATTGCCACATGCCACCGTATGGCCAGCCCAGCCAAGGTCACTCACTTCAGCCTACAGGTTGGAAAAATGAGGCTCAGAGAGTGAAGTGACTCAAAAGTCAGTGCAGAGCTGGGAATGATCCTATGTCTTCTGAGTCTTCCCAATCCATGCTCTTGCCACTAACCAGCTTCTCCTGTGTCCCAAAGATCAGATAGATCTGGAGACTTTAAAAAAAAAAAAAAATACACGTTCCAGGATATCTGGAGCTAGGGCTCAGTAGATATGGGTCATGGCCCAGGAATCAGCATTTTAACAGAAGCCCCAGGTGATTTGCATTATGACAGAAGTTTGGAAACATGGCAGGTCACCGCACTGCCTTCTCTATTGATTTATTTCCTGTAGCTGAGAGAGTTACTTTGTTTCTTAGGACCTCGATTTCCCAGCCTGTGAATTGTGCACTGTGACAATGACCCTAAATGTGCCTAAAACCCCTTCAGGGCAAAGTCTTAATTGAAAAGCTGGAGACCAATTTTCCAGCTAAAGGATAGAGTGGAGAATTCACATCAGTACAGAACTAGGGTGTGGAGTGGGCTGGGTGCGGGGAGCCACAGGTTTTGGGGAGATACCCATTCCATCTCCAACCCTAACCAGGCCAGAGTAAAGCCAAGTTATTTAGCCCCTCCGAGCCTCAGTTTTTCCACCCATGTTATGGTTATAATTCATACGTACCTTGGAAGGTTTCGTAAGGTTTGAAAATATTGTATGTAAAGGCCTATGTATAACATATGTCAGGTTAGGGTTCCTATGGTAGCTGCTGGTGCTAGAAGTAATGGGAGTCACCATTGAGATTTTTAAATGAAGCATTCTTCATTCATTCCCTATACCAGATAGGGAGATCTGGCCCCCGAGGGGGTGCTCTTCACAATGCCCACTGTCAGTGCATTTGAGAGTACCAAGCCAGGAGTTGACAGTGGGAAAACCCGGAGACGGTCCAATCGATCCACTAACATTTGCTTTGTCCTCGAGTCTCACGCCCATGTTGACAGAGAGGCCATTTGAGGCCGATGGTGAACCGTGGCCAAGTAATGGGCTGGAAGGAGGCGGCAGCACGCTGGATTTGGCACTTGAGGAGATAGCGTTTTAATCAATTGCACATTGTCATTAATGTCTGGGTGAAGGCTGGGTTGAGGTTAGGTGCATTATCACACTTGGGAAAGAGCGTGGGGTTCCCAGCTCCATAAGGAAGTGGCTCTCAGAGTCTCAGAAGCTTCTCTTTGCCTCAACAGCAGGTGTAGCCAACTGCCGGGATTTCATTGTAGGATTCCCGCCCTGTGCTTGGGAATAGCGGAATACCCTTTTCTCTACACGGGGTAGGGGTGGGGGAATGCCGCGCTAAAATAATTCATTATTTAACTTCAGAGTTCCGCCCCTGATTTTCTAACTTATAACTATTTCCCCTCCCCTCGGAAAGCAACCAAGAAGCAGACAAAAAGAAAGGTTGATTTGCTTTCTGTCCTGCCTGCGTGTCTGGATGGAACAGAGTAACAAGGAAAGGTTATATTCACTACATTTTGTCCACATCCAGGAATGCCCAGAGGTGGTTTAAAACAGTGCCGGGTTTCCTATCATAAGCTTGGAAATATCAGGCCACAGAATGTTACATGAAAAAGGCAGGATATGGGCTGTATATACAGCGGTGGTCCATTTTATAAGGTAAAACGATGTGCACATGCGCACACTGAAGTAGGGGAATCCTAGCCACCAAGAGGCCGGCAGGCTACTAAAAAATGTAAGAGGGGCAGCCACACGTGGGCACGACCAGCATTCTTTGTCATGGTTTAAAAAATGGCAATATCAAAAAATCTAATACTAGGGGGGAAGTTAAATCAAATATGGTGCATTCATCCAGGGAATATTAACCAGGACTAAGATTTCATTTGGAAGAAACTCTTGACACCCATGGTGAGGCCCATGCTGCCGACAGGCTCTGTCCGTGGCACTCCAGTTCCTTGCCTCCTGTGCAAGGCTGGAAGGTTAGGGACTGTGCTCTCCACGTTTGGTTCTGGCAGGTGACCTGCCTTCCCAGGAACAGGTTCTTCTGCTGCTGCTACTGTTCCCATGGCTTGTGCAGGGGTGCTATGGAAGCCCAGGACGGACCCTGCTGCTCCACCCCCTGCAAAGATTTTGTAAGCCTCTAAGCTTCAGAAATAAACCCCTTTCTGTTTAAAATCACAATCCATATAGGGGAAGGATTTACTTCCATGCTTTTTTCTAAAACACAAGGTACCAAACTCTACCTAGAACATTATTAGAGCATTGTTGATAAAGAAGAGGGGCGCCTGGGTGGCTCAGTCGGTTGAGAATCTGCCTTTGGCTGGGGTCATGATCCAGGGTCCTGGGATAGAGCCCCAGGTTGGGCTCCATGCTCAGCAGGGACCCTGTTTCTCTTTCTCCCTCTGCCTGCCTCTTCCACTGCTTGTGCTCTCTTTCTGTCTCAAATAAATAATAAAATCTTTTAAAAAAAGAAAAAAGAAAAATCCCTCCATAGGAAGAAAAACCCAAAGGGAATGCAACCAAAGCATGACAGCAATTGCCTTTGGGAGCTAAGATCATGAGAGGATTTTTTTTTAAACATTTATTTTTCAGTTTCTCTAAAGCAAGTATGTGTTATTGGTAATTTTTTAAAACTTAACTTTTTATTAAAAAGAAGAGCAACTGCCACTTGATTCTCTCCATAGAAGTACAAGGATTCTGTAGTGTCACTTCCAACCTGCGTGTCCCAGTGGGGGCACAGCCTAGGACTGGTGGCCCTGCTTGCCTTTGACCCCTCTTTTCTTCCACTGAATCTTTTCTTCCCTTCCCTACTTAATATTGGCAATCATGGACACGTCTTGTTTTCCAGGTAGTTCCCTTCCTTCAGATCCTCCATTGTTATGCTAGTAACGATCCCAGCTTAGTAAGACAAGTGAAGACCTTAGGTCCAAGTTGCATAAGTAGCTGGTTTATTCTGCATTTCACATCCCCGGATGAAGCAAACTTTTGTCCGTTTCTATCTGGAGCTGTCCAGTGGTGAGATAATCAACAGGGCTGAGTGAAGGCAGCAAACAGGAAAGCATCTTCATTTGGAAGGTGACCCTGGAGAGTGTGAGGGTCGCCTCTGCAGCTAGAACCTGCACCCATCCAACCACCTCTCCAGATTGTCTGCTAACCGGCAGTTCAGGGACCAGGAGGGCCTGCAGACAGGAAAGCAGGGAGAGTGAACAGGATGTGGCTCCCTGGTGTCTGAGCTCAGGATTGGCAGGGTTCCACAACCTCTCTCCCAACCACAGCCGCCCCGGCCAAGCTACATCCCGGCCTCGAAACATTTGAACTCACCACCCCGACGGCTGCAGGCATGTTTCTGAAGGCTTTTGTGTATCTTGAGTATGACCCTCTTGCTGACTCCAGCACATCCGAGCATGAATGCTGGTGCCCCCCAGATCCTCATGCTCCCACCACCCCCCCCATTTCTTTCCATAAATCCCATACTAGAGTGAACGGGGAGACTGTCCCTCAGACTGGCAAGACAAGTACTCTTAACTTCTCTGCAGTGAGCACCAGAGAAGTTCCAGGACTTGCTCAGGCTCAGATGGTGAGTCCTAGGCAGATCGTTGATCAGAAATGGGAATCCTTGACCTTAAACCCACGCCCCTTTCACCTTTCCATGCATGTGTTTCACTCCTAGCTCCTCAACCCTGCCTAGCCCAGCTAGACTGAGTTTCTCAAACCTTTTCTCTTCCTGCCACTAAATGTGATCCCTCTATTCCCAGCCCCTGTGCCAGAGCCCAGACTCCAGGTCCTCCTCTCCCAACCTAGAAGCTGTGGGATTCACCAGCTCAGCTGTAGGCCATTAGGAATCCTGTTGGGGTGCCTGGGTGGCTCAGTGGGTTAAGTCTCTGCCTTCGGCTCAGGTCATGATCTCAGGGTCCTGGGATCAAGCACTGCATCGGGCTCTCTGCTCAGCAGGAAGCCTGCTTCTCCCTCTCTCTCTGCCTACCTCTCTGCCTACTTGTGATATATATATATATATATATATATATATATATACCTCCCTGTCAAATAAATAAATATTTAAAAAAAGAAAACCTGTTTGGGTAGGCCATCCCTCAGCCAGGCAGGCCTCCATGAGTCTTCCAGGGTAAGGGGTCCCACAGTTAAAGATGGGGCTGTGACCCTCTGGCCCCTTACAGCTATAAAGCAGGAGGGAACACACACACATATTTTCAGAAATTGCAGGGCTCTCCGCAACCTGGAGCAGGCACTGCAGAAGGGAATCCTGTGGGCATGCAGGCCCTTGGTCTTCTCCCTTCCTGTCTTCCTCAACTCTGCAGAGCTGCTTGATCTAAGCTTTGAAAAGATGTGGGTGCTTATTAGTTTAATAAGAGCTCACTTTGCTGGGAGTCCTGAACAAGTGAGAAGGCTTTAATCAGCCTGGACCAGCATATCTCTACTTAATGCTATACAATAAAGATGAATTTAGCTCATTAGTGCTCACCCTAGAGAGCCAGCCATGCTTCCAATTAATCGGAGAGTAGAGACTGTATGAAAGCTATTTTAAACACTGGGAAGACACATTAGTAAGGGGACTCCCACTTTAAAATGCAATCTACTAAATGAGTGAGGAAAATAGATGAATGAATAAGTAGTACGAAAACACTGGTTAACCATTTGAGAAATATAAAGCTGGATCCCTACCTCACTTTTATACTAAAATAAACTCTAGGAAGGCCGTAATTTAAGTATAAAAACATAAAATTGTGAATTCCATTTCCTAATTTATTAACAAAAACTTAACATAGGATTTATTTTGTGCCAGGTCCTGTCTTAATATGGAAGAAAACATGGCTTCATTTCTTTGCAAATTTGGAATGTAGTTTCATATAAATTCAGGAGCCACAAAACAAAATATTGAGGGATCTGATTGTGTGAAAATGTAAAATTCCTATATGATGAAAATACTATAAACAAAGTCAAAATACAAATAGCAAACCTGAAAAAAGTAGATCACATTGATAACATAGACAAAGGTCTAATAAACTTAATTAATAAAGGTTGCAACTGAAATCAATAAAACAAAAGAAAACGTTCTCATCTGAATAGATGGGCTAAGAATATGAATAATCACTTCAGAGAAAAATGGCCAACAAACACTTGAAAAAATGCTTAACTTCTTTCTAGTTTGAAAATGCAAAGCTGGGGACACCTGGGTGGCTCAGTTGGTTAAGCGGCTGCCTTCCGCTCAGGTCATGACCTGGGATCGAGTCCCACATAGGGCTCCTTGCTCAGCAGGGAGCCTGCTTCTCCCTCTGCCTCTGCCTGCCATTCTGTCTGCCTGTGCTCTCTCTCTCTCTCTTTCTCTGACAAATAAATTAAAAATCTTTAAAAATGCAAAGCTGGGATGCCTGGGTGGCTCAGTTAAGTGTCTGCCTTCAGCACAGATCATGATCCTGGGGTCCTGGGATCAAGCCCTATGTCAGGTTCCAGGCTCACTGGGGACTGCTTCTCCTCTCCCTCTGCCTCTCCCCTCCCAATCATGTCCTCTCACTTCTCTCAAATAAACAAATGAAATCTAAAAAAAAAAAAAAAAATGAAAAGCAAAATAGAATAGCATCATTATGTAAGTCTCAATTTCCAAAAACTGTATAAATTTGATTGTTCTAGATAAACAATCTAGAACACAGACCCCATCATGTAATGTATCTGGAGATGCTCCCTCTCTGAACGCCAGTTTAGCAATCTCTCTGCCAACATTTAAATGCACCCAGTAGTCCCAGCAAATGAAAACAATCTAAATGTTCATCAATAGGGGACAAGCAGATAATTACCTGTAGCATCCAGAAGGCAGAGACCTCTAGGTATGATATGCCAAGATTTGCAAGCTTTTTAGTAAGTGAAAAAAAGTTAGGTTCAGGTCAATGTGTGTGTTGAGATTTCATATGTATTTTATTTTAAAGATTTTATTTCTTTATTTGAAAGAAAGAGAGCACACAAGCAGGGAGTGGGCCAGAGGGGGAAGGACAAGCTGACCCCCCGCTGAACAGACAGCCTGACTTGGGGCTTGATCCAAGGACCCGGACACCATGACCGGAGCCGAGGGCAGACACCAACTGAGCCAACCAGGCACCTCTTACATATGTTTTAAAATATTTTTCTCATTCTAAATATATATATTTTTCTCTGATTTACAAGACATATTAATAGTGGTGACCTTCAGGAGGCTGCTGACAAGAGCAAGAAGTTTATTTTTTTTTTTATTTTCATCTTTAAACACATATGTATTATTTTTAAGAAATAATAAATAATAAATTTTTAAAAATTTTAATGGCTTTTAGGTGACAGCCCAAATGCAACCTAGATTTTGCAACAAACATTTAGGGAGTACTTATTATATGCCAGGCACAGAGCAAGATGCTGGCAATACAGAGGAAAGGAAAGAAAAACAGATAAAAATCCCTGACTGAACTTAGCACCAAAAGGCACCGAAAAAGACAAAAAAGCAACAACGAAAGCTGGCCTCTGAGACTGACACATTTCCTGTTGCCAGATTCTGAACGAGATCTCCACTGCCTACAGGACCCAGGGGTCCCTGTAAGAAACACCACTCAAGACTTCCACTTTAGGGGCGCCTGGGTGGCTCAGTAGGTTAAAGTCTCTGCCTTCGGCTCAGGTCGTGATCCCAGGGTCCTCGGATCGGATCAAGCCCCGCATCAGGCTCTCTGCTCAGCAGGGAGCCTGTTTCCCTTCCTTTCTCTCTTCCTGCCTCTCTGCCTACTTGTGATCTCTGTCTGTCAAATAAATAAATAAAATCTTTAAAAAAAAAAAAAAAAGACTTCCACTGGCAAAATGAATCCACCTGCAGGGCTGTGCCTCCTGCACTCAATGATTCTGTTTGGAAGGCCTACATCGGCTTCCCACAGAAGAACTATACAGAGTCCTTTGGTTGCCCTTCCACATGACCAGAGCCCAGATTCCCCAGGCCAACCGTCCTTGTCTCTTCAAGGAGACTTGGGAAGCTGAGGCCCAGAAGAGCAGAGATCTAGAGTTAATTCCAACACTATGGCCATGGGTAACTTGTTGTACCCCTCCCTGTGCCTCCACTTCCTCATTTTATACTCATGGCATAAGGATTTGTGGGGATTAAATGATGATGTTTATGTAAACATACAAAGCCTACATACCAAAGTAGTAAAGAAATGATAGCTATTGTTAAAGGATTTCCTCTATTGTAAGAAACCTTCTATTTAAAATGTGTTAATGATTTATTAACAACTTTTGTGGGAGGACACATTGGCTATAGGATAAACCCTAATTGCAAAAATATTAAGATATACAATCTGAAACTGAGGAAATATGACATTGTTTCTAGATCTAACTGGTAACGACAATATCCTGCAAAATCCAAGCAGTCAATTATGAAATGTGGGGCAGGCGGGGGTGGAAGAGGCAAAAGAAGGTGGAAATTAGTAATGAGACAGTGTCTACTGGATAGTGGAGACCTACCATGACAAATGGTATCAGTGGAGGTGGCAGAAGTGCATTATGGGAATGAAGGGTTTTCATGTACTCCACTGGCTCAGCCTATGAGAGAGAACTAGACACACATATCAGGAAAATCTCCAAAGTGGAAATTGGGCCAGGAGACTTGCACAACAATCTATGCCCAGATGGACCTTTGTGAAGGAAGTCTGACCATTACCAAAGTAACAGTGAGCTGAAACAAGAAAAAGTTACATAACCTATCTATTTGC
This sequence comes from Enhydra lutris kenyoni, assembly GCF_002288905.1. NCBI lineage: Eukaryota > Metazoa > Chordata > Mammalia > Carnivora > Mustelidae > Enhydra > Enhydra lutris. Next base: position 15,037,584 of record NW_019154150.1, read on the forward strand.
AAATACTAAATACGGGCAAATCTGACCTTATTCAACATGGTACTTACGGGAAAATATTAGTAGAAGAAAAGGGGCATCATCATTAAATTCAGAGGAACATTCCTAGGAGAGTAACATACTACAGAATCCAGAAGTAAATTATATAAAATTGACATTGTCAATAAAATGTAACCAGGCATAACCTCTAGAGAAAGCCATGGAAGAGAAGAGAGATTAAAAAGGCAACAACTTGAATTAAAAAAAAAAAAAAGATGGATAGGCTAACACAGAATTGCAAAGATACTAAATATGTAAAAACCAAAATTCAACACCCATTCGTGATGTAAAAAACCTTTAGCAAACTAGAAACGGAAAAGAACACTCAAAACCCAGTGTGATACCACTGCACAGTCACAAGAGAAAACTAGAAAACTAGAAATTACCAAGCACTTAACAATAATTTGGAGCCATTGAAAACTACAACTGCTGATGGAAGTGTAAATTGAATCTCTTTAAAAAATGGTTTGGTAGGATACACCAAATCTGAAAATATGCATTATCTATGACCAGTGATTTTTTTTTCCTTGGTGTGATCAATGTGAATCCATTTTTATATTCACTAAAAGAAAAGTACAGAATATTCATGGCAACACTAAAAAAGTGAAAACTACCCAAATGTCCACCAATAGAATAATGGATATATAAACTGATATATCCATATAATGGAATATTATGCAGCAATGAGAACAAATTAGAACCTATACACAACAATATGAACAAATACTGAAAGAAGTCTAAACAGGCCCAAACACTTGTAAATTTTAGATGGCTTAACAAAGCAAATATCTGCTTAAAGAAGAAATCAGAGTTGCAGTTATTTTTGGTAACAAATATGTAACTATTGGGGTGCTTGGGTGGCTCAGTTGGTTAAACATCTGCCTTTGGCTCAGGTCAAGAACCCCAGAGCCTGGGATTGAGCCTTAGGTTCCCTGCTCAGCAGAGAGTCTGCTTCTGCCCCTCCCTCTGCTCCTTCCCCTACTTGTGCTCTCTCTCTCTCTCTCTCTCAATCTCTGTCAGATAAATAAATAAAATCTTAAAAAAAAAAAAAAAAAAGAACCAAGAGGATGTCTCAATATAGTGCCAAATAAGTGACCAAGAATATGTAAACAAGATGGATAATCTAGTTGTGTGTTATTTCAACTTACATGAACGTCAATGAAATAAAAAAATACAAATATATAACTATCTGTTAATACAATTAACATCTAATATATAAAGTGTTCTTTCAAATGAATATGATGATCTGAATTTCAAAAATAAAGAACAAGGGCAGGGGGGAAAAATCACAATATAAATATATAACAAACGTAATAGGAAAACACCCTAATAGACTATCACAAAATACAAAAGAGGATAAAATTGTTAGATACCTTTCAAATGGCAAAGATTTATAATTGATGAGAGTGCAGTAAATAAGCATTTACTAAATTATTACTATTAATATAAATTGGTACAGACTTGGAGTAGAGTCATTTCACAACATGCATTAAGAACCTAAGTATTTAGACAAAAGAAGTAATCAGAAAGATATACAGAGATTTATATTAAGGATGCTTATCCTAGCCTCCTGAATAACCCCAAACAATACTTGAGAAAGAAAAAATACATTCAACTTAAGGCAATTTGCCTGATAATTATGTCCTTCCTCCCGAGATCTTGGGGTTGCAGATCTCAATGGTGTTCTACTGCCTAGCTTGGTAAGAACCCACTAGTTTGACCCTATAGATGTGCAGAAACCAAGATTAGGCCAAGATTAGGATTAAAGACAATGGGTAAAGGTTATTAACATAGACTATTCAAAAATGTACCACTTACCATGCTCCCATGCCGTCTTTTCCTTTTACAATTCTCTTGGCACATTCAATCGTCTTCTTCAAATTTGGATTCAGTAAAGCTGTGGAGAAAATAAAGTGGGAAAAATACGACCCCACAACTTGGCAGCTGAGTCAGAGTGACACCAGGGAAGGTACAGGGTGCCCACATTAGAGAGGGTTCCATGTGATTCCAAGGGTAAATCTATCCCTAGATTTTTTTTTTTTTTCAGACAACACTGGGAGATAGTAGCTTGTGGTCATCTTTTACTAAATCTATTTTTTTCTTCAATTCTTATAATAATATTTTCATTAAAAACATGTACAGCGACTACTCTGTGCTAGGCAATATAAGCAGTGGCGGTAGAATGGTAAATCTGTCCCTGTCCTCCTAAAGCTTGCAGTCTGAAAGGGGGAGATAAAGGTCATAGACAATTACAGTACGAAGGGTACCTGGAATGATGGGGAAATGCAGCTTGATGTGGGAGCGGTGAGTGGGGGCACCCAATTCAGACTCGAAGGATCAGGGAAGGGCTATTGGGCCACATGACATCTAGAAGAGTAAGGAAGGAGAAAGGGTGGAGGGATCACAGAAGGAAAAGTGTTCCGGGCGGAAGAAACAGCATTGGCAATGCCCCAGAGCTGCCTCTGAGAGCCCAACACTCCATTCTTTCCTTTGAATGTGGAAGCCTGGGTTGCTGCAGTACCTTCCTTCTTGACACTTGAGTCTTTCCCTTTCCCTAATCCAGTCTGATAGCTTTTCCTTAAAACATTACGTCAGTGTCCCTAGTTTCTGTAAAACAGAGCCCCTAATCCTTGGCTTAGTCCATCCGCCCTTTTCCCAACATTCCTTTCCATTTCTACAACCTTACCTTCCATTGCCTTCCTCCATGACCCCACCATTAGAGACCTACCAAGGGCCAGAAGACAAGGCTTGCCCTGAAGGTGGGTGCTCCACTCCTGGTGCCCACAGCTTGGGAATCATATTCTGGACTTTTTCTAGACTTAGTTCATGTTCATCTCCCAATCTGGATCTGCTCATCTAAGCAGGACAGTCCTTAAATCTCTTGTCAATGACCATCTAGCTCACTGCACCCTCTCCCCTCTTCTGAATAAAATGTCACTTCAATTCAGCTCTAATCAAATACATATATACAAACATACATACGTAGATACACACATGCATACATGTTCACATGCACACACACACATCCTGACCCCCGCTACTTTGCAAATTCTCTGAATGAAGCTATATTCATCACACACCAGGCAGTATACCCAACACCAGGCTCAGGACTTGATATGCACTGTAGTATATCAAAAACTCACAAAAGCCTTGTGAGGCAAGTGCTATTATTACCTCCACTTTATAGATAGGAAAACTAAGGCTCAGATCATATAACCAATAAGAGGTTGAGCCAAGATTGTGTCTGTCCTCAAAGTCTGTGCTCTCTCTGTCCCTCCCCCTGCTGGACAAGGACAGTATACAATTTTCCTGAACTGTCCTCAGGACTTAGCACAGGGCTTAGCTAGTACTTCTTGATGGTGCCTTACTTCCCCATGAGTCCTACTGGCTAGTGGTGACAAATTCCCAAAGAGCCTGTTTTCCCCTCTATTTAGAATGTGTTTGCTTTCACGACTTTCTAGCTCATCCTTCAGCTGACAATGCAGTTCTCTGGGGTCTTGGGTTTCAGGGGAGTCTCTAATTCACCTCCTGATTTTGCTCAGGCCCTGTCTACACAATGACCTCAGAACTGTGCCTTATGCCACAAGGAATCAGCTGATGTCCCCAGGGTCAGCATCAGCTTCAATCTTCAGTTAGTTGTTTGGGTTCTTGTTTCTCATTTTAGCCTTTAGGGATTTTACCTTCTTGCCATCTGAACCCGGTACTATGGAAGATTGATTGATTGATTGATTGATTTTAAGTAGGCTTTGTGTCCAACATGGGCCTTCAACTCCCAACCTGAGATCAAGAGTTGCATGCTCTACTGACTGAGGCAGGTGCCCCAGATTTTTTTTTTTCTTCACATTTTATCTAGTGGGAGGGTTTTTTTAGGATATCTAACTCACCCTATTTCATCACAGCACTTAGTACCACCTCCATTACAGGTAATTATTTGTTTCTTCTGTCAGATTCTGGCAGTCTATCAGTCAATCTTCTTATGAGATATAAATTATGGGCCTACTAGGTTTCTTTTTGCCTTGGCTGCCAGGAACTCAGGACAACATTGAATGTTCTGTCATAGTAATTAAATTATGTTCTTAATGTGTAGGTCTCCACTAGACTTTGATTACATGATTCCTATGGGCCCTGCACAGTGTTTTATATATATTAGCCCATTTAATGTTCACAGCAACCTTAAGAGGTAGCTAATGTCATCCCCACTTGACAGAGGAGGAAGCTCTGGGAAGGGACCTAACCAAGCTCATATAGATCACTTATAAGGGCAGGGGCTGTGATTCTCACTGAGTTCCTGTGTTGTTTTTGGCACCTTTCCCTCCTACTTAGAAATCCTGCTTCTCCTTGAATCTGGAAACCGTCTTACTCCTCTCTGGAGTCCCCACACTGGCATGGGGCCCAACACTAAGCAGCTTTTTCCTAGATCACATAAGCTTACAAGTTTTACCATGACCTCTCCAAGCTGTCTCCTAAAGAACCAGCTCAGAAGCCACGGGTTCTGGAACATTTCTCATTCATCATGGGGGAAGGAGCTTCGCTCATCAGGGAGACCCTGAGAGTGCCAGGCGATCAGACCCTCCTGCAGCAGCTTCTGGGGGTCAGGGAGAGCTCTGGTGTCGTTGTGCAGCCTATCACTTTGGCCCTGATTCAGAAGTCGCCCTGTGTGGGTTTGCCCCTCAACAACCCCACCTACTGCTGTGTGGCTTTGGGCAGGTACTTACCCTCTCTGGGCCTCAGTTTCCCCAATTAAAGAATGGGATAATAATAGTGCTCATGTCATGGGAGTCTTTGTGATGATTAGATGCATTCAAACCTATGAAGAGCTTTGAGGAGTACCCTGCGCTTAGCAAGCACTAGACTGTCAGCTCCAGGAGGCTGGCACATTGTGGATGCTCAGTGAGTTCTGGGACGAGGGAAGCCTGGGCCAGTGCATCCTTTTGCACACAGGTACTTGGGACCCCTGAGAGCAGCAGAGAAACCTCCCCTTGGAATGGACTGCTCTTGTCTCTTCCCAGTGACCCCTTGTGCCTGTCCAAGTGGTCACTGTTCTTGAAGAAGAGTGTGTGTGGGTGAAAGGAGACCCAGGCAGAGCCCTCTGCTTTAATCCTTCAGACTCAGGTGGGCTCTGATGCTGACAGCCTCCTCCCTGCCACCTTTCAACCTGCCCATCTGGATGGGGGTCTCCATGACTCTGTTCCCGGCAGCCACCCACAGCCTGGATCCTCTGGTGCGAAGCACTCAGCCTCCCTGGTCCCGCACCTGCCAGGCCCTCTGCCTCCCTGCTCCAAACCTGGAAACTCTGGCCACCCAGAAGACTGGCCTCTGCACTCTGCGCAGCCCCCAGTGCCCCAGTGCGCAGCCCCCAGTGCCCCGGTGTGGGACGGAGGGGGGCGGGACCTACCAGAGCAGGACACGTGGCAGCGGTTCTTGCCCCTGTCGCACCAGTCATGGCTGCGGATCTGAAAGAGGCCGTAGCCAGTGTAGCCACCGGGCAAGTTCTCGTAGATGGCCGTGGGGTTGAACTTGCTCTCAAAATAAGCCAGGCACACCCCTAAGATGGAACAGGAGGCTTGGAGGAGGGCGGAGTTGGGGATACCAGGGCAGGGGCAGAGGAAAAGGAGGTGAGGGAAGAGGGGTCTTAGAGAGGCCTACTCACAATTTTCAAGGCTGTAGCCCTCAAAATTATCCAGGCCTCCTTCATAAAGCTTCTTAGCCACCCTGCAGCGTGCCATGATGGCAGCGCCACTTGGAACCACAAGGTAGCCAATGAGAGAGAGAACCACGGATGCCTTCATCTTCTTAGGCTCCTGGCAGCTCAGGGCAATAATGGCCAGGGGAGCTGGGAGAATCACAGAGAAGTCCTGCCAGGATCCCAGGGACACCGGTTTCTCTGAAGAAAAAGAAGGGCACTGTGGGGTGCGGGTGTGCAATTCAGTGTGTTCAGAAAAAGGGGAGTTCTGCCTGACTTGACCGTGATACTTCTTCCCACCCTAACCCTCAGCTTTGTGTCACTGCAAACCCAGAACACCTGAAACCCTGCCTCTCCTCCTCTTCTGGGACTCCCTCCCACCATTTTCTAAGAAAACTGCTCCTGTGAAGGTCACTCCCCACCACACACATTGTCTCCCTCCAGCAAAACCCAACGGCTTCTGCTTCATTTTCTTCTCACTCATTTCTCTTTCATGTTAGATACAGAAGCTCAAATCCTCTCTTCCTCTTTATTGTGAAAGTACAACTTGTCCTTTAGGTACATGTTGGAAAACAAAACGAGAAGAAGAAATATCCCTGTGGTCCCACTAATCAAGCACAAGCACTATTCTTCTGTTGAATTTTTTCCACCATTGCCTTTTATCCTGGAATATATTTGGAGCTGTGGTCTCACCCGGGCCACAATCTTATCTCCAGATTGTCTACAAACCAAACTCCACTGAGCTTTTCTCTGGCTGTGCACACAAGGAAACAAAGCCCAGTCCAGCCCAGACCTGCCATGTAGTAGGGGGTCACCACTGGCAACAGCAGACAAGGCCCTTAGCCTCATGGTGCCTCTGCTTTCTCATCTGTGAAAAGGGGCAGGGGTGTAATATGCTCAGAGAATTGACTCCTGAGTTTCTCCTCCATTTCTGTTGTTACCACCTAAACTCTGCTCATCGCGACTCCAATAAAACTGCCTCACTGTCATCCCCTAAACCCTCATCATCATCATCCTCTAAACTCCCCTCACCTTTATCCCCTAAACCCCCTTCATCACTGCAAGCTGAGTCACAGTCCAGCCTCTTGTTCTCCACTCCTCCAAGCCAACTCCTCCAGGTGGTATTTTCAATGTCCCCAAAGCATGTATACAATGTCACTTTGGGAATGCTGTTAGTTCCCTATTCCTGATAACAAACCCAGACTTGGCTTTCTGAGCCCTCCATAATCTGGCCTTACCCTGCCCTCCCTCCATCAGGAGGAATCCATTCAGTTAACTCTGAATTCCCATGTTGTTCCTTCTCTATTCCTCTCTGCGCCTCCCTACTCCACACCCCACTGCACATGCGCCTGATAATTCTTACCTTAGGATCTCCAAACATAGCTTTTTCCAATCCACAGGGCCCAACCATGCCTTTCCCCACCCAAATGTTGTTCCATCTTCAGGTGTCCACTCCAGGTGCCACCTCTTTGAAGCCTGATGCAATCCTGCATGAACCCCTGAACCCCTACTGCCCTCAGAATCAATTCCAGAACACCTAGCAGGTGATCGTCCTGTTCTATGCCATGTTATCTCTCAGACTAGAATGTGCAATTGGAAATTATAACGTATCTTCTTCCCAGCATGTCCTACAGCCCCTAACACTGCATAAATATATATCAATTAGACAATTGCACCCTCCTGTTTGTCATCAAACACAGGTGTATGCTTGTCCGCCAGCCTACATTCACCTGCAAAAGGGGTCCTTGATCTTGGCCCTTGGGCTGGAAAATTCTTTGTCCTGTGGGCTCTTCTGTGCACTGGAATTTATTTAGGAACACACCTAACCTCTAGATGCCAGTAGCTTTTCCCTCTCAGTTGTGACAGACAAAAATGTCTCCACATGTTGCCAAACATCTCCTGGCAGACTAAACTGTCCCCTGTTGAGAACCAATGACCTAAATGTCTAACTTGGGAAAAAGTTAGAAATAAATAAGTATATTCTTGAATTAGAAGAATTTAACTTTTAAACATTTGTCTAAACTCCTAAGTCACATGACTACTTATACCAAATACATTGTCAAGAAGTGCCTAGCATTTAAGTGCTCAGACTTGGGAGTCAGATTGCCTGGGTCCAAATTCTGACTTTATCCCATAATAGCTGGGATTTTAGGGATCCCAGGAGTGATCTAAGACAGTTACATGGCCTCTTGGTTTCCTCATCTAAATAATGATTAAAATAATACTCACCTAATCATGTTGATTTGAAAAGTAAATGAGTTAAATATGCAAAGCATTCAATCCCCAGCATACATGTCTTTTGAGCCATGGTCACACATCCTTGCCCTTAGCCTAATAACTGAATTCCAATGCATATTGGAAGAGAAGTCCATGTTTACATTTTTCAGCAGAGCAAAGGATATTTTCAGATGACGTCTGTCTTCCAGACATACTCATAAAACACATGCTGAGTCCTCTCTCTTCCCCTGCAATGAATTCACCGGGATCCCTGTCCCCTCTCCTTCCAAAACCAATCCACCCCTCGCTCTCCTCTGCCGTCATCCCAGTACAGATCACCATCATCTCTGACTTCTGTAGAAATTCCTAGATATACTCTGATATTCCACAATCCTCTCCTGTCCCTCCCCCCGTCCCTATTATCTATATAGTAACTAAAAAGTTCTCTTTAAAAACATATATCCAGTCACATCACCCATCTCCAATAGAGCTCCTGGCACTTCAAATAAGATCCCAACTCCTCAACCTAGCTGACAAGACCCTTCCTGCTCTAGCCCCTGAGCACCTCTCTAGTCTGATTTCATGTCTCTCTCCCCCTTGTTCACATTCACACCATCACACTCACCTTGCACATTTCTTTTCCTTGAACATTTCTTATTTCCACCACAGGTTCTTTGGACCTGCTGTTTCTTCTGCCTAGAACATGACGCCCCCGACCACCACAGAGCTTGCTCTTTCTGGCAGTGGTCTGAGCTCAAAAATGAGCTCAGCATCTCTAAGAGGACTTTCTGATCACTGCTCCATCCCAGAAAATCATTTCTATTTTCTTCATAATATAAGTCAACTTCAGAAATTACCTTGTTCATTTGTTTGCCTATCTCTCACACCAGAGTGTAAATACCAGGCATGCTGAACCCTGGTATGTTTTGTTCTCTGCTTTATCTCCAGACCTTAGAACAGAACCCAGTGTATAGTAGGCACTCTGTGACTCTCTGTTGAATGAATGAATGAGGGGGAAAAAGTAAACTCTTCCCAACAGAATTGTCATTGTATAAGCACTAAATAGATTTGCTGAGTGTCTCTTGCACCTGGGTATCATCATATCTGTCCGGTTGCTGCCCATTCTATACCAGCTTACCGTTCACCAGTCCCTCTGCAGGCCTTGGTGCCTCCTTGGGGGAGGGGAAGAGCAGCCACTGCAGCAGTTCTGACCTTTTGCAGGAAAGTTCCTCTACCTGCACTCAGTTCTCTGGACTTTTCAGATTCCTCTTCCTTGATAATCCACTTACCTTCACCCAAGAGCTTCTAAACCACAAGTGCTTCTCCATAACCTGCTCTTCTAGAATCTTTTCTATGACATCAGTTGCTATGAGGCAGAATATTCTGAAGCATAGAGGGGTCACCAATGCACTGTATTAGTTTTCTATTGCTGCTGTACCAAGCTACACCAAACTTTGCAGCTTAAGCTACACAAAATTGTTATCTTAAATTTCTGTAGATCAGGGGTGCCTGGGTGGCTCAGTGGGTTAAGCTTCTGCCTTCGGCTCAGGTCATGATCTCAGGGTCCTGGGATGGAGCCCCACATCGGGCTCCCCGCTCACTGGGGAGCCTGCTTCCCCCTCTCTCTGTCTCTTCCCACCTCTCTACTTGTGATCTCTGTCAAATAAATAAATAAAATCTTTAATTAAAGTTCTGTAGATCAGAATTTTGACATGAGTCTCACCAGGCTAAAATCAAGGTGTGGCAGGGCTGGGCTCCTTTCCGGAGGCTCTAGAGGAGAACCCATTCACTTGCTCATTCAGGCTGTTATCAGAATGAAGTTCCTTGTAGCTGTAGAATGGAGATCCCGTTTCCCTGCTAGCTATCACCTAAAGGCCCTTCCCAGCTTCTAGGGGCTGTCTTCATTTCTTGACTCCACCTCCCCTCCCCTACCTTCAAAATGAGCAATGATAGATCAAAACCCTCTCATGTTTTGACTCCCTCCTGTCTCTTCTTAACACTGTTGTATCTCTGATTCACTCTTCTGCCTCCTCTCTCACTTATAAAGACTCATGGGATTAGATTGGCTCACCCACACAATCCAGGATATTCTCTCCATTTCAAGGTCCTTTACCTTTAATTACATCTGTAAAGTCCTTCTTGCAATGTAAATGATATGTTCAGAGGTTTCAGGAGTAAGGGCATGGACCTTTATTGGGGGACCATTATTCTGCCTATCACAGCATTCTTCTGCGCTCCCCCCCTACAGAACTGTCTTCTATTAGAGAGCAGTGGGAGGAGCCATTATTATGCTCTTCTACTCATGATAGGGCCATGGTCAAGGACATCCTCTCTGGAGCCTGGGCAACATCATTTGTGACATGGATTATTTTTAAAATCCCTTCTAGCTCCAAAGAGTTAAAAGATGTTGACATGACTGAGGATAACACTAGCCTTTAGAAACACTGAAGTCCTTCTGGCTGACTCAATTATGACTGGTAATTAGTTGATTAATTAAAAGTGATAAGATAGAGAATCATAAAAGAAATGGGCCATAAACACTGAAACTTAAACCCATAAATACACATTGGCTCAACAATCTTTAGTGATGGCCTTTTCTTAGATATGAGTTATAAACTGGAGCACTGCTTAAGGTTTTTGTGTAAATCACACTGTGCTATATTCCCATATTCCTTTTCTAGTTTCCATAACTGTAAAGCAAAGCAAGAACTTAAAGACATAGAAGTCAAGCAAGAACTTACAGACATAAAGCAGAGCAATGTCTCCTAGATTTCCTTTCTAGATTTTCAAGGTTTTTCTAAACTTTCTTAGTTAAATTACCCACAATTATCCCTTCAGTAAAATGCTTTTTAATAATTTACCTTTCTCAAGTCTTTCATAGGGCTCATCTTAAAGTTTTGATTATTAACTTAGCTGGAATGACCAGCTTGTCCTGGTTTGGCTGGACAAAGCCTTATACTCACATAGTTGACAGAACAGTACTAATGGCACATAAGTACTTCCTGTTAACTCTTCAACTGTATTTGTAAAAGTCACCATTACTACTCATCACTGCAGAATATTTTGTAACTTTATGTACTTTTAAGTAGTGTTTCAAAGGTAATCCTGAACTCTTATACTTTCCAGAAAACCCCTACTCAAGAAGGACAATGTCTCTTCTCCTAGAGTTGGTCTTTTACAGGAAGTTTATTAGCCCTCCTCTGTCCACCCACCCCCCAACACCTCCACTGCTGTTTATTCAGATTTCCTTTCCTGTACAAGACTTCAGTGAGTTCCTACTGGCTATTTACCACAAAAATACAGATGCAGTGAAAAGAAGGGTCATCTGTACCCCAATGCTCATAGCAGCAATGGCCACGGTCACCAAACTGTGGAAAGAACCAAGATGCCCTTCAACGGACAAATGGATAAGGAGATGTGGTCCATATACACTATGGAGTATTATGCCTCCATCAGAAAGGATGAATACCCAACTTTTGTATCAACATGGACAGGACTGGATGAGATTATGCTGAGTGAAATAGTCAAGCAGAGAGAGTCAATTATCATATGGTTTCACTTATTTGTGGAGCATAAGAAATAACACAGAGGACATGGGGAGATGGAGAGGAGAAGGGAGTTGAGGGAAATTGAAGGGGGAGATGAACCATGAAAGATTATGGACTCTGAAAACAATCTGAGGGTTTTGAAGGGGTGGGGGGTGGGAAGATGTGTGAGCCTAGTGGTGGGTATTATGGAGGGCATGTATTGCATGGAGCACTGGGTGTGGTGCATAAACAATGAATTCTGGTACACTGAAAAGAAATTTTTAAAAATTTAAAAATTAAAAAAGGAAGGATGAATACCCAACTTTTGTATCAATATGGACGGGACTGGAGGAGATTATGCCGAGTGAAATAAGTTAAGTAGAGAGAGTCAATTATCATATGGTTTCACTTACTGACGGTTTTGGAAGAGAGTGGGTAGGGGGATGGGTGAACCTGGTGGTGGGTATTATGGAGGGCACGTACTGCATGGAGCACTAGGTGTGGTGCATAAACAATGAATGTTGGAATACTGAAAAAATTAAATTAAATTAAAAATAAAAGACTTCATTGCATTCACTAGAGTGCCCTGGAAAGCACAAAGCATGCCATTATTATTATTATTATTAATTATTGGGGCTGAGCAGAGATGTTTTACTGGAACAGAGCCACCCCCTTTCATTCGTATATTGGGTTAAAATAGGAAATGATTAGAAACAACTTACATTTCCATCAAAAGAGGTTTATTACATAAGTTATGAAGTGATTTCATTCAGTGGAATTCTTTTTTTTTGCAGAACATTAAGTAGGTTTTTTAATGCATGAGCCAGAAGAAAGAGAAATAAAGGAATCAATCTCACTTATAATTGTACCCATAACCATAAGATACCTAGGAACAAACCTAACCAAAGAGGTAAAGGATCTGTACTCTGAAAATTCTAGAACACTTATGAAAGAAATTGAGGAAGACACAAAGAAATGGAAAAACATACCATGATCATGGATTAGAAGAACAAATATTGTTAAACAGTATATGCTACCCAAAGCAATCTGCACATTAAATGCAATCCCTATCAAAATGCTACTGACATCTTTCACAGAGCTGGAACAAATAATTCTAAAATTTAGAGGAACCAGAAAAGACCCTGAATACACAAAGGAATGTTGAAAAGGAAAACCAAAGCTGGGCAGCAACCTCTTTGACCTCAGCTGCAGCAACTTCTAGCTAGATATGTCTTCAAAGGCAAGAGAAACAAAAGCAAAAATGAACTATTGGGGCTTCATCAAGATAAAAAACTTTTGCACAGGAAAGTGCATAAGACATAACCAAAGACAACTCACAGAATGGAAAAAGATATTTGCAAATCCCTTATCAGATAAAGGACTAGTATCCAAAATCTAGGAAAAAATATCAAACTTAATCCCCCAAAAACAAAAAATCCAGTCAAGAAATGGGCAGAAGACTTGAACAGATATTTCTCCAAAGAAGACTTACATATGGCCAACAGACACATGAAAAAATGCTCAACATCACTTGGCATCAGGGAAGTACAAATCAAAATCACAATGAGATAGCCGGGCAACAACAGATGTTGGCAAGGATACAGAGAAAAGGGAATCCTCTTACACTGTTGGTGGGAATGCAAGCTGGTGCAGTCAGTCTGGAAAGCAGTATGGAGGTTCCTCAAAAGGTTAAAAGTAGAACTACCCTGTGACCTAGGAATTGTACAACTAGTATTTATCCGAAGGATACGAATATAGTGATTCAAAGAGGCATATACACCCCAATGTTTATAGTAGCAATGTGCACAATAGCCAAACTATGCAAAGAGCCCAGATGTCCATCAAGTGATGAATGGATAGAGAATATGTGGCATACAGTATTTTTAGAATAAGTTAAAAAGCCAAACAAGGTGAAATAAGCCAAACACAAAGGGTAAGTATTATATGCTTCATTCTTATATGAAATACCTACAATAAGCAAATTCTCAGAGACAGGAAGATGGAAGGTTACCAGTGGCAGGAAGGAGGCAGGAATGGAGAATTATTATTTACCACAGCCATCAAAAAGAATGAAATCCTTCCATTTGCAGCAACACAGATGGAACTAGAGGGTATTATGCTAAGCACAATAAGTCAGTCAGAGAAAGACAAATACCATCACTCTTATGTGGAATTTAAGAAACAAAAAAGATGAACATAGAGGAAGGGGAGGAAAAATAAAATAAGATAAAAACAAAGAGGGAGGCAAACCATAAGAGACTCTTTTTTTAAAAAAAATTTTTTAAATTTATTTATTTGTCAGAGAGAGAGAGGGAGAGAGAGCAAGCACAGGCAGACAGAATGGCAGGCAGAGGCAGAGGGAGAAGCAGGCTCCCCGATGAGCAAGGAGCCCGATGTGGGACTCTATCCCAGGACGCTGGGAGCACGACCTGAGCCGAAGGCAGCTGCTTAACCAACTGAGCCACCCAGGTGTCCCCCATAAGAGACTCTTAACTATAGAGAACAAACTAAGGGTCACTGGAGGGAAAGTGGTGGGGGAGGGATAATTAGGTGATGGGCATTAAAGAGGGCACTGGGTGTCGTATGCAAACAAATGAAACACTAAATCCCCCCCTGAAATTAATAATACAGTATATGTTATTGAATTTAAATTAAAAATTTTAAAATAAATAAATAAAAATAAAAATGAGAAAAACAACAACAAAAAAAGCAACTTCATTGAAATATAATTCATTCTATACAATTAACCCATTTAGAATATACAATTGGATCATTTGGGAATATTACATCAATTTTCTAAGCTGTGGTAAAATACATATAATATAACTTTTGTGATTTTAACCATTTTCCAGTGTACAGTTCAGTAGCATTTATTATATCCACAGTGTTGTGGAACCATCATCACTATTTCCAAAACTTTTTCATCACCGAAACAGAAACTCTGTATCCATTAAACAATAACTCTCCATTCCTGCCTCCTTCCTACCACTGGTAAACTTTCATCTTCCTGTCTCTGAGAATTTGCTTATTGTAGGTATCTCATATAAGAGGAAGCATACAATATTTACCCTTTGTGTTTGGCTTATTTCACCTTGTTTGGCTTTTTAACTTACTCTAAAAATAGAAAGTAATTGGATCACTATTGATTTACCTGATGCTCCTCACACACAGAAACCATCCCAAGGCCAAATTTGCGTCCTTCAGAGTTACCCCCAAACAAGCTTCTCCCAGAGCACCTGGATTGGTGAAGTAAGGGTATATTCATTCTTCTTATGGGACACCCACCTTCCTGCTGCTAGGAGGTCTCTGGTTTTCCTGGGCTGTGGCTCTGGTAGGTTCCTGTTATCCTGGGAAGCTCTGATGTCCTATGCCCCTGGCAGGAATGATGCGTTAGCACACATTCCTCATTGGCATGACCTAAAAGAAATGTTTATGAGGAGAGAAATTAGTGGCCTTGGGAGCTGCATTCTATGCACTTCTTGTTATCTGGAACTTCTATGTGTCCTGGAGTTAGAAGTGAATATGCTGGTTCTGAAGAATGTGCACAGCTGAGAGACCTTCTTCCCTGCTATGTCCCTTCCCAGGCTCTCCAGTCTCCCAGGCTCCTCTTCCTCAATCTGATCTTTGAGAGGCCATACTACACACCACTTGTCTTTTCAGCTCTCTGGGCACCCAGAGAAGATGCTACTGTGGCTCCAGCCTACACTTCCTAGCCAGGCAACTGTTAGTCAGTGCTGACACGGTGAGGGTCATCTCCTTGGCTTATTGTGAAAAAGTCGCCCCCCACCCCTTTTTCAGAAGCCAGAAAGAGCCTGTACTGGGGCTCATATCTGACAAGACCTAGCACCCCCGGCCTTGGAGTACTTTCAGAGAACTCAGATGTAAGTGAAATACAAGAGAAGACGCAGCTCAAGGATGGCTCCAGAGCCTGGAGACTTGTTGGCCAAGAACCAAAGTGTTTTTCACAACTATACGCTAATCAATAAATATCCCATCTGCAAAATTTACCATCTCTGAAAAGGCATATTATCAGAAAAGAAACTCCCCCCTCATATACTGTAGTAGATTATTTGCCAAAAGAATAAGGTCACAACTCTAGTCTTCTCTGTATCCATGCCTCTTTGTTATGTCTGTTTTAGCTCCTCCCATCAAGGAGGGATCTTGTTCGCCTCCCCTCCAGTCTCAGTTGGCTTGTGTCTTGCTTTGACCAACAAAAGGCAGTGGAAGTGATACGGTGCCAGTGTTGATCCCAGGTCTGAAGAAGTTTTGCAGCTTCTGCTCTCACTGAACCCTACCACCACCATATAAACAAGCCTGGCCTCATCTTCTGACAGATGAGTGATACCCATCACCCCTGTTGCCCCAGTGGACAGGCAGTTAACTGCTAGGAATGTGAGTAAGGTCACCTAGACTAGACAGCCTCTAGCTGAACAAAGATGCATGAACAAGGATGGCCAAAATCAACCAAGTCCTTTCAAGGTAGGCAGAACAGTCCAGTTGACCCGTAGACTAGTGAGCAATAATGAATGACTCTTGTTTTAAGCTACTAAGTGGGGAGGGGGGTTGTTACACAGCAATAGATAACTGACCCATCCCCTCCACCCTGTGCTCTTCACCTGGTTCAAGTCTCTAAGCAACCATCTGTCTGAGCCCTTAGCACATTGGCCATCTGCTCCGGTCCCCTATTGACAAGCCACCCTATTGACTGAGCAGGATACTGCAATCACACAACCTCCAGCAAAGGTATAATTTCCACAGGAAAAAGGATTTCCTTTTCTTCTTTATATGGCCACATTTACCTTTGCCAGAAAAATTGACCAAGAAGCCAGCCTGATAAGGGGCCACCTCAGGTAAAGACACCAGACTTTGCTGTCCCATTATTTGCCCTTATTGAATTATGGGCATAACTGGATAGAATGGGTTTGGTGTTACCAATGGGATTTAATACACTGGGTAAACTGGTGGGATCAACAGCTTATGGTTCTGTGTAATGTTTATTCACCTAAAATATTTATTAGACTGTAGTATGAGATAAAAACTGTGCCAAGAGCTGGGGATGCCAAGATGAGCTCATAGCATAGAGGGGTACCTAAGCAGGTTAAAAAAAATTACAGCAGCATTTTAATAAATGCCATAACATTCATGGTTCTGTGGGAGCAAAGAGAAGAGAGCCCTAACATGCCTGGGGTAGGGCAGGATGGGGGCAAGGAAGGCTGTATTGAGGAAGAGATGTGGAAACTGAGTCTCAGACAATAGGCAAGAAGGTCACCAACAAGATGACAAAGAGTGTGCATGAGCTCTGCCTCTGCTCCTCTTTTGTTGTCTCCATCCCCTACCCACCAGCACCATCAACCTCAAGTGCCTTTGGAAAGATTGAGACCTCCAGCTCCCCTAAAACAGTAGCTGGCCTTTCTTGGGTCCTACATATATATTACGCACTCAGCTAGGGTGATAATATGAATTAGGTCACTTAATCATTACAACCTCCCCAACAGTTCAATATTAATATGATTATTATGCCTGTATTATGCCAATGCTTAGGAATGACTTGTCCATGGTCACCAGCAGGTAAGTGAATGGGTAAGAGCTCCATTCTAGAGTGATGTCCTGCCACTCCATGCAGTACTCTGAGCATGCTACTTCTCTCTCTTTGTCCTTCAAGTTCTTCAGTTTCACTCCACTATGTCCAAACATAGATTTCTTTTAACTTATTTATCCCACTTAAAATCTGTTGAGCTTCTTGAATTTGTTGACAATGAACAACTTTCATTATTTCCAAAGAGTTTTCAGGTACTATCACTTCATCCCATCCTTATGTTCCTTAATCTCTCCTTTTTTCCATGTCTGTATCTATTTTGGATAACTTCTTTGGGTCCGTCTTCTAGCTCACTATACCTCTCTTCAGATATGTTGAATTTGCTTTTAAATCCAAGATTTGGGTTTTTCATTTCACTAATTTGATTTTCTGTCTTTAGAAGTTCTATTTGATTTTTTTCAAATCTGTCTTTTCTTTACTCATGTTTTTAACCTCACCTTTATTTTCTTTAAAACTTATTAAGCACATGTATTTTATATCTGGTAAAATCCTGGGACTTATTATTCCAAAGAGATCTGAGAAGTTATGATCCTATTATTTTTGCTTTCCAGCTGGCTAGTGGTGAAGAGTTCTTAGAGAAAATAAAAGCTCTTCCTCCCCACTTCACTCTATGTCCAACTCTAAGACAAGCAATTTCCCTTGCAGTCTGCCGGACAGGATGGCTAGTTCACTATGCTGAGTGTGGAGGTCTTTGGAGCTCCAGCCTTATAGGGGCTCTTCTGTGAGACTCCACCCCTCCTCCCCACCAAAGGGCCCCAAGGCTCTGTCCTCAGGGCAAAAGCTGTCTGTGTGGAATGAGGATATCACAGACCTGAAACACCTTTACATTTGTTATGTTTACCAAGTGTTACATGTCCACAATCTCTGGATGCTTACAACAGAGGACCTGAAGAAAAGTACAAGCAGGTGTCTCATTCCCTTTGCAGATGAGGAAACACGGCACAAGCAGAGGCCTCTGATTATAGGGCCAGATAACTGAGGAGTCAGGACTTGAACCTCCCAGTTCCAAGCCTTGCCTTCTACAGTTGTAGGATCCATCTCCTCTGTTGTGAAGCCCACCACCTTTGCTGCCACTACACACACATACACCCCATAGGGCCTGGTGCCCTAAGCTCCAGGTCAGCAGGTGCCTGTGCCAGCACTACCCATGGCAAGGATGACTCAGAGGCAGGGGCCCTCCCTGAGGCTTCTCACGTCAAGATGTCAAGCCATAAAGGCAACTATCTTTATTTATACTCCTACTTTCTTCAAGATGGGGTACAGAGAAGATAGAGGAATGAGGCTAGAAGCTAACTCTGGCTCCAAGGGTGAGAGAAGATGCAGGCTTAGCCAATCAATAACTGATACGGGATAGGATTCCAGCCAGGCCAGTGAGGGTCAGTTCAGGACCTTCAGCTGAAACAATTTGTGAAGGGGGCTCTCTCTCTTCTCTCTCTTCCTGGCATGGCTAGCAAAAAAGGTTTATGAGCCTGCAGCTATGACCAATTTTCCCACCATGGGGAAAGGGCCTGCCCATGGATGAAGTCAAACAAGGAAGAGCAAGAGATGGAAGAAGGAGGTTGACCCCTGAGAACATGACCCCAGCAAACCTAAAGCAAGAAAACTCTGGACTTACTATATGCTGGAGACCATTAATTCCCGTTACATGCTTAAACCAGTGTGAATTGCTTTTCTGTCACTTATAACCAAAGACTCCTGACTGACCATTTCCTTCCCTCCCTGGTCTGTTTTAGTTGCAAAGGGGAAAATGGGCTTTATATGGAAAAATCCAGAGGACACCACTCTCACCAAGCTGTTGGACTTGGCACTGACAGTAGTGGGATGGCTTGACATTTTGTTCCCCTGATGCCACACTGGGGAAGCCACACAACATTGCCTTGGAGGGCTCTTACCAGAAACAAGTTAACATGAAGGATCATGAAGAAACAGACAAATTCCTGAACATGAATGTTCTGAAGACTAATGGTTCTAACATCTCCAAAAGATCTAGGCTTATGAAGAACAGAAGGAAGGAGGCTATTGCCCTTCACTGGGGGACACTAAAGTTTCATTATCACCAAAGGCAGTTTATAAACCTTGACTGCATTCTGGACTGAAAAACAGTAACTATAGAGGCCATGCGTGGGACTGTAGGGGCCATTCGAGCATGGACTATGTGTTGGACGGAGTAACTGAAATAAAATTGATTTCCTTAGAGGTGCAAATGCTGTTGAGTTGGAAGGCTGCTGTCCCCGTTCTTAGGAGACTCAAATTGAAATATTTAGGGGTAAAATGTCATCATATCTGCAGTCAACTTCTAGATGATTTGGCATAAAAGAGAGAAAGAGAGAGAGAGAGAGTGTGTGTGTGTGTGTATGTATGCAAGTGTGTTTTGAGAGAGACATACAGTGGGAGCAGCAAGGCATTCATAGCAAGAAAACCTGGTGGGGGACACACTAGTGTTTATCACACCTCCCTTCTAACTAGAAAAATAAGTTAATTTTTTAAGAGGCCAAAAAAAAGAACCACGGCCTTAAAGTCAGACAGTCCTGGCTCTGTGGCTTCCTAGCTATATGACCTTGAGCATGTAATGTATTTTATTTAGTTTCGATTCTTCACCTGTAAAATGGGGATAATATAAAATCTGCCTCATAGGCTTGTTAGAGAATTAAATGTGATAAATATATGTGAAATGCTTAACACAGCGCCGGACATGTAGTAGGTGACCAATAAGTAGTCTTTTAAATATTAAAATGAGAAGCTGAAGGAGAAGGGGAGGAAGAGGAAATGAAGGGAGAGAAGGAGAAGGAGGAAAAGGTGAGGGGAACAAAGTGCTTCCCTTGCCCTTCTCTGAGCAGAGGTATTCCAACACAGCCATACACGGGACAAAATCTGACCAGGAAGGAACAAAAGAAGAGCATGCTCATCACCCAGAGAGGTAGACAGAGTTTCTCCTAGATTGTAGGACAATCTAGATTCGGGAAAAGGTTTTGCCTCAAAGCTCATTGGGTAAGTTGGCTGATATCCTAAGTTGTAAAAGCAAAGCATTTAAGAAAGCCATAAATGAATGCTAACTTCCCAACTCAAAGCTCCTTTTCTTTCTTTCTTTCTTTCTTTCTTTCTTTCTTTCTTTCTTTCTTTCTTTCTAGATTTATTTATTTACTTGAGAGAGAGAGAGCATGAGTGCATTTGCCGGCAGGGCAGGAGGGAGAGGCAGAAGGAGAGGGAGAATCTCAAGCAGACTCCCCATCGAGAATGGAGCCCAACACAGGGCTCGATCCCATGATCCTGAGATCACGATCTGAGCTGAAATCAAGAATTGGACACTCAATAACTGAGTTCCCCAGGCACCCTCCAACTCCAAACTTTTCTGAAAAATATCAGAGACCAGTATCAGCTGCTCATCTGCCCCCAGGCCTGGTGACCCAGGGAAAGATATCAGTCATTAACCTCCTTTTTCCTTGTTCTCAAGTCTTCCAGCAAAGCTGCTGAGATCCCTTCTTCCACAAGTGGGGAACACCTGCACATACAGGTAGACTGCCTTTAGCTCCAAAATGCAGAGGTGTGTGTGCATGGGTTTTTTAAAGGATCATTGGTCAACTATAATCCAACAGTGAAATCAATTTGGTTGGTTCAAGTCCCAAGTGTCTCATACCAGCCAGGAACCCTGAATTGGGGGCCTGGCTCAGCCACTTCTCATTGGGAGACGGGGGGCCAGCCCTGAATCCCTGAGTCTCATTTGCTTTCTTGGGACTGAGGCCCCTGAGTTTGCCCCAACCCTTGGCCCTGGCCAGACTTCTGAGCCTTCCCTGACAGATGGGTATCCATCTGCTCTGCAGACACCACCAGATAACACAATCTATAATTATATTTGTATCTGTCAATATCTGCATCTATATCTGAAAAAAAAAAAAGTGCCTGGAGACAAGAAAAGATTTTGGCCAGCCAATCCTGCAGACGCACAGAAACATCCAAGGAAGAAGTTCCTTTTGAGATGATCTAGTTTACCTGTTTTCAAGACTGTTTCTTGCCACAGAGCCACCGATGAAAAGCAATCTCCTGCCGAAAACCCCACTGTTAGCTTGCCTTCCCTGCCTCCTTTGCAAGTGCTAACAAAACTGCACTGAATCTTGAAGAAGGTGTACCCAGTTCACCACGTTATTTGCATCTGAACAAGACAGAAACAAAATAAGGGTCAGAGCCCAAGGCTTCAGAGTCCCCAAGAAAGAGGGCTAGGAATACAGTTTTTCTCATCCAGCCAAAGCCACCTCTCCCTAAGAAAACTGCAATAGTGTATCATGCATTGGACAGAGACCCCTGAACCACAAAGAGGATGGGAGCTGCCCCTGTGGACAGTTGGATGTGAGGGGAAGTGTACAGGGGAGAGGGGCTGCTGGGAATGATTTTCCTTCAGGAGACAGAGGTAAGAAAGGAGGGAGTCCCTATTCTAAGCCACCCCACTTCCTCTTTGAACTCAGCTGCCAAGGCAAGATGTTTGGAGTTGCTGCTCTCATTTTTTGACAGGAGCGGACCAAGACAACGGCATTGATACTAAACTGGAACCCGGCATCACTGATCCCTAAATCCATATTGCCAGCTTCCAGACTCTAGTCTTTGTCCACAGGAAAATAAGGCTCTGTTCATGAGCCCCCTTTAATCACCTAGTGAGCTTGTTGCTGCAAGTGTCTCTGATTCAAGGGATGGGTGTAAATCTGTCACACGTTTATTTTCAAATCCAAGCATTTTTAGCTGTGGTGTTGCTTGCCTAGTTTAAAAATATTCAGCTTCATCTGAAATGACATCAGAAAGAAAACAGCCCCAATTCTGTGTACTCACTGAGCACTTGTCTGAGGAAAGTGTGCTCGCAGCCTTGAGAAAGGGGGAGGGAAGTGGAGGTGTTTTCTTTTATAAACATTCTTCTTGTGACTGGGTCAGGACAAAGACTCCCTGGCTTTGCACAATGCCCTGACATGGAAGGAGGAAGATGTCAGGCTGTGCAGAGAGACCTGCTGAGCAGGGAGCAAGCAGGGAACTCATCATGACCACAAGTCCAGGCATGGTGAGAGGCAGCGATACTGGTCTAGACTCCGGGGCTCGCGGACTCACAGCACAAAAGGGATGAGAAAAGCCAGCATGAACCACTTCACACCAAAGAGCCCTCCCTGAAGCAGAAAGGCTGAAAGGCACAAGCTGTCAGGTTTGCAAAGGGCAAGAACATGCCCCCGGAACTGTCCTGTGGTGGTGGGGTGACCGGCCATATCTGTTTGTCTGGGACTGCAGGGTTTCCTGGAATGTGAGACTTTCAGTGTTAAAACCGGGAAAAGTCCTAGGTGTGAATCCTCTAAAAAGTAGGGTCTTGAATGCAGGAGATACGCATGAGAAAGTATCCCCACCTCTTCAACCCTCCCACCTGCACCCTGGGGGACAGAGCAGCAGAGCCAGCCCAGTTTGGCGGACTCAGGCGGAGCTGTGTTTAGTCACTCCATAGGGTCTGGGTGAACTTAGAAGACAATGAATGAGTGGATGGATGGAAGAATGAATGACTCCAAAAAAATATGATTATATGTATGTATATGATGGCTCTGTTTCCAATAGGATTATTTTCCATTGACTAACGTATAAATTCCATCAACTGAAAAACACTGGAAAATTCACTGGCTCCCACGGCTAGGAGCCATGGGGCAAAGGAAACCCATTTGAGGCCATGAATCAAAAAAAATCACATTCACACACATTTTATACTTGTAATTTTTCTGCCTTGAAGGAACTTGCTTTCCATTTGAAGAGTTGATGTGAACACAGAAGAGTTATAATCTGGAAGTCCAAGCCCCACGCCAAAGAATAGGGGCTCATGGCAAGTGTTATGGGGACAGCATGTCACACTGAAATGGCCATGACCTTGGCCCAGGATCTAGAGGCATGACTTGCATGTTCCCCATAGCCCTGAGAAGTGGGTATTCTTATCACCCCCATTTTACAAAGGAGGAACCTAATGCCTGCAGGATCTAAGCAACTTGCCCAAGGTCACACTGACAGTAAGTGGTGGGTCCCACATGTGTCTGACTCCAGACGCCATCCTCTTAACCCACACTCAGTACTTTTGTGCTTCAGAGACAGAAGATCTATATGGGCCTTGACATTGTTCCTTAATGACTGTGTGACCTGGGACAAGATACTTCACTCTCTAAAGCTCAGTTTCTCTGCCTGCAAAATGGGGAGAGAAGCAGTACTGACCTAACTGGGCTGTGTGGAAAAGTTCTAGTCCACAGTAAGCTCTTCATGAATGTCAAGGACAAGGGAGAGGGGTATCCAGGAGCACAGAGCAGAGGTCGTGTGAGCAGGCGAGACCAGTGGTGAGGAGGAGCTAGCAGGCAAAGGCTGAAGGCTGAGGGGTCCACCAGCTGTTCTCAAGCCTGGCCGCACATCGGAATCACCTGGATAGTCATGCACAAACCTAGTAAGTCCAAACACCTGAGAGTAGGACTGGGCATTAGAATTTCCATGATTCCCCAGGTGATTCCATTGTGCAGCCAAGGTTGAAAGCCAGTAGTCTAGTCCTTTGCCCTTAGATGTGTGGACCTTGAAGGAGCACAGGCATCACTGAGAGCTTGTTAGGAATGCAGAATCTCGGGCCCCACCCCAGATCTGCTAATGGGACTCTGCACTGGAACAAGATCCCCGGGTGATTCAAAGGCTCGTTAAATTCTAAGCATCCCTGGACTAGCCTGTGGGTCATACAGATGAAGAAAATAAGCCAAATGCCAGGCAGGCTTTGAACCTGATTAAAATCCAAAGTGCAAGTTGGAGGGGGAAATGAGGGGTGACTATTTACAACAATCACCCATGGATAACCTCATCTCCTGGCAAACGCAAAGGGCAAGGGTGATAGGTCTCTGTGTGTTTAAACTTCAATGAATTTGTGATTGTGGGCGCTCAGGAAGTCGGGGATTCTGCCAGCCGTCCGATGTTTGCTTATCCACCACAGTATCGGCCAGAGGACTAACATTATCTGGTGTCAACAATGCACACGCTGAGCCCTGGGTTGGGATTAGCAGGAAAATACCACCCTGCGTGAGACCTTGGAATCATTACCGGGAAATAATTCCCAAAGAACTTTTCCTCACCCGGAATGAGCAGCTCTCCAACCCTGGGCAAACCTGAGGCGTGCAGATGGTGTGGGTCTGGGACTCCAGCAAGGCTGTGAGCTTACCCTCTGTGACACAGTTGGGGGCAACTTCTGTCATGGCCCCAGACATAGGGCTGTGTTGGGAGGGAAAAGGGGTCATAACATCTAGAACCTGAAGAAATGATATAAACTAAATTCTGATCAGTATTTCCTATCTCTGATCATCCTCAATAAAAGGCAGCTAAAAAGCAGATTCGACACCTTATATTGGAAATATTCAAGAAGACAGTACAAATATGAAGCCAGGGCTTTAAAAAAGCAATTCAGTCTGGTTCAATATCTAACAATATCTCAGAATAGCCACCCCTTTGGATTGGCCTTTGATAACCTAATCAAAGCTGCAGACTATCTCCCTGAAAAATGAGCGTAGACATGAACTTGTACGCACAATTGCACCTACAACCTATCCTATTTCCCTGGCTACATTGATTGACTCAGGGATAGGCACATGGACCCACTCAGAACCAATAAGACTCAATGAAAATTAAAGGAAAGCCCTTTCCTCTTTCCTACTGATGTACAATAGGAAGGCTGTAGCCACAGGAGCAAGAGGCTGGCAGTTACCGTCTTGCGACAATAGGGAGGAGTCTCTGTGAGAATGAACTCAACACAAAGGAAGCAGAGCCCAGAAATGAAGAGAAACCTGGTTCTGAATACAGCATCTAAGCCCTGAAGCCTGATTAGATCTATCTCTGGATGGTTTAGCAAATAAATCCTGTAAGCCCATGTTTAAACCAGTTTGAGCCCCATGCAGCAGAATGCTCTGGATAATCTTCATTATCTCTGCCGGATAATCTTCATTAATTCACCGGTTATTTTGATGGTTCTTCATATAATTTCCAATTAAACAATGTCACCGCACAAATGCTATTTACGACCCAAGGTTGGCCTTCAGTTTCAGTAAATCTCTTTATTCCTACAGTTAATCCTCAGCTTTTCTGATACTCCTTTATAAATAAACCCCTTCCGACATAAGTTCCTTCAGTTCCATGTACAGTGATGTTTGTCACTGACCACAGAACTGCAAATCATGATATCATATCCTATCACAATAAGTGTATAAATCTGATTAAAGCAGCCTAGCTTAGGGTTCAACCTTTGGGAAACTGCTTAACAACACAAGTATTCTGAAATCAAGCAATTCATTGTTATAATTGTGGTTAAATGCAACTTGAAGAAAGATTATTCTTAGATCTTATGGATCCATGTCATTTTTCAGACTGCAGAATGTTGATTTCTAGCAAGCCAGAACAGAGAGAGGCTTCTGCCAGCTCAATCCCAGGTTTGGGTGAATTCCCCACAGTCCTATAAAAAGGACTGTGCCACGCAGTAAGGAGTTTGGTCTCTGCAAACGAGCAGACTCGGGATAAAATCCCAGATCCTCCACTCACTAGCTTGGACCACCCCTGAGTCTCCTTTTCCCAATCTGTAAAAATGAGCATATTAACATCCCTTCTTCAAAGCTACTAAGAGAATTTGAAGTCTCCAGCCTCCCCCATGCAGAGGTCAGGTTCAACTATTTGCCATCCACAAAAATAAACTCCCAAGTACTACGGCCCCTGCTTTCTTTTTTGAAAATTAATAAAGAGAAAGAATCAAGCGTGTGTCAGGCTTCTTCTGCACACACTGTAACTCAGAGAAACTGAAAAGTTGAGCAGGAATTTCTGTTTATAGAAGAATTTTAGCTAATAAATGAAGAAGGGATGATGGAATTAGAATATTACCAGTTTGTAAGTCCTAACTAACTAACGGATGTGGGCATTGGGCATCAGTGACTGCTCACACCTGAAAAACATCACCATATAGTATGGGTCTCTTGAAAGAAAAATCATCATCCATGAAGTTGTCTTGCCAAAAACATGGCACCAGAATCCAGTCAAGCCTCTATCACACCACCAAATTTCAAGAAATACAGGAGACAGGGGAATCTGTTATATGTCACACAGGGGAAGCAATTAACAAAATCTAGGCCACGAGAAGGTCTACAAGTGAACAACTTAGTCTCTTCAACAAATGAGTTCTAAGAAAGAGTAGAGAGGTTGAAGAGGAACCTACTGATTAAAAGACATATATTGGGTGCCTGGGTGGCTCAGTGGGTTAAGCCGCTGCCTTCAGCTCAGGTCATGATCTCAGGGTCCTGGGATCGAGTCCCGCATCAGGCTCTCTGCTCAGCAGGGAGCCTGCTTCCCTCTCTCTCTCTGCCTGCCTCTCTGTCTACTCGTGATCTCTCTCTGTCAAATAAATAAATAAAATCTTAAAAAAAAATAAAATAAAAGACATATATCAACTAATTGAAACTCATGGACCTTATTTGGATCTTGACTGAAATGAACCAACTCTAAAATTGCAGGCAATTGAGAAATCTGAATGCTAAGTGTAGGTTATGAGGAATTGTTAACTTCAAGATAAAACAATGGTATTGGGGTTATGTTTTTTAAAAAAAAATCTCTAATATCTTTAGATAAACTGTGAAATGTTTATGGGTAAAAAATTTACATTTCTGGGATTTGCCCCCCCAAATACCTGGGGTGGGGGTGGGGAATATTGATATTGACTGTTGTTGAATACAGTCAACATGTAGTACATGTGGGTTCATAATGTGTTTTCTCCTGCTTCTGTACGTTTGAAATATCCTATAACTAAAAGTTGAAAAATCTCCCAAGCATTGGTGTGTAATATAGATTTTGTTGAAGATTTAGGTGCAGGGTGGAAAGTTGGATTGTGAGAGCAAAACTTACTCGGACGTTCCCACTAGATAACCTTGCTTCACTCAAATCTTTTCCTCCCAGTTGCTTTGACCGCATCTGTCCTCCCTTTACGACCACCTCAAACCCACCTCCTCGCCTTCCTCTGTGGCTCAGGAGACTCCACTATAAAAATTAAAAAATTGAGAGGGAAACAAGCACAAATTCCCAAGAGAAAGAACAAAATTGAGAGGACCTTGTTGAAAAAGACAGATGTCAGGGTGCCTGGGTGGCTATCTCGGTTAAGCCTCTGCCTTTGGTTCAGGGCATGATCTCAAGGTCCCGGGACTGAGCCCACTTCTCCCCCTCCATCTGCCCCTCCCCCGTGCTCATGTTTTCGCTCTCTAATAAATAAATTAAATCTTAAAAAAAAAAAAAGACAGGCATCAAACCTAGTGGGGAAGTGGGGGAGGAAGGGAAAATCACAGTAAGTTTTGGATTCCTCAAGAAAAGTTTGAGGCAGCAATTAAAACAAGCAGGAGCGAGTTGGAGTAACAGTCTTGACAGCTAGAACTAAAGTAGAAATTGGGGGTGGGGTGGGAAACAGAAAAGAAACCATCTGAGACCCAAAAGATAAAATAAAATGTGTTTGATCCAAAAGAAGAGCACAAAAAATATTTTTCAATCAGTTGGGAAGATTCTGAATTTGGTAAGATGGGTGGGGGGGAGGATTTTCAGGCTGTACCCCACCATCTAGAATGTTCAAGAGTGGAGGAAAATCATCCCAAATGATTCTGATCACAGCACCCCCGTCCCTGTAGAGCAGGCAGCGGAGGTCTGCTGATAGATTCAGGCCACCCTCCTGGATGCGTCAGCAAAATCTGCACAGGGGCTAGTCTCATATTGGCCCCTTCATAGAACACTCCTGTGCACCCTGTGGGGAAACTTGGCCCGTGTTACACCCAGTCCTTCATTCTGAAGCCCAGGACCTTGTCATATACTCCAATGCTCTATTCAATGAATATTGAATCATAGGGTGATCAAATGGGAGGCTGGGGGAGGACGGGTGTCTTCTAGAAGCCATCTACTCCCTGGGGAATCTTGCCAAAATGCAGATTTTGGATCACATGTCTCAAGTGGGACCTGAAAATCTGCATTTCTGCCTCAGTGTCCGAGGTGATGCTGGTACCACTGTTTCCAGACCATACTTTGAGAACAAGCAAGACTTTGGGCTTCACAGTCCAGTGCAGTAGCCACCAACCAAATCAAATGCAATTCAAAATTCACTTTCTTGGTCACACCAGCCATATTTCAATAGCCACCATATTGCACAGAGCAGAATAGAACATTGTCATCATCAAAGAAAGCTCTATGGAGCAGCACCAATAGACCAATGACCTCCTCAGGAAGAAATCCTTTTTCTTCCTTGCTGAACACAGATCCCCAGTGCTTCTGTCTATGGGATCTGAGAGCTCATTCCCACAATATGTTGCTGGCTGGATTCAGCTGATCTGACCCTCACATCCAGCTTATTTTCTGTCCTGGCTTCCCATAGCCAGTCTCCCCATTTTGAAGATGTAAAGGGGTCCAAGACACGGCATATTTTCTAGTTCTAAATAGCCACCAGCATCAGATCAACATCTCACAACTTGGGACAACGTGGCAAAGGGCTCATGTACTACAGAAGGCAGTTGTCGAAGGCTCCACCCTTTCCCTGTCCGATTTGTGGCTCTTGGAAAACCCATAAGTAAGGAGTTCTTGTTTTAAGGTCCTCCCTAGCCTTTCAGTGGGGTACACAAAATAAGAACAACCTCTGGTTTGCACATGACATGTGGCAATGTTCAGGCAAGCAGCTCCTTGGGTCCTAGCTTTATGTTCTTGTCTGTGGGGCAAGAAGATAAGGGACTTTCCCTCTTTCTAAAAGGCACATAGAAGATCATCTATCTTATATCAGAGTAACACATCATATGGCCCTTGTTCTTAAAATTACGGAATTCACATGTTGGGGGCACAAGTCACACAAATTCAGATGGCAAGCAATGTAATTTTCTTGATCACTGTATAAATCATGATCATTTCTATGATAAGTTCTGTAATGGTTGCTGGGATATGCCAGATCTCCCTTCAGGAAAGAAGAAAGCATTTTTCCAGCTGTTGGCAGTGCCGCTGGTAGATGGTCTCATCTTTCTGCTCCTTTAGGGACTGGCCCAGCCAAAGGCAGCTGCCTTATCCAAGGTTATGCTCCCTTCCCCTGTGGCTGCATCCAATGCCCTATCAGTGCAGGCATGTACAGGTCCAGCCCCCTTATCCCAACTCAGAATAACTCTAAAGGTCCATCCCAACTCCAGAGCTGCCTATGGAGTTGGCTGAGATCTCCAATGGTACTGCTTCTCCCTTTGCCCAGCCCTGCTTCCATCCCCTCCCCTCCACAGGAGTTGATCTCAAGGACAAACCGTAAAAAAACACCCAACCTGTGAAAGACCCCATTGTGCTATCTTCAGGCTATACCTGATTTCCAGGAGTCATCATAAATCCAAGGTATCAGGTGATGGTAGGGGAAATGGTGACCCATTTTTTCATTATCATCTACCTATGTGGCATCACTAAGATGCGTGACATCCCATCTGGTCCTCAGATGCCTTTTCACTCTAGTCCCTACAGAGTCAAGCCCCAAGGGTCTCTGCCAGTATTTGGGAACCAGCTCTTTTAATGTGTGTCCTTCCATGCTCCTGGGACATAAAGGGGTACACTCTTCTGCTCCCACATGATGCTGGGACCCAAGGAACTCTATCTAAAGCCTCATCTTGATGTGCACACCACACAATCATCTCTTTTCTGGGTCTTGCTAGTTCCTCAGGCTCAACCTCAGAAGTGGTACCAATCAGCTTTCAGATCCTTCAAACCTATTTAGAAATTTCTGGATCCCTCTGTTTGGCCTTAGAAAGTCCCTTCAATGGCAAATTTCAGATGGTTATCAAATTTTTTGATGTTCCTCTCCTTAAAAGTAAGATTTATGTCCCCTATTCTTGAATGTGGGTGGGCTTTGTGATTGCCTTCAACAATCCATCACAGCAAAGGTAACACAGTGACTACCCATTGCTGGGCCCAGGCCTTATGAATCTAGCAGTTTCCTGCCTCTTGAAACACTCTTTCTGGAAGCTCTAGGCAACCAAGTAAAAAGTGTGACCACCTCAAGTCCCCCATCCTGGAGAGGCCCCTATGGAGGTGCACTAGTCATCAGTCCCAGCTGAGCCCAGTCTGCCAGACACATCACCACGTGAATGAAGCATTCTGGAACCCTCCAGACCAGCCAAACACTGGCTTAATACTACTGAGTGACCCCCAGTTAATACCACATGGAACAAAAGAATTGCCCAGCGGAGCCCTGCCTGAATTCCTAGCCTACGAAGTTGAGATAGGATTAAATGGCTGTTGTTTGTTGTTGGTGTTTTTTGTTTTTTGTTTTTTGTTTTTTGTTTTTTTTTGGAGATAGAGAATGAGAAAGAAAACACATGGAAATTATTTTAGATATATTGAATTTGAAGTGCATTCAACTATGTTCCAGGCATATTTTTATAGTAATGTTTACACCATGCTTCAATTCAACATAAATTTTAGGTGACCATGTAAACATATAGAAGAGGAACTTTGGAAATAAGGTACAGGCAGAAACTGTCAGTGAGGTGGGGACAAGGGAGAAGAGCAAGATGTAGAACTGGGGTAGGGGCTTTAAGGAGGGCTATGGAGGAGCTGTGAAGCAAGTATTTGGGAAATTTTTCCCACAGAATTGTTAGTTTTAATTGGAAGAGATGCATGACCACACCCCAGGGGTCATGGTATTTCAAAGAGCCATTTCAGGGCTAACTTTATTAGGAATCCTGTTCTGTTTGTAATTTTCATCATTTTTTCAAGGTGGTAGGCATGAAGTATAGCTAATGTCTGTCTAGTTTTTTCTTCTTTCTTGTTTTTTCTCAAATGCCACCATTGCTGGGAATGATCCTGTCCATTTTTTTCTATTGGCATCAGCCAGGGTTCTATAGCCAAGAATTTGATTCCACTATTGTATCTTCAAAAGATGATTCCAGGACTCAACTAGTAATGTTGCATGCAATTTTATGAGTCTTGGGGAAATGTAATTTAAATTTTATCTTCAAGGAAATTATGCTTCAAGCATTTCTTACTGCATTTAGTCACTGCAATCCCACCCACAACTAGTCCCACCCACAACTAGTTCATGCATTTAGTCATTCCAGTCCCACCCACAACTAGTCACATACATGCTGAGACCATGAAATAGTAATCATCATCATGAAATAATAATACAGTGACACTTCTTAACAGTTTATAAGAGAGAATGTGTTTAAGTGTGGTTTTTTTTTTTTCAATATAACACACTGCAATGATGTCTCAGGAGACAAAGTGAACTATGTTGAATTACTGCCAGCCCTTTTATTCTAAAATGGTTGATTTAAATATAGTGCTTTCTGTGGATTGAGACAAAAATCAAACTCAACACACACAAAAATCAAACTCAACACACACAAAACAGATAATCATATCAAAAAATGGGCAGAAGATATGAACAGACACTTCTCCAATGAAGACATACAAATGGCTATCAGACACAGGAAAAAATGTTCATCATCACTAGCCATCAGGGAGATTCAAATTAAAACCACATTGAGATACCACTTTACACCAGTTAGGATGGCCAAAATTAGCAAGACAGGAAACAACATGTGTTGGAGGGGATGTGGAGAAAGGGGAACCCTCTCACACTGTTGGTGGGAATGCAAGTTGGTGCAGCCTCTTTGGAGAACAGTGTGGAGATTCCTCAAGAAATTAAAAATAGAGCTTCCCTATGACCCTGCCATTGCACTACTGGGTATTTACCCCAAAGATACAGATGTAGTGAAAAGAAGGGCCATCTCTACCCCAATGTTTATAGCAGCAATGGCCACGGTTGCCAAACTGTGGAAAGAACCAAGATGCCCTTCAATGGACGAACGGATAAGGAAGATGTGGTCCATATACACTATGGAGTATTATGCCTCCATCAGAACGGATGAATACCCAACTTTTGTATCAACATGGACGGGACTGGAAGAGATTATGCTGAGTGAAATAAGTCAAGCAGAGAGAGTCAATTATCATATGGTTTCACTTATTTGTGGAGCATAACAAATAGCATGGAGGACATGGGGAGTTGGGAGAAGGGAGTTGGGGGAAATTGGAAGGGGAGGTGAACAATGAGAGACTATGGACTCTGAAAAACAATCTGAAGGGTTTGAAGAGGTGGGGGGGTGAGAGGTTGGGGGAACCAGGTGGTGGGTATTAGAGAGGGCACGGATTGCGTGGAGCACTGGGTGTGGTGCAAAAACAATGAATACCGTTATGCTGAAAATAAATTTAAAAAAATGATTAAAAAAATTTTAAAAAAGCATATGTGCAAATTGGGATCAGGAGCCATATGACAAGTGTGTTAAATTTCATTCTAAAATAAGGTAATAAATACTGAGTGCTCAAGAAATGAGAACATTAACAAACACTGTTATTCTACCTAATACAAAAGGAATGGAAGAAGAACCAACAAACAAAAACATTTGATTTTTGTCTCAATCCACAGAAAGCACTATCTTTAAATGGCTGTTGTTTTAAGCTGCTACCACCTTTCTCAGCAACATCACTGACTTATTTATGGCTTTCTATCTCTTTTTATACCCCCTTCAGTGAATCTGTGCTGGTGGAGGGGTGAGACTGTACAGAGCAGGGAACTAGAATCTCTACTATACATCATGTAGTCTCTTAGATTACTCAGGCCTGAGCTCATCCCTCTCCCTGCCAAAGGTTTGGCTTTTGGATCTCAAAAGCCAGGAGTCTTACCTACTTTCTTACCTACTTTCTGCTGTGCCTTCCTTTCCCTGAAGGCAAGGGAAGATGAAGGGCCTTGTTGGCCACACTGGCATAGTGGTGGGAGATTGGGGGCGGGGGGAAAACAGAGAGAAACATGAGAAAACATTTAAATATTATACTGCCATCCCCAGAATTCTGGTGACTTTGGAGATCAACATCCAAACCACTTGTGTTACAAAGAAATGAAGACATAGCAGCAGCAGCAATGTCCACAATAGCCAAACTATGGAAGGAGCCGAGATGTCCTTCAGCAGATGAATGGATAAAGAAGATGTGGTCCATATATATGACAGAATATTACTCAGCTTCAGAAAGGATGAATACCCAACTTTTGTATCCACATGGATAGAATTGGAGGGTATTATGCTAAGTGAAGTAAGTCAAGCAGAGAAAGTCAATTATCATATCGTTTCACTTATTTGAGGAACATAAGGAATAGCACAGAGGACATTAGGAGAAGGAAAGGAAAAATGAAGGAGGGGAAATTGGAGCGGGAGATGAACCATGAGAGACTGTGGACTTCAGGAATCAAACCAAAGGTTTCAGAGGGGAGGGGGTGGGTATTAAGGAGGACATGTACTGCAATGAGCACTGGGTGTTATAAATAAACAATGAGCCATGGAACATTATATAAAAAACTAATGAAATACTGTATGGTGACTAACATAACATAATTTTTTGAAAAGGAAATGAAATGAAGACACAGGATAATGAGGTGATCAGCACAATATACAGGGTTGGGTGGCAGGGTGAGAACTTCAGACCCAGGACGCTGACTTTCAGGCTTATGGTCCTTTAGCAAGTCTTCCAAACTATAAGTGTACAGGCATATTTATTTGAAGCTGAATTATCCATCTTAAAAATATAGTTCACTGTCATTCAATGCTGGTGGAAATGTGAACTGGTATAATGATTTCAGACTGCCACTCCACAACTAGGCACACAACTAAAGGAAATGAGCACATGTCCAAAAAACATATACAGAAATGTCTGTAGCATGTTTATTCACAACAACCCAAAACTGGAAACAACCCAGATGTCCATCAACAGGAGAATGGATAACCAGACTGGTATACTCATACAATGGAATACTACCCAGCAATAAAAAAGAATAAACCACCAAGATTCCAGCAAGATCATGGAACATCACGAGCATTGTGTTGAGCCAAACAAACAAGACACAAAAAAGCACATATGGTATAATTCTCTTTATGTGAAGTTCAAGGACAAACAGAAGTACTCTATGGGGTAAGGGCTCTCTGGACTGGGAAGATTGGCTAGGAAGTGTCATGAGGGAACATTCTCATGTGATGGAAATCTTCTGTGTCTTGGTGTAAACATATGTAAGAGTGCATCAGGTTTAAGGTTTTTAAATTGTACTGTGTGTAACTTATACCTTAATTTTAAAAAACATGTACATGTACATGGCATATATATATACATATATATATACACCCACACACCCCTTACACTTACTATAAATACGCATATATATTATATATGTATGCATTTTATATATATAATATATATGCACATCTGTATGTATTTTATAACTATCTGTTATACAGCGCATATATATTATCACTTCCAAATCTAATTCAAGAACTTATTCTTCTGGCTACAGTTCCTTTACCTCCTGGCATGGTTTTGATTTTCATTTTCCTCAACATCAGTCTCCTTTTCCTCACCTTAGATTTTTATTTTATTGCTATGATTATATTATTGGCAAAAATACATTTTAAGCTTTTAATATTTTCTAAATGGCTGACATACCAGGGGTCCTATAGTTCTACTCTCAGAAACACCAGGGAACAAGACCCTTCTGTCTGAACACACTACACAAACCTCCTCCTTCAAAGATCTTACTGCCTCCCTGGATCCACCAGAAACGGGTAAGATCCTCTCGGCTCTCAGACCTCCATGCTTTCACACATGCTGCTCCCTATGCCTGGAAAACCCTTCCTTCTGTATCTGTCTGACTTCTATACATGCTTCAAAACCCAACCATCCTTGGTATCTGCTCCTTAACCTTCATCTGCTTTTCATGGCCTCTGTGTCAGCTTTCTTCCCACTGGATTCTAATTGTCTATTTCACCTCTGTGAATTTTTTCAGCTCCTGTCCAGGGACATATGCGCATGGGCTTTACAGCTCCTTCCTGGCACAGTGCCCAGCATACACTGGGGGTGCAATTTGTCTGGAGGTGACTCTGAGATGGATGGATAAATCCTCAGGTTCTACTGGAGCACAGCTGTTTGGTTTTCATAAATAAAAAATCTCCAACATTGCAAAAATTCATCTGGAGATTGGGGAAATGAAATGTTCATAAAAATAAAAGTGCTGTGAATGCAACTGTGTAAATGGGAAGCCTCTCCTTTCTATGGAGACTAATTGCCCCCAACAGGCTAACAGCAAATAATGAGTAATGAAGGATGCCAGAATTATTTATAAAGCTTTGGTTCCTGTGGCTTTGTTAAATTTATTATGAAATGCCCTACAGAACCTCAACCCCAGGGGGAGCTCACTGTTTCCATGATCACAACTTGAGATGTGTTTAAGGTTCTGCCTCTGGTTGGGTTTCAGAAACATCAAATGCCAGAGTGTGTGTGTGTGTGTTTGTGTGTGTGTGTGTGTTTGTGTGTGTGTGTAGATAGAAGTCACAAAAGCTTTGAAAAACTAGAAAACTTTTAGGACATACATCTTATCAGGGATGGCAGGCCTTTGACACCTCTGTTCCAAACCCCCACTTGTTTTCTTCCCTATAACTCCTGGGTAGGAAGACAGAGGAAGACCTGCTTTTGTGAATTTATTTATTTTTTAAGATTTTTTAAAAAATTTATTTGAGGGGGGGCAGGGCAGGGCAGAAGGGAAGAAAAGAGAATCCCAAGCACATGCCACAGTGAGTGTGGAGCCCAACATAGGACTTGATTCCATAACCCCGAGACTGTGACCTGAGCCAAAATCAAAAGTCAGCAGCTTAACTGACTGAGCCACCGAGGTGTCCCTGCTTTTGTGAGTTTAAATACAGGCTTCCAAACTAGAAATCAGGTGGACCTGAGTGATTCCTGGAGATAAACAGTTAAAACATCTGAGTAAAAACCTCAGTTCTACCCAAGATTTGTGACTCCAGAGCTCTCTCCAATGTGTCTGCCCTCCACCATCTTGCCACTGCCTCCAGCCTTCTGGGGCTTTCCCTCAATGTAATAAGTATTTTTAGTAAAAATGTTGAAGGAAGAGGATGAAGGAGGTTGGGTGGAGCTAATCATCCTTCTCTAGCTCTGGCTCTGGCCCTCTCTAGAAAACTCTGGGCAGACAAAATTGTTCACAGGACCTGAAAGTAACATCTCTCCATACATTCATGGAAAACAGCATCTTGCTACTTGTGATTCTATTCCTTTCTAAAAAACTGGAACTTGGCTCTACGAACCTTGAAGCTTTACTATCTGGACAGGAGGCAAAAAGGAAAGGAAGCCTGAGCAGTAGCAGGATTGTGATACCTCTTCAGTGGGATGTGAAGACAGGGCTCCTCTGGGCTCAGGTTCAGAGATGCCTACCAAAGAGGCAGGGAAATCTGAATGAGTCTCCCCATACGGAGATGTGCCAAGGAAGTGGGAACCCTCAGCTGGATCACAGATGTGAAAACAAGGTCAGAGTGTGTGAGGAAATAGGATTTGAGGGGAAATTCTCTGCAGGAAACTGTGCTGGGACCTTGACGGGTTGGATGGATTGGTGCCTCCATTGCTTCCGGTCTGTAGAAAGTGGGCTTCAATGGGAACATCTGGAGGCCTTCTTCTGGGTTCTCTGCCATGGGGGTAACACGGCCTAGGGTTGTACTCCTGCCCAGGCAATCAAGGCCGTGTGTACCAGATTTGTACCAGATGTGAGCCATGTTAAGTCTTGCTCAAGGGTTCAGCTGGGGAGGACAAAGCCCTCCCAGGATGAGAGCTGTGAAAAGGGGCACACTGATGGTGGCACTTGGAATCAACTTTGCTATCCTAGCTCCATGCACTACACCTTGGTGAGGTCTCAAACAGCAGCTTGCATGTGGGAGAGAGGAGGGTAAGAGAAGAACAGAAGTCACTTCTCCTTCCCAGTGGGAGATAGCTGCCAACCACAGGTCTCAGCATGGAGAGAAGTCTTACCTTTAAGTGATGTGTTAGTCATCTCTTTGTAGTCTGTGTTTTTTGGTGTTTTGACATTTGGGGGCTTTGCTGACCCTGGAGGGACAGCCAGGGCTAGCCAATTCTTAGAGATAGTTAAAAAAAGAAAAAAAGTCTTGACTCTGAAAGAATACCTTTCCTATGCAAACCCACCAATCCAGAGCCCATACCCCAACAACAACCTCTTCAGTCAGACTCTCACACTGGGCCACTATCCACCAAGCTAATCACCCAGGGCCAAGTGCCAGGCAACTAGGGACAGCTCTTGTGCCCCAGAGCCTGCTGAAATTATCCAACCCAGCCAATTCTAAACCTGCTTACCCAGCCTCACAGAAAATACAGTAAAGGCTCTTGCTCACGCTTCTCCTCACTCCCTCAGCCTGACCCCTGTGCTTCTACATGTGGCTCCCTGCGGCACGGTGTGTACCCTTTACTTGGGATCTGTGAGCATCACAACTATCTTTTCAATGACAGCCTCCCAATCTGTTGGCCTCACCACGTCTGAACGATAACAAAACCTACATGTTAGAACAAGTGAAGACTGAGGATTTGATTAATATCCTTGACTAGATACATCCTCATTATTAATGAAAAGTGACTAAAAGACCATCTAGGACATAGGACTGAGTAGGAAACAAGTTGTCCTCATGTTCAGAGGCTGGGGAAAGTCACTCTCTTGAAAAATTGTACAAGGACCATCTGAGACAAAAAATTAAGTTACATTTTGATTATGACATGAGTTGTATTTACTCAGACAAGTTTCAGCTAGATTTAATTCATTATTATTGTTCACAGCCAGGAATGTTACTGCACCATGAGGGAGAAAAGGGATTCCACAGATTAGAGCCCTCTGTGGGCTTTGAATAGGGACCCTGCATCTGTCATCATACCCATCACACTCTCACTGTTCTGTGCTCACTTGAATGTGCAGGTATTGATAGAAGAGGAATATGAGGGTTGGGTCTGAGGAAAGAGGTCAACCTATTCAACCTGCGTATTTTGAGAAAAATAAAAGCAATCAAATTCAAGGGCAGACATTATTTCATGCTTGGTATTCTCACTAGGGGTATGAGGAAGGGCCCCAAGGAGATGGAAACCCTGATGGATGGAGAGGCACCCCAATGAGGGCTGTGACCATCTCCTGTCTTCCCCTTGAAATCACATGAGAAATGTGAAACTAGGGAAAACTTGCCAGGTGTCGACCAGAGATCAGAAATGTGGAGCAGCATCTACAATAAACATGCAGAGGAAGCCAAACTGAACAAGGCCACCTGGTGGGCCTTACCGCTCAGAAAGTACTGGTCTCATGAGAAGAACATCCAGAAGACCTGGGGCTGTATGAGCTCCTCACCTTCCACCACCGGAAACAGGACTAGAAGCAGAACAGATTACGAGCTGATAGAGGTCCCTGAGGTCCCTTTGATGGTTCTCAAATATTAGAAGCACAAGAATGAATAAAATGCTGCCTCCCAGGTTCCATGCCAAGTGATGCTGATTCAGCCAGTCTGGGAGGGGGCTCAGGATTGAGCATTTATCAGGCACATTAAGGAACACTCTCAGCTTGGATGACAGGCCTATCACTCACATGTAGACCATCCCTGCGAAACCCCTGATTTCACGCCACACAAACCCTCATGCCTAATTCAACACTGCCTCCTATCCTTCCCCTCTGTCACTACACAGACACACATACACCCCAGGAAGAAAACTCCACAACACTGTGATGGGCAGTGAAGATTTACTTAGGATGTCACAGGAAGGTTGAGAGGGAGGTGACCCTGTAGGACACACACCATTTCACTACAGACTTCCCCTTTGGACATCACCTGCCCAGTCTCCCCTCTTGGGTACCAGCCACGCTCAGTATCTTCCTCCTGATCTTTCCCCAACTGCTCTACATTCCTGGCTCTCCTTCACGTGCTCCAACTCTTTGCCAAATATAACTCCACACACTCTGCCAATTTCGAGTACTCATACTAAGGAAACAAAATGTCCTTCAGCTACTAGGATCCATAGCCCACCATTTAGAAGGAAGCCTTTTTTCCCAGTAGCCACAGCAAGGATGAGGTTCACCTCTGATAAGGACACCAGTGGAGAAGCAGCCAGACAGAACTGACAGCCAATGCCAGG
This sequence comes from Enhydra lutris kenyoni, assembly GCF_002288905.1. Classification (NCBI taxonomy): domain Eukaryota; kingdom Metazoa; phylum Chordata; class Mammalia; order Carnivora; family Mustelidae; genus Enhydra; species Enhydra lutris. The sequence continues at coordinate 15,076,693 of NW_019154150.1, forward strand.
AGACCCAAAGTCACGGTGAGTGCTTGGGTTTGAGATGCCAGTGGGCCATGGGAAAATGCATGTCAAAACCACAAGGAGATACCGCACCATGTCCACTAGGATGACTGGATTTAAAGTCAGTTAAGAACTAGTGTTGACCAAGCTGAGGAGAATTTGGAACCCTCATACACTGCTATTGGTAGGAATGGTACAACTACTTTGAAAAACAGTCTAGTAGTTCTTCAAAAAGCTAAGTATAGACCTAATATGACCCAGGAATTCCACCTCTAAGTATGTACCCAAGAGTAAGAAAACAGATCCATGAAAAATCTTGTACATGAGGGTTCATAGTAGCATCATTATATTAGCCAAGAGGTGAAAACAATCCCAACGTCCATCAACTGCTGAAGGGATAAACCATATGTGCCCTACCCACACACACTGGATGGAATGGAATGGAGCATCATTGAGCAATACGAAGGAGTGAGCAGTGGTTCAGGCTACCACACAGATGATCCTCAAACACAGGCTAAGTGAAAGAAGCTAGACACAAAAAACCTCATATTGTATGATTCCATTTATATGGAATGTCCAGGAGAGGCAAATCTATAGAGACGGAAAGCAAAATTAGTGGTGGCCTCGGGCTGGGAGAACTTGGGCGGGGGGGAAATGGAGGATGATTCATGATGGGTATGGGGTTTCTTTCTGGAGTGATGAAAATATCCTGAAATGGATTGTGGTGATAGCTACACAACTCTGTGCCTCTACAGAAGCCACTGAGTTGTGTATTTTAAATAAGTGAATTGTATGGCCCATGAATGATAGCTCAATTAAGCTGGGGGGGGTGTTTTTCTTTTGTTTTGTTTTGTTTTTCTAATAGAGAGAAAGAGAGAGAGAAGGCCAGTGGGATACTTCAGTCTTCAAGCCACACAGGCCTGTGTTGGATATCTCCCACTTCCCGGCCATGTGACTTTGGGTAAGTTATATTTCACATCTTAAAGCCTCTGTTTCCTTCTCTCATATAAAACATACATGCATACTGACAGTCTTATTGTGAGGATAGAATGAGATCGTGTGTGCAAACTGCTCAACACGCTGTTGGAACACAGGCTAGCGTACACTCAGTGAGTGGATGCTAATAGTACCCTTAAGAATAGTAATAAATGATGTGCCTTGCAAAGCCTCTGAGGTCTTGGTGCTCATTTGTTCATTCAGTGACTATATACCCAGAACTACTCTGAGTCTGAGAATGAGAATGTTCAAGGCACTGGGGAGTCGGTCAGAAGAAAAATCCGGCATGCGTAAAGCTCACATTCCAGTCGGGGGAGAAATAAGACAGACAGACAGACATGACAATACCAGATAGGGACAGATGGGTCTCCAGGCCTCCTCTTCAGAGCAGCTCACTATTAGGTTTGTTTGTTTGTTTGTTTGTTTGTTTGTTTTAAGAGAGAGAGAGAGAGAGAGAGAGTGTGTGTGTGTGTGTGTGTGTGTGTGTGTGTGTGTGTGTGAGCAGAAAGGTGGTAGAGAGAGGGAGAGAGAGAGTGAGCGGAAGGGCTGTAGGGAAAGGGAGAGAGAGAATCCCAAGCCGGCTCCATGCCTATTGCAGGGCTGGATCCAGCGACCCTGAGATCATGACCTGAGCAGAAATCAAGAATCCAACACTCAACAGACTGAACTACCCAGGTGCTCCATCACTTTTATGTTTTGATTATTGGCCTTTAAATGAGGTTTTATTGGAATGTACAGTCCTCAAGGCTAAAGAAGCTACAATCCTCACGTGGGCAAAACTTCGGCCCACTTCATTCCCAAGACCCTCGGAGCATCTTGAGGCAAACATGGCATCTCAGGCATAGATAGTCTTTCCAAATTTTATCCCAGTGCCATGGCTTGAAACAGGCCCTCTTCCCAAGCCGTACAGAATTCAATTTCTTATCATTTCTCGTGAAAGCTAGACTTCCAAGCAAATGCAATTCTAAGCAGTCATCAAGATTCATGCTGCTAATAGGGCCTCCTGTCTCTCTGATTCAGTTTGGATCTTTCAAAAACGCCTTGATTAAATTTGGCTCTTCTGAAAATGTCAGGGGCTTTGATTCAGGAAGTGTGAATTCTCAGCACGTTTGCCAAGTGTAGGACGCTCTCTCCATCACACGTTCACTCTCCTTGGTGACTAAGGCCTGTGTCTTACACAAATGGGTACATTTTTAGTCTGATGGCTGAGGAAGAGCACTGGCCAGAATTAAACCTTCACTCCCCTCACGGGTTCGCTGTACCATGAAGGTAAGTAACATCATGCACAGGGCCCCTCAGTCTCCTGGACATGTCTGCAGGGACCAGGCTGGTTCCTCAGCAATGCTCAGGTAGGGGGACAAGAGGACTTTGCACAGTATCTGCCAGAAGTTGTGTTTGGCTGCCATAAAGCACTTTTCAGTCCTCAAAAGTCTCAGCAGCTTCCTCTGTCTTCTTTCCTTGGTCCAGAGCACACAGCAGAGAGATGAGCTCTCCTCTCTCATGCGTTGCACCTGACATCAACTGATGGGACAGACACAATGACAGTCCCCTCTGGAAAGCAGCACCAGGAGTCAACTGTTGTATTTTCTGACAGATGCCAGGGGGAGGAGGATCGGAATGCACCAGGTACACCTGTCCTTTAATATCCTGACAGCTGTGACAATGACCATCTCTGTGGCCACGTGAACAAAGAAGAGGATTGGGACGGGAGTAATGACAAGTCTGTGGGGACGTTTACATGAGACCCTCTGGGTGTCTCTGGAGAACACCTGGAAATATCAGCTGCCTTTCCTCATGGGTCCGGCTTCTGTCTCAGCTCCAGCAGCTACCACCTCTCCCAGGGACAGGATGGGAGAATAGAGTCAAAGCCACGGCTAGGTTTTTGAATGTCAAAAGTCAGCTTTGAGTTAGGAACTGAAGGACTCAGAGCATAGTGCACAGATCCTCTAGAAGCTTGGAAGGCCTGTGACAGGTCAGAGCCAGTTTTCCAAGCTCCAGAGGAGAGGAAGTTCCCAGGATGGCAGAAAAGAGAGCATCTGGGAATTGACGAAGGCAGCAAGGGATGCAGACACTAGGGGTTTCCCTGGAAAAGGCCCTGCTCTTCCATCCACCACCAGAACCTGCAGGGGGAGGAAGAATAGGACAGAGACCTCAGGCAGAGGTGAGGGTCCTAGTAGAGGGGGTCCCACACTTAGGGTTGCCAGATAAAATGCAATATTGGGACATATTTATAGTAAAACAAAAACAAAAACAAAAACAAAAACAAAAAAACCTCTTGTGGTTTATCTGAAATTCAAATTGAACCAGGAGGCCTGTATTTTTATGTACTAAATCTGGCAGCCCTACTTTTTCCTCACCCCCCGGGGGGAAAGCCCCCTCACTGTAAGTAGGATGAGAAAGACTGAGGCAAGGACAAGCCGCAGGACACGGTGGGAGTGAGGGGATTGGGACAGCCTTGGGAACGTCGCCGCCTCATGGCCAGTTGCAGAAGGAAAACATTGGCTCTGCATCTGAGGAAGGTCCAGAGCCAGCCTCTGGGTTAGGTTCCAGAAGTCAAATGAGGAGGACACAGCCGCCACCTGCAGGAAGCCTTCTCCTCCGATAGCACCAGTGTGGCTTGATAGCGTCACCCAGACCAGCTTTTACACACACACACACACACACACACACACACACACACACACACTGTGTGTCCCTCTGTGCCAAAACAATAAAAGCCCACACTCTACAGAGCACTTGCTATGTACTAGGGACTGTTTGCATAACTTATGCTTAATATTTTCTAAATGCACTATTCTTTATCCACTCCTCCAATCCTTGCAACAATCCTACAAGGTAGGTAGTTTTATCCCCATTTTCCTGTGAGGAAGCAGAGACAAAGAAGTTAGGTGAGCATCCCAGAGTCATCTGGCTGGCAAGGGACAACCCAGGTGTGAGGCCAGCTGTTTTGGTCCAGAGGCCACACTCTTAACCGCCTTTCAATGGCCTCTACAGTCATATCACTTGAGTTCGGGTGTGACAGCAAGTTATAGAGAATCCCCATTAGCAGTGACTGTGACACAAGTCCAGAGGCAGACAGGCCAAGACTGAGAACAGCTCCACAAACCTCCTCCCAGACTTCCCTCTGCCTTCACTAGGTGACTTTCAAATTTGTGGCTGCCAGCACCCCAGTCATCACACCTGTGTTCCAAGCAGGAGGAAGGAGGGAAAATGGTGGGCTCCCTCCTCCACCCCCACCATTGAAACTCTTCCAGGAAGTCACACATACACTTCTTACTTACGTGGCCTCATCTTGGTGTAAGAGAGGCTAGAGCAAGTAATCTTTTGGCTGGTTGGCAACATGTCGAGCTACAACCAGGAATAAAGAAGAAAATGACTACTGAGCAGTCCCTGTTACACTATCTCTGGAGTGTTAAAGTCCCCAGAACCTTGGACCTCTGCTAGACTTCCCTTTCCCCCAGTCCCTCCCCTCAGCTCCACTGTGGATGGAGCCCACAACGCAGTGTGATTGGCTTCTCCAGGAGTCTGTGAAGAGCTCATGAGGCTTGAAGCTGAGGTACAGAAACATTCCCAGGGATTGTCCCCATCCCCTGCACTCCCCCTTTAAAGCAACCACCATTTTGATGCTTATTGCCACGGGTTAGTTTTGCATCTTCTAGGACTTCATATAAACCAGAATCTCAGAGTGTGAATCTTTTGCGTCTGCGCCCTTTCACTCAGTCTTGCATCTGAGATTCATTCCCGTGGTGTTTGTCAGTGTTGTGTGGAGCTCCTTACGTGACGATGTCCCAATTTGTTTATCCATGCACCTGTGGAGGGACTCCTGGTCTGTCTCCAGTTTTGAGATACTATAAATTAGCTCATGTGAGCATTCTTGCCCAAGGCTTTTTGTGGACATTGTTCTTCATTGTTCTCGGTTAAATACCTAGGATTAGAACTACAGGACAGGGGTGCCTGGTAGCTCAGTAGGTTAAATGTCTGCCCTTGGCTCAGGTCATGATCCCAGGGTCATGGGATTGAGACCCACACAGGGGTCCCTCCTCAGCGGAGAGCTTGCTTCTCCCTTTCTTTCTGCCTGCTGCTCTGCCTACTTGTGTTCTCTGTCTCTCTGTCAAATAAATAAATAAAAATTTAAAAAATAGTACAGGACAGATAGGCCTGGGTCATAGGATAGATGGGCATTCAACTTTTTACATAATTGCCAAGCAATTTTCCAAAGTGGTCACAGCATTTTACATACTCCCCCTATCCCCAGACAGTGTATGAGTGTTCCAGTTGCTCCACATAGAGAGTTCTAGGGAGAAGCCCCAGGAGTGACACGTTGTCCTCACTGGACTTCAGGGACCTGGCAAGACCCCCAGGTGAAGCTCCAGCTTGGGAAGCCATGGTAGGGGTTCTTCTACCTGATGGCCACAGGAAGGCTTGGGCTGAGGAAGACTAGAACAGGAGGCCACTGCCACAGGCCCTGTGATGTGAGGGCGACATGGGCAAAGACACTCCTGGGATCTTGCCGGTGGCAAGCCCCTCACAGAGGGTCTCCACCCATCCTTCATGTCAGTCCTGGTCTGTCAGGAATGCAGGGATACAGCAGGATAGATGAAGGGGTAAGAGATGAGTTTTATACACTCCGGATGGGTACCAAAGGAGTAATGGCCCCAGAAAAAAGCCAGCAATGCCTCTATCACAAACCCTCCACATACTCTGAAAAGCCCGGATTCCAGGAGTGCTCTGACCTGAAGTACAAGGAATGTGTAGGTGGTGGAAGCTGTTTCTCCTAGATGCAAAAGACACCATTGTCTTGTAGAAGACTCTCCCAACAGGAGTCTTAGGTCCACAGTTCAGGAACTCCGGAAAATCAACAAGGATTCTGGGTGACTTGATTAAGAAACATCTGTGTGTGTGTGTGTTTCTTCTGATTTTACTATCTTCTCAACACAGAACGTTAGTTCTGACTCTGAGTAAGGAAACTGAGGCACAAATCCAACCCCTTCTCCAAGGCCTAGAGTCTCTAAGTAGCAAAGCAGTAGTTTCCATTTTATCTGGGTGGCTCCAAAGCTGGGGCTCCATGTCTTACATCCCTACTCCTCTTATTTACATCCTATAAACCCAGTGGGCTGAGGTGGGGGGGGCTGGTGTCCTGAGGACTTAGGAACGTGGTGCCACTGCCACCTAGTGGTGATGTGACCACATGGCCTGTGGCTGGGGCTCCCACTGAAGTCAAGGGGACAAAGATGAAGGACACATCTACTGAATGAAGGACCACCCCAGGGCAGCTTAACCCATGGAATATGACAGGTTTCCAAAGCCTCTCTGGAAGCTTTGTCCTCAGAGGGCTCAGGATTCTCACCATTAGAATCTCTCCTTCTAGAAAAGGCATTTTAAGATAGATGCTTGCCAAAGTTTGCATGTGTAATTAACACATCAATGCCTTAGGTGTTTCCCCAGTCAGCTGGGACTTAAGAAGCAGAAGGTTCAAGGCGACGGGGCACAGAACTCACATAAATTTTGATGGGGAAGATGCAATCCAGAAGTAGGGCTTCAAGCATGGGCCTCAAGGAGAGAGATTGGATTTGGGTGGGGCACTGAACTCAGAGCCCTTTTTATAATTCTGTCCCCATTTGGCTTTTCTCTGTCAACTCCCTCGGCTGGGTAGAAGAAGGTGGGTAAAAATTCCTCATGAGGAATACGAAGCCCTCTGAGCTCTGGATCCTGTGCTGTGTACAGCCTCCTGTCCCTTGCCCCAGTTCACACCCTTGGGTAGTTCCATGCTCGGTAGGTAGTTATTCCTTGGGCTGCTCCCTACAAACCCACTTTCTGGGAAATGCCTTTCATCCCTGGAGAAGAGACAAAAATGTCTTTTTATTTTTACCCTTCTTGGCTGGGGCTCTGTAACAAAAGAGAGCTTAAAAGGAGAAAAAAACAAGCTGAAGTTTATTAACACACCCACTGTGCAGATAACACACGGGAGCAACCAGAGATGAGTAACTCAAAGGGGTGTTTAGAGCTTCTGTGCCATCCTAGGCTAAAGGAAAAATGGGTTGGGGTTTTGGGTGGGGGCATTGGAAGGTGATCAGAAGTATGGTAAACAAGGGTTCTTTAATAATGTTTGTTATGCAGATTTAAGTTGTGTCCACTCCACTGATAAGAGTAGTTAAGAATCTTCCTCTTCCTGGTACAAGAGAGGGAAACTTCTCTACAAATAGAAATTTCCTTTATAATAAATGTAAATTTACTTTACCAAAGGAAAATTTGTTCCCTGCTTTTAGAGCATTTCCTGTACCTGTTGGTTCTCAATGGCCTCAAAACAACCCATATGCCAAAAAGGCACAGTTTGGGGTGGCATGTTCTGGAGCCCCTCAACCCCCCAGCACTAAAGCCCTAATGCTACATACTCCAAGAGTAACTTCCACACAGTATTCTGTGTGGATGGCATCGCTGGGGAGCAACTCCATAGACTACAAGATGAGGGTGCCCCTGGGGGTTCACACACCTTGCAGAGGGCCTGCCATTGCCATTACCATCCAATGCAATTGTGGTAGGCAGTCTTCATAACTATGACCTGACCTCCAGGCCTGGTGTGGGCTGGTGTGGGCTCCAAAATCAAGTGGAGCTAGTCAGACTGCTCCCAACCCCCACATAGGACACTGACATGAGATTTCAAAATCTGATTGGCAGGGATGACAAATAAAGAAAGTGTGGATAGTTGCCCTAAACTGCATATTATGGTGCCATGACCAGATCTCCTTGCTAGGGGCGGTGGGGTGGGGGGTGTACACCCATCTTCCTGGTGCTGTGTGAGCTTCCAACATTTCAAAGTGACCTTTTCTCTTGAAAATCAGCTTCTACCATAGAGTGCTCATCTCTCCCCAGCCAAGAGCCACAGAAATACAAAAGGCCAGCCTCAAGGCATAAGAACGTTCCAGTGGATTGCATCCCAGACACCCCTCCACCAACCCTGGTTGGGCCTCTGCTTCCCACTCTTGCTTCCTTCCTGCATTGCAGGCTTTCCTTGAGAATACTACCCCCAACATATCTTTCAAATCCATCTCAAGTCTCTGCTTCTAGGGAACCCACCTAAAGCAACCATGTTCTACCACATGGACTAGAAGCCAAGGGAGCCAGTCTGTGGGAAGAGAGTGGTTTGATCAAGAAAATTCTCTTCTTGGGGCGCCTGGGTGGCTCAGTGGGTTAAGCCGCTGCCTTCAGCTCAGGTCATGATCTCAGGGTCCTGGGATCGAGCCCCACATCGGGCTCTCTGCTTGACAGGGAGCCTGCTTCCCTCTCTCTCTCTGTCTCTGCCTGCCTCTCTGTCTACTTATGATCTCTCTCTGTCAAATAAATAAATAAAATTAAAAAAAAAAAAGAAAGAAAATTCTCTTCTTGATCAAACTTTAGATAGCTTTTTGACGAGGCCTCAACTTTGGCCTATGAAAACTGCAGACTCAGTACAAATGATTTTGTCCATACCCACATGAAAGAACAAACACCAAAGTAGTTTCCAATAGCTCAAGGCTATATATCGCTTCAATGCCCCCCTTAAAGCACCTGCAGGAGGGAGTTCAAGCCTGCCAGGGGAATCACTGCTTGTTTCAGCCAAATAGACAAGACTGGCTTGTCCCCAAATTTTGGGGACCTGGTAATAGACAAGCAGGTCCCCAAAACCTAGCCCCCCCCCACCCTTATCCCAGTTACTTTAGAAGGCTTGCAGTTGTGAATCCTTTCTCTCCCCCTTGAAAGGGGAGCTCTTCCACCACCAGAACTGTCTTCTCAAGGATCTGAGTGCTATCTCTTTGAAAATCTCTTTGAAATACAAACATTTTTTCTCTTGCCTCCCTCTTAGTCAATTCTCCCTCTCAGTCCTTGGGCTTGTTGCCTTAATTTGCACACCGTCCTGTCATAGAGATGTGAGAAGTTTGCTTCTCCATCAGATGAGCACCAATGAACAAACCCAGTCTCTGCTTTAGCTCCCCCCATTCTTCTTTCAGAACTCCCAGGCATCTTTGTATAAACCAAAGTTGAGCTCAGTTCACACTGGACCCTCCTCCCCATTGCAATGCTTATGACTGAATAAAGTCTATACTTACAGCATTAACCAGTATGCAGCTTTATCTTTGACAAGAGAAATGAAACAACTATCCAATGGGGAGGAAGGGTGGGAAATGGGGACCAGCATTACTAGCACCCAAGTCCCAGCTTCCTGGTCATTCCAGGGCACTTTATCCCTGCCCTCTGGCCCTATAAGATGCCTGTGACATAATATATCCCCCTTCTTGCTTGAACAAACTCATGTCAGTTTCTATTACTTGTAAGGAATTCAGTCTTTACTGATATGTTTCCTCATTGTTGTGTGCCCTTCTCCTCCCTTCTGCCTGCCTGGTTCATTCCTACCCAACTTTCCACATGGCTCCCCTGCCCTGATCAGACACTCTGCAGCTCCTGGCATGTGCCTTCATCACACCCAGACCCCCTTGAACACTGCCTGCACTTTTGCTTTCCAATTATAGAAGTCCTTTGAGTTTATATGGGAGACCCACTCAGCCAATAGAACTGAACATATGTGCTTCGGTGGAAAACTATGCATTGTTTCGATCATATTGGTTCTGGTTATCTAATCTTGACTTTAGGTGAGCAAATTTGCAACTCTATAAATCGTAGACACCAGATGGCAATGCAAAATCATTCTTGCCTAGAGACATGAAAATAAGTGCAAGGGAGAGTTGACCTTCCCTTCTGTGGAAAAGCCAGTCTTGCATCCACTTGTACATTCATTTCAATATTCCCAATCCATCTATAAATGGATCTCTTCTTTGGATTCTCCTTTGATCTGGTTGTGAAATTTTTACCAGTTTTCTTATTAGTAAGCACAATAAAACCCTTAACAGGTGTTCATGTTTATATCTGTGTGAGAGTGATGGTTCTACCAGTTTTGGAAAATGACCCTTTAACAGAACATTGGGGTCTTTTGTTTTTCATTCGTGTAATAATGACTACCATTAACTACACACTGTGTAGTGGGTTTTACTATCAATGTTCCATTCATAGTGGAGTTTTGTTCCCTGAATAAAATATACCTCAGCTCCTAGAACAGTCCATAGCATATAGCAAGTGCTCAAAAATTTATTTGTAACTAAGTGAAAAAATCTCAACAATGCCAGACAAAGTTGCTGTTGTCATCCCCTTTTTGAAGATGAGGAGGCCAGGGCACCTAGCAGTAGATGAGGGTGTGAAAATTTGAATATCTTAGGTCCTCAGATGAAACTAAGACAGGAAAGAAATCCCATTACATTTCCTTTTATAGAACTATGGAAATTGTTCCAAGAGGGACTCCCAACAGGCTTCTTACTTCCCTTTGGCCCAAATTGTATAACATGTCCTTTTGTGAACCAATCATCAAAGGAATGAACTCACACTTAGACCATCTGGGCCATGCCTAGAGTTGGTGATGAAGTCAAATGCAGAGGGGGAGGGTCCGAACAAAGAAGGTGGGTTCACAACCAGTAGTGTCAACTCCAACAAGTTTTTCAGTTGTCCTTTCTCCACTGAGCTCACCAGCTTAGAGTCCATTTTATTCCATGTTAAATCAATTTTTTACACTGTCATACTTTTTTAGAAATATATCATTTATATCAACATGATATATCCATTTAAAATATAGAATTCAATAAGTTTGGGCCATGTAGCCACAGTCCCAGTCAAGATATGGAACATTTACATCACCCCAAAGAGGGCTATGGTGCAACTTTCCAGTCAGTCCCACACTCCCACCAGGAGGCAGACAGTCACTGTTTCGATTTGTATCACTGGAGATTAGGTTTGCCTAGTCTAGAAATTCCCATTAATCAAGTCATACAGTATGTACTTTTTAATGTCTGGAATCTTTCACTTAACATATTTTCAGAAAAAAAATAGTATTGGGGGGGATTCATCCATGTTTTTGTATGTATCCTTAACTTGTCCCATTTTTTAAAAAGATTTTATTTATCTGACAGAGAGAGAGAGAGAGCACAAGCTGGGGAGCAGCAGGCAGAGGGAGAGGGAGAGGGAGAAGCAGACTCTCCACTGAGCAGGGAGCCTGATGTTAGGCTGGATCCCAGAACCCTGTGAGCATGACCTGAGCTGAGGCAGATGCTTAACTTATTGAGCCACCCAAGTGCTCCAATTTGTCCTTTTTTAAAATCACTGGATAGGACCCAATTCATACAATGGGCATATATAAGACAAATTGTGTATTCATTTTCCTCTTAGGAATATTTGGATTGTTTACAGTTTGGGGCATCTAAACAAAGATGCTAAGAACATTCACATACTAAGCTTCTCAGATCTGTTTTTAAGTTGTCTTCTTGGTTCAAGGATCCCAGAGCACAGGTGAAGTTAGCCCAATACACATAAGCAGCAATGACCCAGGGACCGTTTCTGGTCTAGAATCCTAGGCTGCCAGGCTAAGATTCCATTCTTTAGAGAACTCAGGCAAAAGAATACCTTCCCAGCTCTGTATTTGACTCCCTGGCACACCCAGGGAAGGCCTCAGCAACTTTCCCTGAGAAGGGATTATACACTCCAATGCCTGAGGTGTGTATTTTGTCCACATCCATCCATCCCCTGGGTCATCATACAGTTCCAACACCAACTCACCACTATGGCCATGAGTGTGAGGACCTAGAGAGAGATTTCTTTCTTTCTTCCTTTCCTTCTTTTTTCTTTCTTTCTTTCTTTCTTTCTTTCTTTCTTTCTTTCTTTCTTTCTTTCTTTCTTTTTCTTTCCTTCTTTCTCTTCATGCTAGAGACTGAGAAAACCTAGTCTATTCAGTCATCCATTCATTAAATATTTATTAAGTATTTAGTGTGTACCAGAAATTAAGGATATAGCATTAAACAAAAGACAAAATAAAAGTCCCCAAAACAAGAAACCAAACCTTGACTATTCTCAATGACAAATGCAATGAGGTAGATAATGTCTAGGAAAGACTACAAGTGTCAGCCTCCTCATCATTACGTGGGGGTCATACGGCTAGTTCTGACCAATTAAGTGTGAACAGTAATAACATATAACATTCCAGGGTTGGGGCAAAGAATACCCCATGTACATTTCTCCAGTCTCCTTCTTCCCTCAGCTATTAGCCACTAGTCCTGGATGTAGCAACTACAAAACAATGGTACCTCAGTTAGCCTGAGCCCCTGAATGGCAGTGCAGCAGTCTCCCATCCCCCTGCCAATAAGTGGCAGACTTTTATTGTGTTAAATCACTGCAATTTGGGGGATTTTTATTACCATTGCATAGCTCAGCCAATCCTGACTAATGCAGAAAATCAGTACCAGAGAGAAGTGCTGCTATAGCAAGCCTAAGAAATAACTGAACAGTCAGCCCACAGGTAACAAGGAAATAGATACACAAGGCTGGGAAGACCACACTCCAACTCTCAAACGCCTGAGAGTATTATTCTCTGCAATAACGTGGTAGCTCACGTGACTAATAAACCTGTAGCTATAGGGGAAGATTGGAAATCAAAATAGTACTATCAAGTAATACTGACCTCATGGGCAAGATAATATAAGAAAGAGAAAGAAGCACTTAAGAAATTTGCTATCAGGACCAAAACTGAATAGAAAGAATTCAAAAGTTGGGGGTTTCACATTACCAAAAAAAAAAGCCAAATGCTTAGAGACCCTAATAACCAGAAGATGAATTGGGAAAGCCCACCAAAACTCAGACTTTCAACAAAGACCACACTAACAATAGAGCTTTCCCACAGAAGCCTGATGGCCTCAAAGTATCCCTCTTAAGAGTAAACACAAGGCGGGGTGGCATGGCGGGAGGCAGGCAAAGAAATATGGTAATCTGAGAACTAGATCTTGGAATGAACTGTATTTATGGTTTCAATGACATGGAACTGGCTGGGATCAAACATACAATAAATCTGCTAAGTTCTTGAACTGCCAAAAGAAATAGTTCTGGACTAAAAGAATTCTGTGACTCCTCAAGATTTACACTGACCCCTGAGCCCCCAACTTTCTTTTGTTTAGCCGGAAGTGAGCTAAGAAATTTATACAGCCCCCGAAGAGAATCTATTTACAACCTCGACCTCAGATTAGCCAAGGATAATAAAAAAGAAGCAAGGTATAATCAAAGAGAATTCCTCAACCTCACAATAGGAGCACTCACAAGATCTACCCAGTGGAATTTCAGAATTGTTCTTGAGATACATTTGAAGATCATGGAAGAGCCTGGGCTAGAGAGTCATTGTTATATACAGAAGTATTTGAGGCTGTAGGTCTGAAGGAGATTAACAAGACTAATGGAGAAGGGAAGTGGTCCAAATACTGAGACCAGAGACACTGGAAGGTTTAGAAGTCAGTAAGATGAGAGGGAACTAATAAAGAAGCCTGAGAAAGAAAATCCAAAGAAGTAGCTGGGAACTAAAAGAACACAGAAGCTCACCATCCAAGTGAATAAAGGGTGCCAGAGAATAGCTTAAAGGCATTTAGTTTATACACAGCTGAAAATGTAGTCATATACCAGAAAGCAAACTATGTAGAAATTGTCACTCTAAACAAAGGCAAAGGCAGGATTTATAGAGCAAAACTCATGGAGAGTATGTGAACAGAGCCTTGAATTTGTCCTTGGGTAGAATGGTTGCCCACAAATGCAACCATCTGGTGGGAGGTGTGCCCTTGAGAAGGCTATCAGGGTTAGAGAAGACAGTTTAGTTCTTTGTGGGATGTGTGGGAAGCCTTGAGGGCTCTGCTGCTAGGATGGATAGCACTCCTGCCCCTAGTGGTGGCCAGTGTCTTTCTACTGGTGTTTGCACCTTAGGTAAGCAGGTAGTCTCTCCATTTCCCTCATTATGACTTCTCAATCTTTCCTTTTGTCAGTCTGAGCTTACTGAGTAACTGAGAAGACCAGTAGGACCACTGTTTCACCGTCAGCTAGATGTCAGCTTGTGGCAACATTTAAGTGTTGGGAGATAGAGAGCAGAATAAGGTAAGAAGAACTAAGAAGAAAGATACAAATACCATAAGAAAAAAGTAACACCACTTCCTATCTAGTTTCCTCTTCAGCCTATCCCATACAAAGAGAATAAGATCAATTGGCCAACAACCAAGTGTCCTTTTCTCTCATTTGACTGATTATTTTGCTCCCCCTTTAGTGGTGACCCAGGAATTATAAGATGTATTAGCTATTGTACAAGATGTATTAGCTCTAGCCACTTTGGCTGGTTAGAAAATAGTCAAGGGAAGTACTACTATCTAGGACTGCTTGAACCAATGAATACAGTCTGTTACACAGTCTGTCAAGCCATTGCACCTTCAGTGTTTCATTTGTTATTTGGGCTAAAATCACAAATAAATAGTGGATTTCTGTTAAATTTAGGTAATTGCTTATTAGTTTCTATAAATGTTTTAATCTGAGAGACTTTATAATCTAGCTTAGTGATTTCCTCTGGAGAGAGGGAGAGATATACTGATTAATTTGCTTTGAGAAGTTTTCACATTTAAGAAAAAAGAGAGAGAGAAAAGTCATGCATCTAGAAGCTTCAGATTGAGGGTGGGGAAGGACAGCAGCCATGAAGTTCTAGACAAGCCAAATGCCATGACCTCCTTCTATTTCTATTCCATCTGAGGTTTGAACTCTTAAACACATATTTAGGCTCATATAAACAGTCCTTATGCAAACCAGCTAATCTTGCTTAGAAACTATAGCTCCCAGTTCTCGCCATCATGTGAAACCAGTATCAGTTGTTTAACTCTTTGTATACATTTTGTCCCTTTGATGGCAGGTTGGCTATATGAATTAGACATACTATGGTGCACACAAATGACAAACTCCTATGACCATTTCATCTCTAAAATTCTCCCCCCAGGAAAGAGAGGGAGCCACAAGTACACACAGAAGAAGGAGGAAGATAGTTATTGATAGGCAATGAGAACTAGCAGTATCCTTTTTGAAACATCCATCAAAAGCAATTATTGATACCTAAGCCAATTACTCTACTTGCCTCATTGGGGCTTCCATAGATCTTCACACACAAACAGTGGCACCACAGCAAGGAACATATTCCAGGCCTCCAGGCTCTAAACTAAAAGATGGATATCCACCCAGGTCTGCCAGGCTCTCACTCAGGAGACAACCATACCAGAATATTTTAGACCCCCACTGTCCGAATGCACATCTACCAGCCTTCCTCTGGCAAACAGTCATGACCGAGGACCAAGATATTCCTGCTTCTAACATGTGAAAGACAAGACATCTAACTATATCTATCAGACAAATAATGTCAATCAGATCTGAAAATGGTCATCTGCTCTGACAATGAGAACAATGTGTTGGGTCTCAGCATAAACTCACAAGTAAATTAAGCAGTTCCACAAAGGAAAAGGCAGGAAGACACCAAAGATCTTAAAGGTGTATTTGCTGTGATAGTACTTGATCTGGGGCTGTTTTCAGGTATCAAACATTATCAGATGTTTGCTTTGCACAAAATTCTATTTGCCCAAATTATATTTGTTAGTTATAAGCCCATACTGCACACACAAGCAAATAACAGAGGACACTCTCAACTGTTGGGATACAAGGATCAACCTGGCCCAAAGAAGGATTTGGGCCCATACCTCTGGTTCCTGAGGTCTTTGAAATGTCCATCCTGATAAGAAAGTGTCTTGTTTACCCAGAGACAGATTGTGCTAACTATGTGGTTTATGGTGGGAGCTAAACTTCTGAGGGGTGGAGACTAAGGTCAGCAATCCATGCATTCCTCCATGTCTATGTGACCAACCCCTGGTGGAAATTTTGGACTCTAGTGAGCCTTGTGGATTAGCAGTATTCTGCACATATTTTCAAATGTTTTTGCTGGGAGAAATTAGCATTGTCCCATGATTCTGATGAGGAAAGTGAAGGCTGGCTGAGGACAAAGCAAAAGCTGACACCCTGCAACCTTCCCCCACTCCCACTCCTGGGTGGGAAACTTATGACATTCTTTAGGAACCTCCCACCTATCTTAATATTTTTTTTTTTAAAGATTTTTTTTTTTTTTATTCATTTGACAGATAGAGATCACAAGTAGGTAGAGAGACAGGCAGAGAGAGAGGAGGAAGCAGGCTCTTTCTTTCTTTCTTTCTTTCTTTCTTTCTTTCTTTCTTTCTTTCTTTCTTTCTTTCTTTTTCTTTCCTTCTTTCTCTTCATGCTAGAGACTGAGAAAACCTAGTCTATTCAGTCATCCATTCATTAAATATTTATTAAGTATTTAGTGTGTACCAGAAATTAAGGATATAGCATTAAACAAAAGACAAAATAAAAGTCCCCAAAACAAGAAACCAAACCTTGACTATTCTCAATGACAAATGCAATGAGGTAGATAATGTCTAGGAAAGACTACAAGTGTCAGCCTCCTCATCATTACGTGGGGGTCATACGGCTAGTTCTGACCAATTAAGTGTGAACAGTAATAACATATAACATTCCAGGGTTGGGGCAAAGAATACCCCATGTACATTTCTCCAGTCTCCTTCTTCCCTCAGCTATTAGCCACTAGTCCTGGATGTAGCAACTACAAAACAATGGTACCTCAGTTAGCCTGAGCCCCTGAATGGCAGTGCAGCAGTCTCCCATCCCCCTGCCAATAAGTGGCAGACTTTTATTGTGTTAAATCACTGCAATTTGGGGGATTTTTATTACCATTGCATAGCTCAGCCAATCCTGACTAATGCAGAAAATCAGTACCAGAGAGAAGTGCTGCTATAGCAAGCCTAAGAAATAACTGAACAGTCAGCCCACAGGTAACAAGGAAATAGATACACAAGGCTGGGAAGACCACACTCCAACTCTCAAACGCCTGAGAGTATTATTCTCTGCAATAACGTGGTAGCTCACGTGACTAATAAACCTGTAGCTATAGGGGAAGATTGGAAATCAAAATAGTACTATCAAGTAATACTGACCTCATGGGCAAGATAATATAAGAAAGAGAAAGAAGCACTTAAGAAATTTGCTATCAGGACCAAAACTGAATAGAAAGAATTCAAAAGTTGGGGGTTTCACATTACCAAAAAAAAAAGCCAAATGCTTAGAGACCCTAATAACCAGAAGATGAATTGGGAAAGCCCACCAAAACTCAGACTTTCAACAAAGACCACACTAACAATAGAGCTTTCCCACAGAAGCCTGATGGCCTCAAAGTATCCCTCTTAAGAGTAAACACAAGGCGGGGTGGCATGGCGGGAGGCAGGCAAAGAAATATGGTAATCTGAGAACTAGATCTTGGAATGAACTGTATTTATGGTTTCAATGACATGGAACTGGCTGGGATCAAACATACAATAAATCTGCTAAGTTCTTGAACTGCCAAAAGAAATAGTTCTGGACTAAAAGAATTCTGTGACTCCTCAAGATTTACACTGACCCCTGAGCCCCCAACTTTCTTTTGTTTAGCCGGAAGTGAGCTAAGAAATTTATACAGCCCCCGAAGAGAATCTATTTACAACCTCGACCTCAGATTAGCCAAGGATAATAAAAAAGAAGCAAGGTATAATCAAAGAGAATTCCTCAACCTCACAATAGGAGCACTCACAAGATCTACCCAGTGGAATTTCAGAATTGTTCTTGAGATACATTTGAAGATCATGGAAGAGCCTGGGCTAGAGAGTCATTGTTATATACAGAAGTATTTGAGGCTGTAGGTCTGAAGGAGATTAACAAGACTAATGGAGAAGGGAAGTGGTCCAAATACTGAGACCAGAGACACTGGAAGGTTTAGAAGTCAGTAAGATGAGAGGGAACTAATAAAGAAGCCTGAGAAAGAAAATCCAAAGAAGTAGCTGGGAACTAAAAGAACACAGAAGCTCACCATCCAAGTGAATAAAGGGTGCCAGAGAATAGCTTAAAGGCATTTAGTTTATACACAGCTGAAAATGTAGTCATATACCAGAAAGCAAACTATGTAGAAATTGTCACTCTAAACAAAGGCAAAGGCAGGATTTATAGAGCAAAACTCATGGAGAGTATGTGAACAGAGCCTTGAATTTGTCCTTGGGTAGAATGGTTGCCCACAAATGCAACCATCTGGTGGGAGGTGTGCCCTTGAGAAGGCTATCAGGGTTAGAGAAGACAGTTTAGTTCTTTGTGGGATGTGTGGGAAGCCTTGAGGGCTCTGCTGCTAGGATGGATAGCACTCCTGCCCCTAGTGGTGGCCAGTGTCTTTCTACTGGTGTTTGCACCTTAGGTAAGCAGGTAGTCTCTCCATTTCCCTCATTATGACTTCTCAATCTTTCCTTTTGTCAGTCTGAGCTTACTGAGTAACTGAGAAGACCAGTAGGACCACTGTTTCACCGTCAGCTAGATGTCAGCTTGTGGCAACATTTAAGTGTTGGGAGATAGAGAGCAGAATAAGGTAAGAAGAACTAAGAAGAAAGATACAAATACCATAAGAAAAAAGTAACACCACTTCCTATCTAGTTTCCTCTTCAGCCTATCCCATACAAAGAGAATAAGATCAATTGGCCAACAACCAAGTGTCCTTTTCTCTCATTTGACTGATTATTTTGCTCCCCCTTTAGTGGTGACCCAGGAATTATAAGATGTATTAGCTATTGTACAAGATGTATTAGCTCTAGCCACTTTGGCTGGTTAGAAAATAGTCAAGGGAAGTACTACTATCTAGGACTGCTTGAACCAATGAATACAGTCTGTTACACAGTCTGTCAAGCCATTGCACCTTCAGTGTTTCATTTGTTATTTGGGCTAAAATCACAAATAAATAGTGGATTTCTGTTAAATTTAGGTAATTGCTTATTAGTTTCTATAAATGTTTTAATCTGAGAGACTTTATAATCTAGCTTAGTGATTTCCTCTGGAGAGAGGGAGAGATATACTGATTAATTTGCTTTGAGAAGTTTTCACATTTAAGAAAAAAGAGAGAGAGAAAAGTCATGCATCTAGAAGCTTCAGATTGAGGGTGGGGAAGGACAGCAGCCATGAAGTTCTAGACAAGCCAAATGCCATGACCTCCTTCTATTTCTATTCCATCTGAGGTTTGAACTCTTAAACACATATTTAGGCTCATATAAACAGTCCTTATGCAAACCAGCTAATCTTGCTTAGAAACTATAGCTCCCAGTTCTCGCCATCATGTGAAACCAGTATCAGTTGTTTAACTCTTTGTATACATTTTGTCCCTTTGATGGCAGGTTGGCTATATGAATTAGACATACTATGGTGCACACAAATGACAAACTCCTATGACCATTTCATCTCTAAAATTCTCCCCCCAGGAAAGAGAGGGAGCCACAAGTACACACAGAAGAAGGAGGAAGATAGTTATTGATAGGCAATGAGAACTAGCAGTATCCTTTTTGAAACATCCATCAAAAGCAATTATTGATACCTAAGCCAATTACTCTACTTGCCTCATTGGGGCTTCCATAGATCTTCACACACAAACAGTGGCACCACAGCAAGGAACATATTCCAGGCCTCCAGGCTCTAAACTAAAAGATGGATATCCACCCAGGTCTGCCAGGCTCTCACTCAGGAGACAACCATACCAGAATATTTTAGACCCCCACTGTCCGAATGCACATCTACCAGCCTTCCTCTGGCAAACAGTCATGACCGAGGACCAAGATATTCCTGCTTCTAACATGTGAAAGACAAGACATCTAACTATATCTATCAGACAAATAATGTCAATCAGATCTGAAAATGGTCATCTGCTCTGACAATGAGAACAATGTGTTGGGTCTCAGCATAAACTCACAAGTAAATTAAGCAGTTCCACAAAGGAAAAGGCAGGAAGACACCAAAGATCTTAAAGGTGTATTTGCTGTGATAGTACTTGATCTGGGGCTGTTTTCAGGTATCAGACATTATCAGATGTTTGCTTTGCACAAAATTCTATTTGCCCAAATTATATTTGTTAGTTATAAGCCCATACTGCACACACAAGCAAATAACAGAGGACACTCTCAACTGTTGGGATACAAGGATCAACCTGGCCCAAAGAAGGATTTGGGCCCATACCTCTGGTTCCTGAGGTCTTTGAAATGTCCATCCTGATAAGAAAGTGTCTTGTTTACCCAGAGACAGATTGTGCTAACTATGTGGTTTATGGTGGGAGCTAAACTTCTGAGGGGTGGAGACTAAGGTCAGCAATCCATGCATTCCTCCATGTCTATGTGACCAACCCCTGGTGGAAATTTTGGACTCTAGTGAGCCTTGTGGATTAGCAGTATTCTGCACATATTTTCAAATGTTTTTGCTGGGAGAAATTAGCATTGTCCCATGATTCTGATGAGGAAAGTGAAGGCTGGCTGAGGACAAAGCAAAAGCTGACACCCTGCAACCTTCCCCCACTCCCACTCCTGGGTGGGAAACTTATGACATTCTTTAGGAACCTCCCACCTATCTTAATATTTTTTTTTTTAAAGATTTTTTTTTTTTTTATTCATTTGACAGATAGAGATCACAAGTAGGTAGAGAGACAGGCAGAGAGAGAGGAGGAAGCAGGCTCCCCGCTGAGCAGAGAGCCCGATATGGGGCTCGATCCCAGGACCCTGGGATCATGACCCGAGCCGAAGGCAGAGGCTTTAACCCACTGAGCCACCCAGGCGCCCCCCACCTATCTTAATATTAATACCTTCCTAGAGGGAAAAATGACCTTGACAATGGCAAGGCCTCAAGGCCTCCCGTATCTTGTAGGTCCTCTTTAGCAATGAAAGTTCTATTGAAATGTCCCTTTTCCTTACATCCCCAACCCCATAGCACATAACCTGCCACCACTCACAACCCCCAAGCAGCAGCTCTTTCTGCCCTCAGGTCCTGTCCCTGTGCTTTAATAAACCACCATTTTTCATCAAAGATGTCTCAAGAATTCTTTCTTGGTCATTGGCTCTGGACCTCACCCCACTGAACCTCATTTATATTCTAAAACTTCATCAATTCCAACTTGAAGAGGACAACTACAAGCTTCATGTCTGTTCTCTTCTGAACCTTGCTTTATGTGTCTGTTCTCCTGGCTGGTTTTAGTCTATTTTTTCACTGTTACAAACCATAACAATGAATATAACAGCTTTGCTGAATTCTACAGATCCTTGTAGTGAATTATTGAACCTGAGCATGGTCTTGGAGAACCCCAGACCACAACAGACAAAGAGACAAATAATTTATGATGTATAAGTACACAAGTGACATCTCAACACTGTGGTTGAGACCAGCTAACAATCTAAATCAAAGTTTTGTAACACAGTGATAGACAAATGTCCCCAATGCTGAAGATATCATAATCCTCAAGACAAAATATCAAAATATATAACAACAAATCACTTTGCTGCCAATACCAGAGAAAATAGAATAGCCATGTGCAAAACAGAATCAGAATAGAATTAGATATGACCAAGAGCCATATTCAATGTTTGAAAGCCAAAGAGTTTGATTAACAGAGAAATTAAAGGAGAGTGAAGCAGGAGTCAAGGGGTCAATGAGGTATACATTCGGGCAGGTTTATCATTTGCTCAGCTCTTAGAGAGAGAGAGAGATCTTAGTATTACCCCCCCGAACTGCCAAAGAGTAACTCAGAGATGTTTAGTCGAAGTACGGCTAAAAATTTACATGTCATCAGAGGAAATCAATCATGTATACAAGGACAAAGGAAAGGTTTGTAAGAGCAAAAATTACAGTCTATGGAACATAGAGTCATATTCTTTGTCCTTGAATTGGCTAATTGACTAAACATGACCTAGAAAGGCATTTACTCTTAAAAAGAAAAATAAGGGGGCGCCTGGGTGGCTCGGTGGGTTGGGCCTCTGCCTTCGGCTCAGGTCATGATCCTGGGGTCCTGGGATCGAGCCCCGCATCGGGCTCTCTGCTCGGCAGGAAGCCTGCTTCCTCCTCTCTCTGCCTGCCTCTCTGCCTACTGTGATCTCTCTCTGTCTGTCAAATGAATAAATAAAATCTTTAAAAAAAAAAAAAAAGAAAAATAAGGGTGAGGAGCAAGATGGCAGAGGAGTAGGAGACCTAAATCCCCGGGTCCCAGAAGTTCAGCTAGATAGTTATCAAATCATTCTGAACACCCACAAACTCAACAAGAGATTGAAGAGAAGAAGAGCAGCAATTCCAGGAACAGAAAAGTGACCACTTTCTGGAAGGTAGGAGTTGCAGGGAAGTGAATCCAAGGCAACATATGGGAAGATAGGCTGTGGGGGGTGGTGCAGCTCCCAGCAAGTGGTAGAGCAGCAGAGCACAAAATCAGAACTTTTAGAACTCTGCTCCACTGAGGTACGTGGCTCCAGAGGCTGGGGTGGGGGGCAGGGGGCCCTCACGGGAACAGTGTGGTCTCAGGACCTTTGGGATCACACAAAGATCAGGGGTATTTGACTGTGGCAGAGCCCCCAGGTATCAGAGCAGGGAAGCCAGCTACAGAGACGGAGCCAAGGAGGGGCTCTCAGCCCAGGGTTACCTTAAATTGTGATGTGAGGAACAGTTGAACCAGGGCTCTTTGGGCATGGGCCCACCCCCCAAGTGGCAGATCTGGGAAGACTCACCTTCCTCTTCCAGGAGGAGCAGCACAGGACCATGCTGCAGGAATCAGCTGGGTTTGGAGACTCCAAAAGGGGCCATGCGCCAGAGACAGAAATGCTCAGTCAGAGGCCGGATGAGCAGAGTACAGCCAGAGATGAGGGAGACAAGAGTGACT
The DNA here is from genome assembly GCF_002288905.1 of Enhydra lutris kenyoni. NCBI lineage: Eukaryota > Metazoa > Chordata > Mammalia > Carnivora > Mustelidae > Enhydra > Enhydra lutris. The sequence continues at coordinate 15,099,362 of NW_019154150.1, forward strand.
GACTACTTTTCTCTGAGGGCACACTGAGGAGAGGGGCCCTGAGCTCTCAGTTCCTCTGGGGCCAGAGATTAGAAGGTTGCCACCTTCATTATCTGCCTCCAAAGCTGTATGGAAAGCGTTCAGGAAACAAAAGCTTCCAAGAGTGAACCCGAGCACATTGCTTACCCTGGCCCCTGGTAAGGGCGGTACAATACTGCCTCCGGCAAGGACACTGCAACAAGCCCCTCTCCCAGAAGATCAGCAAGAACATCCAGCCAAGACCAAGTTCACTGACCATGAGAACTGGAAAACTCCAGAGCTAAGGGAACACAGAACATAGAATTCATGGCTTTGTCCCAATGATTCCTTTGTTTTCCAAAGTTATATTTTTTAATTTCTTGAGGAATCTCCACACTGTTCTCCAAAGTGGCTGCACCAACCTGCACTCCCACCAACAGTGCAAGAGTGTTCCCCTTTCTCCACATCCTCTCCAACACATGTTGTTTCCTGTCTTGCTAATTTTGGCCATTCTAACTGGTGTAAGGTGGTATCTCAATGTGGTTTTAATTTGAATCTCCCTGATGGCTAGTGATGATGAACATTTTTTCATGTGTCTGATAGCCATTTGTATGTCTTCATTGGAGAAGTGTCTGTTCATATCTTCTGCCCATTTTTTGATATGATTATCTGTCTTGTGTGTGTTGAGTTTGAGGAGTTCTTTATAGATCCTGGATATCAACCTTTTGTCTGTACTGTCATTTGCAAATATCTTCTCCCATTCTGTGGGTTGCCTCTTTGTTTTGTTGACGGTTTCCTTTGCTGTGCAGAGGCTTCGATCTTGATGAAGTCCCAAAAGTTCATTTTCACTTTTGTTTCCTTTGCCTTTGGAGACATATCTTGAAAGAAGTTGCTGTGGCTGATATCAAAGAGGTTACTGCCTATGTTCTACTCTAGGATTCTGATGGATTCCTGTCTCATGTTGAGGTCTTTTATCCATTTCGAGTTTATCTTTGTGTACGGTGTAAGAGAATGGTCGAGTTTCATTCTTCTACATATAGCTGTCCAGTTTTCCCAGCACCATTTATTGAAGAGACTGTCTTTTTTCCACTGTATATTTTTCCCTGTTTTGTCGAAGATTATTTGACCATAGAGTTGAGGGTCCATATCTGAGCTCACTACTCTATTCCACCAGTCTATGTGTCTGTTTTTATGCCAGTACCATGCTGTCTTGGTGATCACAGCTTTGTAGTAAAGCTTGAAATCAGGTAACAGGATGCCTCCAGTTTTATTTTTGTTTTTCAACATTTCCTTAGCAATCTGAGGTCTCTTCTGATTCCATACAAATTTTAGGATTATTTGCTCCAGCTCTTTGAAAAATACCAGTGGAATTTTGATTGGAATGGCATTAAAAGTATAGATTGCTCTAGGCAGCATAGACATTTTAACAATGTTTATTCTTCCAATCCAAGAGCATGGAATGGTCTTCCACCTTTTTGTGTCTTCTTCAATTTCTTCCATGAGTGTTCTGTAGTTCCTCGAGTACAGATCCTTTACCTCTTTGGTTAGGTTTATTCCCAGGTATCTTATGGTTCTTGGTGCTATAGTAAAAGAATCGATTCTCTAATTTCCCTTTCTGTATTTTCATTGTTAGCGTATAAGAAAGCCACTGATTTCTGTACACTGACTTTGTATCCTGCCACGTTACTGAATTGCTGTATGAGTTCTAGCAGTTTGGGGGTGGAGTCTTTTGGGTTTTCCATATAAAGAATCATGTCATCTGCGAAGAGAGAGAGTTTGACTTCTTCATTGCCAATTTGGATACCTTTTATTTCTCTTTGTTGTCTAATTGCTGTTGAGAGCTTCCCTATGACCCTGCAATTGCACTACTGGGTATTTACCCCAAAGATACAGATGTAGTGAAAAGAAGGGCCATCTCTACCCCAATGTTTATAGCAGCAATGGCCACAATCGCCAAACTGTGGAAAGAACCAAGATGCCCTTCAATGGACGAATGGATAAGGAAGATGTGGTCCATATACACTATGGAGTATTATGCCTCCATCAGAACGGATGAATACCCAACTTTTGTAGCAACATGGACGGGACTGGAAGAGATTGTGCTGAGTGAAATAAGTCAAACAGAGAGAGTTAATTATCATATGGTTTCACTTATTTGTGGAGCATAACGAATAACATGGAGGACATGGGGAGATGGAGAGGAGAAGGGAGTTGAGAGAAATTGGAAGGGGAGGTGAACCATGAGAGATTATGGACTCTGAAAACAACCTGAGGGTCTTGAAGGGACGGGAGGGTGGGAGGTTGGGGGAACAAGGTGGTGGGTATTAGGGAGGGCACGTATTGCATGGAGCACTGGGTGTGGTGCAAAAACAATGAATACTGTTAAGCTGAAAAGAAATTTTTTAAAAAAGTTAAATTTTTTAAATCTTATTTTTTTCTTATTCTATTTTTTTAAAATTTTCCTCTTTCCTATTTTAACCTTTTTAAACTATTTTATCTTATCAATACCTTTTTAAAAAATCTTTTTACATTTTTATTGTTATACTCATATTCTATCCCTTCATTGTATTTGACCTTATTTTTTGTATGCATGTAGGTTTTTCTTCCCTTAAAATTTGGGGATACAGTTTCTTCTAACAGATAAAAATATAGCACATGGCTAAATCTAGCACAGACCTAAATATATATAAATATTTATATATAATATAAATATATATATATATATATATATATATATATATATATATATATAGCGCATGGCTAAATATACACAGACCTAAATCTAGCGCATGGCTTTGTTCTAGTCTCCAACCTGATCACATTCTTTCCTCTTTTTTTTCTTTTTTCAACCAACTTCTTATCTTATAAATTCCCTTTTTAGAATCTTTTTAAATTTTCATCTTTACAATCATATTCCATCCTTTCATTATGTTTACCCTTCTTTTTGTATATATACACGTTTTTCTTTCTTTAAAATTTTGGGAGGCAGTTTCTTCTAAAAGACCAAAATATAAACCCAAAATCAAGTGTGTGGCCCAGTTCATATTCACCAGTCTAATATATATATATATATACACACACACACACACACACACACATTTCTTTCCTTCTTTCTCCTCCCCTCAGTTTTGGGTCTCTTCCGAGTAGGTTAGTGGATATTTTTCTGGGGTCTTTGCTACCCTTTTGGTATTTTGTTCTCTCATTCATCTATTCTTATCTGGATAAAATGACAAGGTGGAAAAACTCACCTCAAAACAAACAAAACAAAGAACAAGAGGCAGTACCAATAGCTAAGTATCTAATGAATATGGACATTAGTAAGATGTCAGAACTAGAGTTCAGAATTACGATTATCAAGGTGGTAGCAGACCTTGAAAAAAGCATGGAAGATATTAGAGAATCCCTTTCTGGAGAAATAAAAGACGTAAAATCTAACTAAGTTGAAGTTAAAAAAGCTATTAATGAGGTGCAATCAAAAGTGCAGGCTCTTGGGGCACCTGGGTGGCTCAGTGGGTTAAAGCCTCTGCCTTCGGCTCAGGTCATGATCCCAGGGTCCTGGGATCGAGCCCCGCATCAGGCTCTCTGCTCGGCAGGGAGCCTGCTTCCTCCTCTCTCTCTCTCTGCCTGCCTCTCTGCCTACATGTGATCTCTGTCTGTCAAATAAATAAATAAAATCTTAAAAAAAAAGTGCAGGCTCTTACTACTGGGATAAATGAGGCAGAAGAGAGAATTAGTGATATAAAAGACCAAATGATGCAGAATAAAGAAGCTGAGAAAAAGAGAGATAAACAAATACTGGGCCACAAGGGGAGAATTCAGGAGATAAGTGAAACCATAAGATGAAACAATATTAGAATAATTGGGATCCCAGAAGAAGAAGAAAGAGAGAGAGCAGGGCAGAAGGTATATTGGAGCAAATTATAGCAAAGAATTTCTTTATTTGGGGAAGGGAACAAGCATCAAAATCCAGGAGGCACAGGGCAGCCCCCACAAAATCAATAAAAACAGGTCAACACCCTGTCATCTAAACTTACAAGTCTCTATGACAAGGAGAAAATCCTGAAAGCAGCTTGGGACAAGAGGTCTGTAATATATGATGGTAGAAATATTAGATTGGCAGCAGACCTATTCACAGAGACCTGGCATGCCAGAAAGGACTGGCTTGATATATTCAGAGCACTAAACAAGAAAAATATACAGCCAAGAAAACTATATCTAGCTAGGCTATCATTGAAAATAGATGGAGAGATAAAAATCTTCCAGGACAAACAAAACTAAAAGAATTTGCAAACACCAAACCAGCCCTCCAGGAAATATTGAAAGGGGTCCTCTAAGCAACAAGAGAGCCTAAAAGTAACAGACCACAAAGGAACAGAGACAATACACAGTAACAGTCACCTTACAGGCAATACAATGGCACAAAATACATATCTTTCAATAGTTAGCCTGAATGTAAATGGGCTAAAATGCCCCAATCAAAAGACACAGGGTATCACAATGGATTAAAAAAACAAGACCCATCAATATGCCATCTGCAAGAAACTCATTTTAGACACAAAGACATCTCCAGTTTAAAGTGAGGGGGTAGAAAACCACTTACCATGCTAATGCACATCAAAAGAAAGCTGGGGTAGCAATCCTTATATCACATAAATTAAACTTTAAGCCAAAGACTATACTAAGAGATGAGGAAGGACACTATATCATACTCAAAGGGTCTGTCCAACAAGAAGATCTAACAATTTTAAATATCTATGCCCCTAACATGGGAGCAGCCAAGTGTGTAAACCAATTAATAACACAATCAAAGAAACACATCAACAATAATACAATAATAGTAGGGGATTTTAACACCCCCCTCACTGAAATGGACAGATCATCTAAGCAAATATCAACAAGGAAATAAGGTGTTAAATGACACACTGGACCACATGGACATCACAGATATATTCAGAATATTCTATCCCAAAGCAACAGAATACACATTCTTCTCTAATTCACATGGAACACTCTCAAGAATAGTTCACATCCCAGGTCACAAATCCGGTCTCAACTGGTACCAAAAGATTGGGATCATTCCCTGCACATTTTCAGACAACAATGCTTTGAAACTAGAACTCAACCATAAGAGGAAAGTGAGAAAGAACTGAAATACATGGAGGCTAAAGAGCATCCTACTAAAGAATGAATAGGTCTAGAAATTAACCAAGAAATTAAATAATTAAAAAAATTCATGGAAACAAATGAAAATGAAAACACAACTGTTCAAAATCTTTGGGACACAGCAAAGGCTGACCTGAGAGGAAAGTATATAGCAATACAAGCCTTTCTCCAGAAACGAGAAAGGTCTTAAGTACACAATATAACCCTACATCTAAAGGAGCTGGAGAAAGAACAACAAAGGAAGGCTGAACCCAGCAGGAGAAGAGAAATAATAACGATCAGAGCAGAAATCAATGAGATAGAAACCAGAGGAACAGTAGTACAAATCAACATAAGTAGGAGCTGGCTCTTTGAAAGAAGTAATAAGATTGATAAACCCCTGCCCAGACTCATCAAAAAGAAAAGAGAAAGAACCACAATTAATAAGATCATGAATGAAAGGGGAGAGATCACAACCAACACCAAAGAAATGCAAATAATTATAAGAATATATTATATGAGCAACTGTACACCAGCAAATTTGACAATCTGGAAGAAATGGATGCATTCCTAGAGATGTATAAATTACAAAAACTGAACCAGGAAGAAATAGAACATCTGAACAGATCCATAACCAGTAAGGAGATTGAAGCAGTCATCAAAAGTCTCCCAAAAAACAGGAGCCCAGGGCCAGATGGATTCCCAGGGGAATTCTACCAAACATTTAAAGAAGAATTAATACGTATTCTCTTGAAACTGTTCCAAAAAACAGAAATAGAAGGAAACCTTCCAAACTCATTTTATGAGGCCAGCATTACCTAGATCCCAAAACCAGACAAAGACCCCATCAAAAAGAATTACAGACCAATACCTCTAATGAACATGGATGCAAAAATTCTCACCAAAATACTAGCTAATAGGATCCAACAGTGCATTAAAAGGATTATCCACCATGACCAAGTGGGATTTATTCCTGGGCTGCAAGGTTGGTTCAACATCCACAAATTAATCAATATGATACAATGCATTAATAATAATTAAAAAAAAGAACAAGAACCATGATACTCTCAGTAGATGCTGAAAAAGCATTTGACAAAGTACAGAATCCTTTCTTGATCAAAACTCTTCACAGTGTAGGGATAGAGGTCACACACCTCAATACTTTCAAAGCCATCTATGAAAAACCCACAGAGGCAGGGGGACTTCACCTTTCTTTTTCCGCCATCTTGGGCCCTATCGAGGCCTGCTGGGAACAGGACTCCTCTAAAACGCCAAATAATGTCTGGAAGGCTGTGGTCCAAGGCCATTTTTGCTGGCTATAAGCGGGGTCTCCGCAACCAGAGGGAGCACACAGCTCTTCTTAAAATCGAAGGTGTATATGCTCGAGATGAAACGGAATTCTATCTAGGCAAGAGATGTGCTTACGTGTACAAAGCAAAGAACAACACAGTGACTCCTGGTGGCAAACCAAACAAAACCAGAGTAATCTGGGGAAAAGTAACCCGTGCTCATGGAAACAGCAGCATGGTTCGTGCCAAATTCCGAAGCAACCTTCCTGCTAAAGCCATTGGCCACAGAATCCGTGTGATGCTGTACCCCTCAAGGATTTAAATTTAATGAAAAGTAAATAAAGGTGTAGATTTGTAAAAAAAAAAAAAAAAAAAAAAAAAAAAAAAAAAAAAAAACCCACAGAAAATATCATTCTCAATGGGGAAAAACTGAGAGCTTTTCCCCTAAGGTTAGGAACATGGCAGGGATGTCCACTATCACCACTGCTATTCAATATAGTACTAGAAGTCCTAGCCTCAGCAATCAGACAACAAAAAGAAATAAAAGGCATCCGAATTGACAAAGAAGAAGTCAAACTCTCACCCCTTGCAGATGATATGATACTTTACGTGGAAAACCCAAAAGACTCCACTCCAAAACTGCTAGGACTCATACAGGAATTCAGTAAAGTGTCAGGATACAAAAATCAATGCACAGAAATCAGTTGCATTTCTATACACCAACGACAAGACAGAAGAAAGAGAAATTAAGGAGTCAATCCCATTTATAATTGCACCCAAAACCATAAGATACCTAGGAATAAATCTAACCAAGGAGGCAAAGTATCTGTACTCAGAAAACTAGAATACTCATGAAAGAAATTGAGGAAGTCACAAAGAAATGGAAAAACATTCCATGTTCATGGATTGGAAGAACAAATATTGTGAAATTGTCTATGCTACCCAAAGTAATCTACACATTTAATGCAATCTCTATCAAAATACCATCAACTTTTTTCAAAGATATGGAACAAATAATCCTAAAATTTTTATGGAACCAGAAAAGACCCCAAATAGCTAAAGGAATGTTGAAAAAGAAAACCAAAACTGGCAGCATCACAATTCCAGACTTCAAGCTCTGTTACAAAGCTGTCATCATCAAGACAGTATGGTACTGGCACAAAAACAGACACACAGATCAATGGAACAGAATAGAGAGCCCAGAAATGGACCCTCAACTCTATGTCATCTAATCTTCAACAAAGCAGGAAAGAATGTCCAGTGGAAAAAAGACAGTTTCTTCCACAAATGGTGTTGGGAAAATTGGAAAGCCACATGCAGAAGAATGAAACTGGGCCATTTCCTTACACCAAAAACAAAAATAGACTCCAAATGGATGAAAGACCTCAATGTGAGACAGGAATCCTTGAGGAGAACAGAGCAGCAACTTCTTCCACCTCAGCCACAGCAAGTTATTCCTAGAAACATCACCAAAGACAAGGGAAGCAAGGGCAAAAATGAATGATTGGGACTTCATCAAGATAAAAAGCTTTTGCATAACAAAGGAAACAGTCAACAAAACCAAAAGACAACCAACAAGATGGGAGAAGATATTTGCAATTGACATATCAGATAAAGGGCTAGTATCCAAAAATCTATAAAGAACTTACCAAACTCAACACCCAAAGGACAAGAATCCAATCAAGAAGTGGGCAGAAGACATGAACAGGCATTTCTGCAAAGAAGACATCCAAATGGCCAACAGACACTTGAAAAAGTGCTCCACATCACTTGACATCTGAGAAATACAAATCAAAACCACAGTGAGATACCACCTCACACCTATCAGAATGGCTAAAATTAACCAGTCAGAAAACGACAGATGTTGGTGATGATGCAGAGAAAGGAGAACCCTCCTACACTGTTGGTGGGAATGCAAGTTGTTGCAGCGACTCTGGAAAACAGTATGGAGGTTCCTCAAAAAGTTGAAAATAGAGCTACCCTAGGACCCAGCAATTGCTCTACTAGGTATTTACCCTAAAGATACAAATGTAGTGATCCAAAGGGGCACATGCACCCAAATGTTTATAGCAGCAATGTCCACAATAGCCAAACTATGGAAAGAACCTAGATGTCCATCAACAGATGAATGGATAAAGAAGACGTGATATATATACACGATGGAATACTATTCAGCCATAAAAAAAAATCTTGCCATTTGTGACGACGTGGATGGAACTAGAGGGTATTATGCTAAGTGAAATAAGTCAATCAGAGAAAGACAATTATCATATGATCTCTCTGATAGGAGGAATTTGAGAGGCAGGGTGGGGGATCACGGGGGAAAGGGAGGAGACAAAATGAAACAAGATGGGCCCGGGGAGGGGGACAAACCATAAGAGACTCTTAAAAATCTCATGAAAGAAACTGAGGTTTGCTAGGGGGTGGGGGGGAGGGATAGGGTGGCTGGGTTATGGACATTGGGGTGGGTCTGTGCTATGGTGAGTGCTGTGAATTGTGTAAGACTGATGATTCACATACCTGTACCCCTGAAGCAAATAATACATTATATGTTAATTTTAGAAAAAGAAGAAAAATAGAATTGTCAGAAAAGGCAGAAATAGAGTTTTGTGGATTTTTTGTTTGGAATATTAGCTGTTGAATATACTTGGATCTGACCTCACATTATCTTATCTATAGTCATGGACTTGATCGTTGAGAATGAATTGCCAGGACCTTAGACATGGATCTGGAGATGGACAGTGGATATTGGACCTGGAGATGGACAGTGTAAATGGACCTTAGATCTAGAATTCTCAACAGTTTCTATTGCAAATTAGAGTGAGTTAAAGTATATCCAAGCAGTATTTATGTAAAGAGCCATTATCACACATTAGGTTTTTAAAAATCTTATTCATTTATTTATTTACAAAAAAGAGAGAGAGAGAGCATGAGAGCAAACACACATGGGGTGATGTGCAGAGGGAGAAGGAAACTTCCCACTGAATAGGGAACCCAATGCAGGGCTCAATCCCAGGACTCTGGGATCATGACTCAACCCATAGGCAGACATTTAACTGACTGAGCTACCCAGGCACCCCATATCACACATAGTTTTAAAAAAAAAAAAAGTTACTTTCTTATTACAAGTTAGAACCAATTAAGATGAATCGGATCAGTGTATGGGAAAACAAATCATTTTTCCACTTCCCCAAATGTGTAAACAAGCTAGTCTCATAAACTGTTCTCAAAGTATAGTCTCACTGCAAGTCACATGAAAATAAGTGTACAGAGAGAAAGAAAACAAGCTCAGAATCAAAGTAATATCCTTAGTACCAACATCAAAGTCCAAGTCTAATATCAAAGTCAAAGATCTAGGTCTATGTCCGATTTCCAGGTCTAGCATGCGGCCTGATTCAAGCTAAAGTGAGATCCAACATCAAGGACTAAGTTCTAGGTACAAGTTTTAGAAACATATCTAAGCTTAAAGTCCAGGTCTAAGATTAGAGTTACCAATCCAATGTCCAGAATTGAAGTCCAGGTCCATGCTACAGGCCCTCCAGACACAGAGCCAAGGTCCAAGGCCAATGTCTAACTCCAAGTCTAATTTCCAGGTCTAAGGTAAGATCCAAAGAACCAGATAGACTATTCCAAAGACTGGGTCCAAGGTCCACATCCAGATCCCACATCAAGATCCAGATCCAAGGGATGAATATAGCATGTTCACATCCCACATCTCTATCCAAGGTCAAGTTTAGGTCCACAACAGCAGTGTAAGCCTCAGATCAACATCTGAGGTTAGTGGTCCAAATCCAAGATATAGGTCCACCTACATTCAAGTTCCAGCCCTAAGGTCATACCCATGTAACTAGTAAAACCAAGTTTCAGTGTCCAGGTCCAACACCCATGTCTAGATCAGAAGTCCAGGTCCCAGGTCAAGGTCAAAGATGCAATGTACACTTCCAAAATCCAGAAAAACTGAATATCCAAGTTCTAAGATCAAAGCTGAGCAACAGTTTGAGGTCAGTGATATAGGTTCAAGGTCAAAACCTAATACCAGGCTGAAGGTGCAAGACAAAGTCCAAGGTCCAATATATATTTCAGTCTGAGGTCCAGGTCCAGGTCTAGGTCCAAGGTACAGGACAAAAGCAGGTCCAAGGCCAAGTTCTAATTCCCATAAAGTCCAAGTTCAACATCCAGGTCAAGTTCCAAGATTTAAAGTCCAGTTTGAATTCCAAGTCAAAGTCTAATATCCAGATCAATGGACAAGATCAAAGTCTAAGATCCTAGTTCAGGGGCACATCTAAGTACAAGTTCTAAGTGTGAGGTCTGGATCAATGTCCAAATTCTAATAACCACATTCAGAACTATATCCAAGTTCTGGTCAAGGTCCTATTCTAAAGTCCAGGTCTGGGTTTAGGGCCAAGGTCTAAGATTAACTTTGAAGGCCTAAGTCCAGTTTCAGGTCCAGATCCAAATGCAAGTCCAGGACAGAGATCCAAAGTCTAAGTCTCAGTCTAAGGTCAAGATTCATGTCAAAGTCCATGATACAGGTCCAAGATCCAGGTCCAGGTCCAATTTCCAGGTATAAAAGCAGGTGAAAAAAATGAAAATAAAAGTAAAAGTAAAACATAAAGTTTAAAGTCTGCTGCTGCAATCCAAAGTTTAGACCCAAAGTCTAGGTTTGAAGTCTAAGTTAAAAGTCCAGGTCTAAAATGCAGGTCCAGGATCCAAGGTTGACTTTCAGGTTCAAGTCTAGTTCTAAGATCTTGGACCTGGACCCAAATGCAGGTTCACAGCAGAGGGTCCAGGACAAGGTCCAAGTCCTTGTCTAGGTTTAGATTAATATCTAAGAGTAAGAACCAAATCCAGGTTCAAGCTCCAGGTCTAAGAGTGGGTCCAGGAAATGGAAAAAGTCCATGACCAAATTCCAGGTCCAAAATCAGTGTCCCAGGATAGTACCAGGTCCAAGTATGCATGCCAGGTCTGAAATCTCTCCCAGGTTTAGAGGTCCAAGATAGTTCCAAAGTCCATGTCTTAATCCAGTTCACAGGTCTAATTCATATCCACATCAGAAAGCAGTTTCAACATCTAGGTCCAGGTTAATGTTCAGGTCTAAGATCCAGGCCCAATGTTCAGGTCCACAACCTTGATCCAGGATTGAGTACCAGTTCCAAGGTCAAGAATCATGTCCAAGTCCAGGCCTGAATTCCAAGATCAAGGTAAATGTCATGGTCAAATATTCAAGTCCAAAATCCATAGCCAAGGACAAAATTGAAGGTTCTAGGTCTTAGAAAGTTCCAGAGCCAAAATTGAGATCCTATGTCCAATCCAAGACCCAAATCCATATCTAATGGCTATACCAAGGACTAAGATTCAGAATCCAGTTCAGAGGCTGAAGTCTGGTATAGTAAAAGTAAGTAAGTAATCCATCTTTAAGATCCTGACCCAAGACCAAAGCCTGGGTCTGAGGATTAGGTCTTTGTTTCAAGTACAAAGTTCGGGTCAGGTCTCAGTTACTGATCCAAGATCAGAATCCATTACAGAGGTCCAAAGTCCAGATCCAACAACCACATCTGTGTCCAAGTTTGGAAGTCCAGGCCAAAGCTTAATTGTCCAAGTCCTGGTTCATATCTAAGGTATAGGTCCTAGGTCCAACTTCAAGATATAAAGTTTACATTTTGAGGTTCAGGTCCAGGTTTGAGGCCTAGATCTGAGGAATATGTCCAAGACTAAGGTCCAGGAACAAAGTCAAAATTCCATTATTGAAGTTCAGGAACAAGGTACAAAGCCTAGATCCAAGGTTGACATTCATGTCAGAAGTCCTTGTCCAGGGGTGCCTGGGTGGCTCAGTGGGTTAAGCCTCTGCCTTCGGCTCAGGTCATGATCTCAGGGTCCTGGGATCGAGCCCCACATCAGGCTCTCTGCTCAGCAGGGAGTCTGATTCCCACCCCCTCTCTCTACCTGCCTCTTTGCCTACTTGTGATCTCTCTCTCTCTGTCAAATAAATAAATAAAATTTTTAAAAAAAGAAGTCCTTGTCCAACATCCACATCCATAATCACGTGTCAGTTCAGGTCTAATGTCCAGGTCTGAAATCAACTCCAAGTTTAGAGGTCAAAGTCCAAATTCTAGTCCAAAGTCCATTCTCAGATTCAAGGTACAGAGCCAAAGTCCATATCCAAGTTCAGATCAAGGTCCAGATCAGAGGTATGGGTCTAAGTTTCAGTTCCAAGATTAGAGATACTGAACCAAGGTCCAAGCCCATGACAAAAGAAAGGTCTAAATCCAGGTCCAAGGTCCATAAGAACCAGGATGGTGGCCAAGATACAGGTCCAGTTATGATGTCCAGTATAATATCCAGATACCAAAGCCTACTTAAATTAATTTTAATTTGGACTTGTTTGCACAAATACTGGTTGGATTTGTTTTAACCTGGTTTAACTTTCAATAAAAACTTTTGAGAACACTGTGTGACTTGGAGCTAGTTTTCACAAATACTGCATGGATTTATCTTGTTTGTTCTAACTCAAAATGAGAGTTTCCTTTTTAGAGTAATGGGTGACTCTGAGCTTGTTTTCACATATACTGCTGAGATTTATCAGTGTAGTTGACAGGAATGTGTATTTTCAGATTTTGCTCATGTAGTGCTGATGCCCCTTACAGATCATTTTGCCAAGCAGTAAGAAGTTACTCTGGAGAAGGGTTTCTGAGACTGAACTTGTTTGTACTAATCCCATCCTGTTTCAAAACAGCAATGCAGTTTTCCAGCTCCGTGAAGATGGAGTTGTCCCACTCTCCCTGCTCTTCCTTCTTACAACTAAAAATTCCTGGACACAATATAACAAACAAGCATAAGAAGACTCTGAAGGATAGAAAGAAGGGAACAGACTGCCTAGAGACCCCTACATTTGATCAACACCATGGTGAGTCCCCTGGGTTGGTTTCCTCCTTACCTCCCACATGTTCTGGACAGGTATGGCACAAGCTCCCAATCCAGAACTACAAACAGGCACAGCCATAAAAACTTCAAGAAAATACTGTTTTCTCTAGCTAAAGGACCACCACCACCCCCAAAAAAGAAACAACAGAAGACTTCAGCGATGTTTGCCCTACTCTAATCAAACACCAATTTAAAAACCACAACCTGCCCTGGCAAATTGAGCAGAAACATGAGGGGTTAGAGGGACTGATCTTCCATCTACCCCCTCACTCCATGGAGGTAAGAGGCAAAATCCGATTTTTCTGCCAGCAGTGTTGATAAGTCTGAGCAAGGAGCTAATATCCCATTCCCTGCCTGGCAGAAGCAGGCAGCATTCTGATTCCCTCCAAAGGTAGTGTCAGCCAAGTCCAGCCATGAGCTCAGCCTCCATCCACCCACACCTGGCATCAATGCAACCCAATAAGGCCCTGAAAGTTGAAGCTAATCATCCCTCCACTTTCCTTCCATTCCAGGTATCAGGGAGGTACAGGTGCAAACTGTATCTCCACATGTACCCAGGAGCAGTGAGACTGAAGGAAGGATTGCAAAGCAGGACTAGTCAGCACTCCCACACCACCTTCCCAAGTGCTATCATGGCCCAGTTGGGGGTTGAACTTCCATACCCACCCTGTAGCAATAAAATGGTATAGGGTCAGTTCATTGTCCCCCACTCCCTCATAGCCGTGCAGCCCAGAGGGGAGCTGAACTTAAACTCCCACTCAGAGGCAACAAGACAGTGTGAGTTGGTGCCCCACTTTTTCTGCATCAATGAGGTACAGGGGAAACTGGAATTCTACCCCATCTCTCTGCAACAAGCCAGTGCCCCACTTTTGCCAAGGTGGATGCGGTCCAGGCCCAGTGGGAAGCTGAACATAACACTCTCCCAGACTGTGTGCTACATGTAAACAGAGGGACTCCCTGATTATAAAAAGATTAGGGGTGCCTGGATGGCTCAGCTGGTTAAGCATCTGACTTTTGATTTCTTCTGAGGTCATGATCTTGGGGTCATAAGATCAAGCCAACCATTGGGCTCCACTCTCAGCATGGAGTCTGCTTAAGTTTCTCTCCCTCTGCCCTCTGCCTGCTTGCTCATGTTTGCGCTCTCTCGCTCTCTCTCTCTCTCAATCTCACTCTGTGTCAAATAAATAAATAAATAAATATTTGAGGAAAAAGACCTGGCATCTTATGATATGATATCCAAAACATCCAAGAGACCATTGAAACTCTACCATCATACCAAGAACCAAGCAAATCACAACATGAATGAGAAAACGCAATAACCAGGTTCCACCTCTGAGGCAAACCAAATGTCAGAATTACCAGGCAGGGATTTTTAAAGTAGCTATCACTAAAAGAAAAAAAAAAATTTCATTGTGCAATAATGAATTCTCTTGAAACAAAAGAAAAAGTAAACATCTCAGCAAAAGAAACTGAAGGTCTTTTTAAAGAACCAAATGAAGATTACAGAACTAAAAAAATAATAATAACTGGAAAGATTGCTGCAGGGATTCAATAGTAGAGTGGAGATGAGGGAAAATAGAATCATATCAATAGAATTTACCCAGTATTAATAACAGAGAGAATAGATTGGGGGGGAGGGGACTTAGGGTCTTATAACAAAAGACATAACATCATACTGTTGGAGACCCATAAGCTGAGGAGGGGGAGAGAGGACATGCAAAAGTATTTGAGTAAATAATGGCTGAACACTTCCCAAATTCACTAAAAGACATAAATCTACAGATTCAACATGTTCTAACTAGGATAAACCCAAAGAAACCAATGCCAAGACACATCATAATTACATTTCTGAAAACTAAAGATGAAAAAAAAAAATCTTAAAAGAAGCCAGAGGGAAACAATGCATTATTAATGTAGGAACACCAACTCAAATGACAGCAGATTTCTCATTTGGAAACTAAGTTATAAGGTGAAAATGACACAACATTTTTCAAGTGCTAGAAGAATATTATACTTACAGCAACCACTAAGAAAACTATACAGAGCAATATACTCGGAAACACTATAAATAAATCAAGATGGAAGCCTTGCAGTGTTCAAATAAAAAAAAAATTTAATGTTCAGGGATGCTTGGGTGACTCAGTCAGTTAAGCGTGTGACTCCTCATCTCAGCTCAGGTCTTGATCTTAGGGTCATGAGTTCAAGCACCCTATTGGGCTTCATGCTAGGAGTGGAGTCTACTTTAAAAAAATGTCCACATTGTGCATGAGAAGCCAAGAAAAGACAAGTAAAGAATAAGAAATACGGGGTGCCTGGGTGGCTCAGTGGGTTAAAGCCTCTGCCTGCGGCTTGGGTCAAGATCCCAGGGTTCTGGGATCGAGCCCCGCATCGGGCTCTCTGCTTGGCAGAGAGCCTGCCTCCCCCTCTCTCTGTGCCTGCCTTTCTGCCTATTTGTGATTTCTGTCTGTCAAATAAATAAGTAAAATCTTAAAAAAAAAAAAAAAAAGAATAAGAAATACAGAAAACATGTGACAAAATAGCAAATCATGACCTGAGCCAAAGGGAGCCACTTAACTGACTGAGCCACCCAGCTGCCTCTGGAAAAAACAAAATTAAGATAAACCTCTAACAAGACTGACAAAGATTAAAAAGAGAGGAGACGCCAATTACCAGTATCAGAAATGAAATACTAAAAGCCAACTTTATGTTCATAAATTCAACTACTTAGAAGAAATGGACCAATTTTTTTAAAAACACAAACTACCAAAACTTAACTAGGTGAAATAGATAATTCAAATAGTCCTATAACCACTAAAGAAATAGAATTTGTAATTTAGAAGCTCCTGAAGAAGAAATATCCAATGCAGATGGTTTCAATGGAGAATCTGACCCATTTTTCTAATTGTCACCAATTTTGCCAATCTTTTCTAGAAAATCAAAGAGGAAGGAATACTTACCAATTTATTTTATGAATTTGGTATCTCCCTGAGATAAAAACCAGACAAAGACATCACAAGAAAAGAATACTACAAATCAATATCTCTCATAACCACACAAATTCTCAACAAAATATTAACAAATTGAATCCAACATGTACAAAAATATGCATCAAAGTCAAGTGTGATTTATCCCACGTATGCAAGGTTGGTTTAACATTCAAAAATCACTCAAGGTAATCCACTATTTCAATCAGCCTTAAAAAAATGATTATAACAATACACATGGGAAGAACATTTGACAAAATACAGTACCCATTCATGATAAAACTCTCAGAAAACTAGGAATAAAGAAGAACTTCCTCAACTCAGTAAAGAACATCTATAAAAAGCCTGCAGCTAACATCTTACTTAATGGTAGAAGACTAACACTTTCCTTTTAAGATCAGGAACAAGATAAAGGTGCTTGCTCTCACCACTGCCAATTATTGCAATACTGGAATTTCTGCCACTGTAGGAAGGAAAGAAAAAGAAATAAAAGCATACAGACTGAAAAGAAAAAATCAAGTTGTTCCTATTTGCAAAATATGATAGTCTATGTAGAAAATCCCAAACAATCTAAAAACAAAAAACAAACTTTGTGAACAAATACATGAGCTAAGTGAGGTCAAAGGACATAAGATCAATAAACAAAAAAAATTGTATTTCTATATCCCAATAATGCTCATGTAGAAACTAAAATTTAAAATACAGTACCACTTACAATCATTCCAAAGAAAACACGGTACTTAGATATAGCTCTAGCAAAACATGCACAGGATATATCCTGAAAATTTTAAAGTACTGACGAAGGAAAGTAAAGAAGTCCTAAGTAAGTGGAGAAATGTACTATGTTCAGAAATGGAAAATTCAACATATTAAAATAGGTTTAATGCAATTCCTGTCAAAATTCCCAGCAAGTGTTTTATAGACAAGTCTATTCTAAAATGTATATGGAAAGACACAGTACCTAGAACAACTAAAATATTTTGAAAAAAGAAGAAGAAGGTGGGAGGATTCACTCTATTCGATGTCAAGGCTTGCTACAGTAATCAAGCCAGTAGGGTATTAGGGACCAGTGGACATGCAGATCAAAGGAACAGAATAGAGAATCCAGAAATAAACCCACACACATATGCCCAACTGATTTTTTACAAAGACACAAAAGCAATTCTCTGGAGAAAGGGACAAACAAATTATTTCAACAAATGATGCTGGAGCAATTGGACATCAACAAAAAAAAGTGACTAAAATTTTTTTTAAAAAGTCATAACACAGAGACACAGAGAAACTGGATCCCTCATACACTGTTGGTGGAAATGCAAAATGGTGGAGCCACAGTGAAAACAGGTTGGCAGTTTCTTATGATATTAAACTTGCAACCACTGAAAGATCCTGTGATTGCGGTATTGAGCATTTATCACAGAGAAGTAAAATTTGATGTTAACAGAAAAACCTATATGCACATGTTCAGACAGCTTTATTTCTAACCACCCCAAACTGGAAACAGCCCTCCTGTCCTTCAATGAGTGGATAAACAAACAAACTCTAGTACATACATACCTTCAAATATGGCTCAGCAATAAAAAAGAATGACATTTTGATATGCTCCACAATTTAGATGAATTTCCAGGGAATTATTCTGAGTGGGGAAAAAATCCCAGAGGTTACGTACTGTATGATTCCATTTATATAACATTCTTGAAATGACAAAATTATAGAAATGGAGAACAGATCTGTGCTTGCCAGGAATGGGGATCAGGAATGGGATGGGGAGAGAGAGCGGGGTGGGTGTTGCTTTAAAAGGGCTGCTGGAGAGATTCTCGGGATGGACAAACTGGATCAAGGTCAACATCGCGTTCTAGGTTTCTAAGATGTTACCATTGAAGGAAACGGGGTAAAGGAAAGGGTACACTGGATCTCTCTGTATTCTTTCTTACAACTGCATGTGAATCTGTAATTATCTTGAAATAAAACATTCAATTAAAACATTTTCAAATACCAAAATAAAAATTGCTATCTAGAGTCTTCACTGGCTCTAACTCACAATTTTAAAAAAGTTAGTTAACAATATGTTTCTTAGCTTTCTTGCCCAGATAAAGCTTACATTCAGATCTGTTTTCTGACAAACAGTAAGTAGCTACTTTTGAGAAGAATTTCAGAGACTGGGTTTGTTTCCACTTATAACTGTTTGTTTTCTCAAATGCAGTTTGAGTCATCTTCCTTTGCCTATGTCACAAGTAGGTAGAGTTGAGAAGAAAATGTGTTTCTGAGTATCTTTGTTCCCATTCGTCTCTAGTTATTCTAAAAAGCAGTAATAAGTTACTTTAGAGCAGAACATCTGAGACTGAGCTGCTTTGTTCTAACTTTGCTTCTTTCCCAAATGCTGCTCAGACTCATCTTTGTCTACGAAATGGGCAAATACTGGCTTTTAGAGCAATTTCTTCCCCAACTCTTAGATCCAATTCAGGATCATTTATTTAGCTGCCATGTGTCAAATTTGTAAGCAATCTTCATTCTTTGTCTTTTGTGACTTTGACATTTTTGAAGAGTACAGGCCCACTGTTTGTGTAGAATGTCCCTCAGTTTGGGTTTGTCTAATTGTTGCCTCATGATTCAGGTAATGTGTTTACTGGCAAGATTATTAGATAAACGATAGGTCTCTAAGATCACATCAGGAGGTAAAAGATGCCAATTTGTTCCCATTACTGGTGATGTTAACATTGATCTCTTAGCTAAGGTGGTATCTCCCAGGTTTTATCTTTCTAAAGGTAACTTTTTTTCTCTTCGTAAGTTGTGTGGGGTTGGTTTTTTTTTTTAAGATTATATTTATTTATTTGAGAGAGAGAGAGCATGAGCAGGGGGTTTGGCAGAGGGAGAGGGAGAAACTCCCCACTAAACAGGGAGCCCAATGAGGAACTTGATCCCAGAACCCCATGATTATGACCTGAGTCGAAGGCAGATGCTTAACCCATTGAACCACCTAAGGCAACCCTAGTTTTTTGTTTCATGCGTATTTGATAATCATGTCTCTTAATATTTAGAATGTGCATGTTGGGAGTAGAAGGGCAAATATCTTCCATTTCTGCCATTTAAATGTCGATTCCAATAAGGTGAACCTTGGTGGGACCACTTTCCAGTTTGGGAAGTTTACATCTCCACTATTTTTCATGGTTGTCCTTTAAGCACCAGGAAGCTGTTTTCACACAGTATTGAAACTGTATTAGGTATGTGCTGAAAGCACTAGCATCTCCAGCAGTGAAATCCATTTCATGCACCATGATAGGGTGAGAAGATGGTTGGTTTTCTGAGGGAACATCCAGCTGGAAGAGTGCTCCTTTCTACTTGGGCACTCACTCTAGCTCCCACAGCTGCAATGGATGTGGAGACAGCCCCAGATGTTGGGGGGTATGCTATATTTTTAAGTAATCTCTACCCTCAATGTGGGGCTCAAACTGACAACCCCAAGATCAAGAGTTGCATACTTTACCAACTAAGCCAGCCAGGAACCCCTAGACTATTTTTAATGTTCACATAATCAATATGAAGTTTTTGTTTTAATGAACATGGACATAGGTTACTTTTAGAGAGAAATTCATATTTGAAATTAATACATTAATGACAATGAAATGGGTCTGCCAATAAAATAGAATCAGTTTGTTGGTCAATACATAAATAATTTTAAATACATCATCATTTAAAGTCTTCCCTTTCAATATAGAAGGTGTGATTTATGTATACAATGGAATATTACTCAGCCATAAAGAAGAATGAAATCTTGCCATTTGCAACAACAGATGGAGCTAGAGAGTATAATGCCATGTGAAATAAGTCAGTGAAAGACAAATAGTGTAAGACTTCACTCCTATATGGAGTTTAAGAAACAAAACAAACGAGCAAAGGAGAAAAGAGACAGACAAACAGACCCTTAGCTATAGAGAACAAACTAGTGGTTATCAGAGGAGAGATGGGTGGGGGGATGGATGCAGTAGGTGAAGGGGAGTAAGTATGATTATCATGATGAGCACTGAGTAATGTATAGAATTGTTGAATTACTCTATTATACACTTGAAACTAATATAACTCTGTTCCTTAATCATATGTGAATTAAAACTTTTTTTTTTTAAAGCATCCCTGTTCAGTCTCAAAATTGTCCTAGTTTGGGGTGCCTGGGTGGCTCAGTGTGTTAAGCATACTGTCCTTCGTTTCAGCTCAGATGGTGATCTCAGGGTCATGAGATTGAGCCCTGTGTCGGGCTCCATGCTCAGCACAGAGTCTGCTTGGGACATTCTCTCCCTCTCTCTCTCTGTCCCTCCCACGACCCCCATTCCCTCTCTCCCAAATAAATAAATCTTTTTTTTTTCCCTAAAGTGCCCCAGTTTACTTAAATACAAGACTTAAAACTACAAAACTCTTTGAAGAAAACACAGAGAAAAAGCTTCACAACATTGGATTTGGCAATGATTTCTTGGATATGAATGACACTAAATGCACTGACAACAAAAGAAAAAATAGAAAAATTGAACTTCATGCAAATTTTTAAATTTAGTACATCAAAAGTCACTGCCCACAGAGTAACAAGGCAACCCACAAAATGGAAGAAAATATTTACAAATCATATATGTGATAAGGGATTAAGATCCAGAATATATAGAAAACTCCTAAATATATAGAGAACTCCCTCCCCCCAAAATTCACAAAAATGGGCAAAGGAACTGAACAGAAATTTCTTCCCAAAAGTTATGTATGTGACTAATAAATGAAATGCTGCTCATGAAATGGTGCTCAACATTTCTGATCATTAGGGAAATGCAAATCAAAACCACAATGAGATACTACCCCACACCAATCAGGATGATTGGCAAGGATATGGAGAAATCGGATCCCTTATGCACACTGTTGGTGGGAATGTCAAATGGGGCAACTGCTAAAGAAAACAGTATGGCAGTTCTTCAAAAACTAAAAGTAATATTATCGTAGGATCCAGCAATTTGACTTCTGGTATGTACCCAAAAGAATTGTTAACAGGACCTAGAAGAGAGATTTGTACACCTATGTCCATAATAGGGTTATTTGAAACAGCTAAAACATGGAAACAAACCAAGTGTCCATCAGTGCATGGCTGAATAAGCAGGATGTGGTATATCCATGTAATGGAATATCATTCAGCCTAAAAAAGGAAGGAAATTCTGACCTATACCACAACATGAATGAACCTTGAGGACATTATGCTAAGTGAAATCAGTCAATCACAAAAAACAAACAAACAAACAAATAAAAAAAAAAAAAAAAAAAAAAACAACAAAAAATAAAAACCCATGTGATTCCACATATGTGAGATCCTCAGAGTGATCAAAACAGAAAGAATGGTGGTTGCCAGGTTAGGGGTATGAGGGGATCACTGTTTAATGGATCCAAAATTTCTGTTTTTTAAGATAAAAAGAGTTCTGGGGATGGATGGTTTTTGTTTTTTTTTTTAAGATTTTATTTATTTTATTTGACAGATAGAGATCACAAGTAGGCAGAGAGGCAGGCAGAGAGAGAGAGAGAGGAGGAAGCAGGCTCCCTGCCAAGCAGAGAGCCTGATGCGGGGCTCGATCCCAGGACCCTGGGATCATGACCTGAGCCGAAGGCAGAGGCTTTAATCCCCTGAGCCACCCAGGCGCCCCGGGATGGATGGTTTTGATGGTTATACTACATCATGAAAGTACTTAATATCACTGAACTGTATGCTTAAAAATAGTTAAGATGATAAAATTTATGTTCTATGTATCTTATCACAATAAAAAATGTTTTTAAGTGTCCCAATTTGGACACCTTAGCCCACATGCCTGAGAATTCAGGGCAAGATTGACCTTGAGACATTGAATTAAAACACTGAGGCAGAGATGGTGGAGGTGCTTTCAGACTTCAGCACCACTTTTAGTCACCTCCGTACATCCTCCCTTCCCCCATATACTCCACATCAGAGCCCTGAGCCCCAAACCAGATATGCCCCCATTGACAAGCAAGGGCATGCCCTCTACCTCACCTGCCAATGGGTCAAATTCCAAGCCAACAAATAGCTCAAGGGACTTGGGTTCTGCTGAGAAGATCGATAACTGTAACTCTTCTCTCTTCCCTCCCCCCATCTCTCCTTCCCTTTAATGCCCTCATTTCTCAAGTGAGGACGATGAGGTCCAGAAGGGGTGGAAGCTGCACCAATGGCATTGCCAAGATAACCACAGAGCCAGGAGCCAGCCCATCCTTCTAATTTCAGGAAAGTCCCTGCACTGGGGTGGGAAACAAGAATCTTGGCTCAGAATTCAACTGCTCTGGTTTTTGACAGGCTGCTCACTCCAGTTTGGAGGACAGCCACTGTGGACACCGGGACAGAAGCCCACGCAGCACAAGACCAGGCCTCCCAGGAGGGCTATGGGGGATGGCCTATGTGTTCCCGGCCCCTCCAGGAAGCAGTGCACCTCTGGGTGCCCAGGAGTCAAGAGCTCTCAAACACCAGAAACTCTCCTTTTTAAGGATCTCAACTCTCCTACCCCCCCAAAAACCCACCATCTCAAAGCCACCCATGATCAATCAGACGATTCTAGGGCTATAAGTCCCTCCTACAGTCTGAGATAGCCACAAATCACGCCATGACCTGCTGGATCACCGTGGTGATTTCAGAGTTCTTTTTTTTTTTTTCCTTTTAAATTCATGCTCACTAGTTTTCTGACTCAAACCCACTCACGAAGATGGGTAAGGGGTCTTATATTGGTCAATGTCAGGTCGGAGTCCCCAGAAGGAGAGCCTGAGATGGGGTTTATTGAGGGAGGGACTCAGGAGAAGGGGAACAGGTGAAGCAGGATGGGGCAGGGGAGGAGCAGAGCTAGGATGGTTTCGACAGGTCCAAGTCCACTCTGACCCCACAGGAGCACTGGGGCGGGAAATGCACCAGAGTTGGTCCCACCCGTGTCAAGGAGGCAGACTATTTTTTTAATCCCCTGTATTGGTTGGTCTTTGGCCCTGAACAGCCCCTGGGGATGGGAGGTATAACCCTCTAAGTGATATAGT
Source organism: Enhydra lutris kenyoni (assembly GCF_002288905.1). Taxonomy (NCBI): domain Eukaryota; kingdom Metazoa; phylum Chordata; class Mammalia; order Carnivora; family Mustelidae; genus Enhydra; species Enhydra lutris. The sequence goes on from NW_019154150.1 coordinate 15,122,736, forward strand.
TCCCACTGGTGTAAGGCAGTTTTCCAGAGAAGGCTGTGAGCCATCAGAACCCCATTTACAGAGGCTGAGATGGAAGGAAAAAAGGGGATCTGGGTGGGCACCCCATCATGCAGTGCAGCTAACTACTAAGGTTCCCGCCCCTGGAATCACCAAATCCCTGGGACCTCCAAGTCCCATGGATGGAGTAAACATTTAAGCCTAAGGGTGATCACTTCTGGTTTTCACATCTACACACTGGCCTTGCCCCACCCTGAGGCTGACCCACTGCTTCAGATCCCAAAAAGTCAGCACTTCCTTGCAGTCACCAACCCCCAGGCTGACCCTCAGAACAAAGTCTCCACCGCCCCTGTTCTTGGACAATCCAATTTCATCTGGGTTCTTGGGAGAGAGCCTCCCTCCCAGGCAGCGTCCCACTCCGGAGCACAAAGGACCTGTTGACTCCTCCCTGGCACTAAGGAGCGCCCAGCCCTTGAAACTAGGCTCCTGGGAAGGTGGGTTTGCCTCTGATCCCTTCCCATTGGGCCTTTGACAGAAAAAAACAACAAACCATTCTGTGACAAAGCTAATTTACTCCCTGTCCTTCCTGCCAGTTCCCTCAGGCTCCAAGGAAAAGCTGTTACACAACAACCAGGCTTGGTGTGGGTGTGGGTGGTGGGGCTGGTCGGTACCCCCGCTCTCCCAGGCAGAATGTGTGCCCTCTTATTCAGGGCAGATACTCCAGGCCTCAGCCGGGAGCCCTGAGAGGACAGGGACCGGTTACCCTCTGGCATGTCACCACACTGCCACACCTCCCCAGGGCAGTAGGTGGTGGTGTTCCCAGTGCTATGGGACCAGGCCGCCGCCACAGAAATGGCTTGGCCATCCACCAGGTCAGTAAGCCTTTGTGGGGCTCTGAGTTCATCTATAGTTTAAGTGATGGGTCTCCATTAACCAAAACGTTCGATTACCCAGAACTTCATCAGCCAGTGGGGAGAACCTTCACGTGCGGGTCAGGAGCTTGTAGGGCCATCCTGGGCCCCTGGGCCTCCAAAAGGCCATCCCAAGAGGAGAAAGAACCCCAAGTCCTAGCCCAGCCCCACTCTGTGTACTTGAAGATCTGAACCCTCCGTGGGCTTCGGCTTCCTCAGAGGTGGGCAGACAATCTCTTGGGCTGTTCATTTGGATACTGCCTCTTGGCTCTTCGAGTCTGCCTTCTGTTGGCTCCCCCAAGGATGCTCCAGCTCTGTGCTCTGCCTCTGCGGCATGGGGTCTGGGGGCTAAACCCTCCTCCAAACCACCAGATGTCTTCCTGGGACCTGAAGTCCCCAACCCTCTCCAAAGCGGGGACACCTTGTACCTCCGCAAAGGCATTCTCAGTCCTGAGGCCACCAGGATCTCTCAACCTCATCTCATTTCCCCAGAATGGTAGAAAAACGCCAAGTACATGGAGGGTCTAAGGGCCATGATCACAAAGCAGGAGTGAGGGCAGGGACTGGGAAGTTCAGCCTGATTCCTCGTGTGACCCTCCCCAAGACCTTCCCCCTTCCCTGGCCTCAGTTCCTTCACCAGTATAATGGGCACAAACATACACATGGCCCAGGGCCTGGCCTAAGCTCCCCTTAACACCTGCTCAGTTCTGCTCCCTGCCCCAGCAGTCCCCTGATCTGTCACCCTCTACTCATTCTCACACCACAGGGAAAACTGGGCCAGCAGACCCCTTCCCATGGGGAGTTTGTGAAATTCCATCTTAACGGAGATGATCAAGCCCAGACACAACCCTCACCTACAAAGTTCTGGTCCAACAGGAACTTTGCATTCCTTTTTCTGAGCCAAAAGGGGCAAAGGGACTGGACGGTCCCTGAATAACTTGCAATTCCCCTTGATCAGTAGAGAGCTTTGCTGAGTATGAAAAATAAGACCCTGCTGACAGCTGGACTGGACCTCCAGTCCCCTGCAGTTAGCAGCCACCGTATTTCGTGGCCAGAACACAGAGTCTCAACAGCTTTGGACGCACTTCTTCTGAAAATATTGGTGCTAGTTGCTGAAAACAAATTGATCCATTCTCATTGGTAGACCTAGGGAGGAACAAAAAGCCCAGCCCCTTTCTAACATAGTCAGGGCTCTATTCTCAAGCCTGACCTGAGACCAAGCCCCAAACCTGACCCAGACTTGGCTCTGACCTTGGAGAGGCCATGACCCCAAAAGAAATCTGAGCCCATTAAGACAGAAGTGTTTACACCAATCATTGTGCAATTATGGCATTATGCATAACAATGGAACAAGTATTGTATTAAACATTTGAGCTGAGAATTCTGGGCAGGGAAAACTTGATGGGCTGGACTGTCTCAGTCATGTTGGTACCCCCAGAATCCAGCCCAGATGCTGGCACGGAGTAGGTGCTCAGGAAACATTGGGAGGGAGGGAGCAAGTTGGACCTGGGAAAGCAGAGAGACTTCCTGACAGAAGGAGCTGCATGAGTAGACATAGAGCGTGGGAGCCTGTGGCAGACGGGGTGGTCCCCGAGTCCCCTGTCTCCTGGTGTGGATGCCTTGTGTGATCCCCTCCATGTGAGTTTGGGTGGGACCTGTGGCTTGCATCTAACTAATAGCATGCAGGAAAAGTGGTGGAAAGTGTGGGAGTGTGTAAAATGAGATTATAGTACCCATCTTGCGGGCACCTGGGTGGCTCAGTCAGTTAAGTGTCTGCCTTCGGCTCGGTCATGATCTCCAGATCCTGGGATTGAGTCCCATTGCGGGGGGGGGGGGGGCTCTGCTCAGCAGGGAGTCTGCTTCTCCCTCTTTCTCGGTCCCTCCACCCCCTCCCACTCCCCGATCATGCTTATGCACACACACTCTCTCTCAAATGAATACATAAAATCTTAACAAAAAAAAGAATGTAGTGCCCATCTTGCTATTGTCTCTCTCCGTTCCTGGCTTTGAGAGAGCAAGCAGCCATGTGTGGCAAGGAACCCAGACAGCCTCTAGGAGCTGACGACAGCCTCTAGCTAGCAACCTGGAAGGCCCTCCAGCAGCAAACAAGAAAATGAGGCCCTTAGTCCCAAACTACAAGAAACTTAACCCTGTCAACAACTCTGTGCTCTCAGAAGTCAATCCTTCCCCAATTAAGCCTCAGATAAGACCATAGCCTTGGCTGACAGCTTGGCTGACAGCTTCACGAGACCCTGAGTTAGTGGACCCAGCAAACCATGCTTAGACCCATGACCCACAGAGACTGTGAGATAATAAATATTCATTGTTTTAAGCTGCTAAGTTTGTGGTCATCTGTCACACAGCTATAGATAACGAATAGAGGGCTACCCTGGGAAGTCTTTTCTTTTTCTTTTTTTTAAGATTTTATTCATTAATTTGAGAGACAGAGACAGAGCATGAGCAGTGGGAAGGAGCAGAGAGAGAGGGAGGAGCAGACTCCCCACTGAGTAGGGAACCCGACATGGAACTCGATCCCAGGACTCTCGGATCATGACCTAAGCCAAAGGTAAGATGCTTAACCGTCTGAGCCACCCAGGTGCCCCAGCGCTGGGAAGTCTTGATGGAACTTCTGGTCATTGGGAGAGTTGAGGGCAGCTAGCAGGTGACAGAATATTGGGCCACAGTGGGAGTGGGAGGAGGGCAGCCTGAAGCCGGTGATAAGGGCTACCTTTTACCGAGAACGTACTATATGCCAAGCAAAGTGCTACATGTTTTACATAAGCTAGCTCATTTAATCCTCACCCACTTCCAGATGTGGGGACTCTTACTGTCCCCATTTTACAGATGAGGAAACTGAGGTGCAGAGAAGTTAAGCATCTTGCCCAAAGTCACACAGCTGATATGTGGTAGAGTTGGAACTCAAGCCAAGAAGGCTTACTGCATTGCTCCCCCATGCACCCACCCCACCTCCCTGTTATAAAGTGTTCGGTTATGTCACTTCAAGAGCGAGGGAGCTAGGATGTCAGTATAAGGAGCTGTGTTCTTGGGCAGTGGGAGACCTCGATTGGAGGGGCAGAGGAGTGGCCCCATCCGTTGTATGTTCTGGAAAGCCCTCTCTGACAGGCGGTAGGGAGGGTGGGGAGGCAGGCTGTGGAAAGACTTGGGGGCTGGGGCAGATTGTGGAGGATGGAGGTGTCAGAGGGGACATCTGTAGCCAGGCATCTACAATGGGCTGGGGAGTGGACAAGAGATAGATCCAAGATGCTGATAAAGAGCCACCAAGGCCAGCAAGCATCTCTGGGGTCAGGACTGGAATGAAGTGATCCAGTCTGGTTGAGCCTTGTCCCCTCTCAGGGGATGCTGAGGCTGAAGGAGGCTGGGCCTCCTGTCCACAGCCTCCAGCCAGTCCTGGGGCCTGTTCTTCTCTACTCCACCAGAGGCTTCTGGGAAGTGCATTCCATGATGCATGCGGCGGGGGCAGGCATAGCCAGTGTCCCAGGACACACAGCCCACCCCCATCCCTTGGGACTCGGGTTTGGCCCGGGTCCCCTTGGGCTGTCCCTGCAGCCTCCACAGCCCCCACCAGAAATGCCACAACCCCAGACATGGACACGCATGAGCCAGGCTTAGGGCAAATGTTGCAACTCGTTTTTTAATCTGGAGATTTACAAACCTCTAAGACATCTGGGCTGCTGAGCCTCAAAGCAGCTGATCCCACACTAGCTAATGAGGGCAGTGGCTTCCAGCTAGAGGGTCTGGAAGCTGGCACTTCTTCATCTCGCTGTCCTAAAGCCAAGACACAGACTGGTGGCTGGACCGGCTCTCCCGGTGGTGCCTACATGAGGAAATGCCCAAGGGCTCAGCACTGTGGAGCTGGGGCCCCGGCCTGCCTGCCTGCCTGCTCATCTCTGTGCCTGTGCCCGGCCCGGCCTCCCTTCTTACTGTCCCGCCCTCCCGACTCTCCAGCAGCGGCCTCACAGAAACATGCTGTGTCTCCTGCTGGTGCAATCCTCCACCACCACGCAAATCGCACTTGACTCTCACAGGCCAGTGTCCCAGCCACACCTTCCTGAGGCCCATCAAAAATGCCCTCTCTCTTTTCCCTAAGGCTCTTCAGCATTCTGGTGGCCCTGACGGCACTCACCTTCCACAACAGCACTATCGCCAGGTTGCTTTCCTTCCCGACTGAGCTCCCTGCCCAAGGCGGGGCTGACTTTGCTAGCTTTGCTGTTGCCTAGAAGCCATGAGGATCAGGAGGCTAGAGTTTCCCACCCAGCCCCAGGGTCTGGATGCACACTTGCTAGAATTTCTTCCGACCTCAGCCGTACCAACAACAACCAGTCCAGGCAAGGAAGGGATCTCCAACGGGGTCCACGAGGCCTGAGAAGGCAACCCACCTTGGGTGAGGCTCCCCAGAGAACAGGGCATTTTATCCCTGGGTCCACCGACCCCCAAAGAATACATAAATAGAAATCAGGGGGGTCCATATTTTAGGGTGGGAGAAAATGGCAACTTTATTCCCACTAACTTTTAACTGAAATTTAGCATTTTCTTCCACTATGCATGTAGGCAAGAACACACAATGGTACCTGCAGGAGCTGTGACTTAGTTACCAACAGAAATCCCAAATATTCTCATTTCACTTCCCCGCCAGTGGAGAGGCCTCAAAATGTCACCCACTCTCATCCCCGCTTTAAAGTCATGATCCTCTCGGGTGCCTGAGTAGCTCAGTGGGTTAAGCCTCTGCCTTCGGCTCAGGTCATGATCTCAGGGTCCTGGGATTGGGCCCCGCATCGGGCTCTCTGCTCAGCAGGGAGCCTGCTTCCACCTCTCTCTCTCTCTGCCTCTCTGCCTACTTGTGACCTCTCTCTCTGTGTCAAATAAGTAAATAAAATCTTAAAAAAAAAAATAAAGTCACTATCCTCTCTCTCTCTCTCTCACATAAATAAATCTCTGAAAAACAATTTTTAAAAAGGGGCACCTGGGTGGCTTGGTTGGTTGAGCATCCCACTCTTGGTTTCGGCTCAGGTCGTGATCTCAGGGTCATGAGATGGAGTCCTGCATCAGGGTCCACACTCAGCGGGGAGTCTGCTTCAGATTCTCACTCTTCCTCTCCTTCAGCCCCTCCCACACACTCTAAAATAAATAAATAAATAAATAAATAAATAAATAAAGCTTAAAAAAATTTTTTTAGTCACTGTAGCTATTGAGCCTGTCGCTAGGTCTTGTCATTTGATACGTGAATTAAGAAATACAGGGAACAGATGATGACAACACCAATTTGTTTTTTATTTCAACTGAGTTCCTTTGCAATCCTTTATATTTTATTTTTAATGCTTTAAAAATATCCCCCTAACCAGAGTCCACAGGCTTCACCAGAGGGTCCGTGACAGTGACAAGATTCCAGCCCCTGCCACGGAGTGACCCCCACTCCCCAGGGGAGAGGGAAGGGGTAAACTCCAGCCCGGAGGGGTCCTCTTTCAACCTTTGTGGAGAGGGACCAGGAGTGCTAGAAATGAGCATTCTGGGATGGGAGCTGGGAAGTCAGACTAGGAGAAGGCTTTGCTCCCTCTCTTCCTTCCATTTACCTTTTTTTTTTTTTTTAAGATTTTTATTTATTTATGTGACAGAGAGAGAGATCACAAGTAGGAAGAGAGGCAGACGGGGAGGGGGGAGCAGACTCCCTGCTGAGCAGAGAGCCCAATGCAGGGCTCGATCCCAGGACCCTGAGATCATTACCTGCTGAAGGCAGAGGCTTAACCCACTGAGCCACCCAGGCGCCCCTCCACTTACCTTTTTAAACTTGTACTCTGGCTTCCATTTCTGAATGTTTCCATTATGCCCAGTATGGATCTTGGCCGAAGAAGATCCCTAGCTGGATGGAGTGGAAGGTGAGAGCCTGAGGGGAATGTCTGTGGTCCCCTGGACTAGGGTTTTGGTCCCACAAGGAAGCCCTCAATTTCCCAGTTGGGGGCCAGGGACTGATCAAGCCCAGGGGTTTCCTGGAGGTGGTCCACATCGGCTGTCCTTTAGGGCTGGTGAGACAGGGCCAAGAAGTAAGCCCCAGGACAGGAACTAGAGCAAGCCTACAGCGCCAGCTCTAAGGAGACAGGGACTAACAGCAGCCCTTCAAACCTCATAGCCCAGATAGATCCCTGTGCTCAGGCACTTTGGGTAGCAGGCAGGCAAAATCAGCAGACTATCTTGGTCAAAGATGTCACAGTGGCTCCCCAAACTGTTCTCTACTTATTCTATGGTGGAACAGGTGCTTTGGGGGTCCCTCCTCTGGTCACAGCCACAGCTGTGGTGGACAGTCCTGGGTAGGCTCTTAGCATCTCACTTCCAAAGCACAGAGATCTCTCCCTTTGTCTCAGCGCTGTCTCCAAAGCCATAGAGCCAGGGGATGGGGGCGGGGGGAATTGGTAGAGTTAGGAAGTACAGGAGAGTTATTTCCCAGGTTGGAGCCCATGTCAAAATGTCCCAGCTTCCAACCTCCAGCATGACCTCTCTGAGAGGTCTTTACTGAGCTGAGCCCCCATCCCCTAAAGCAGAGACCTCAAGAGCCAACTCTCTGCCCTCCACCTCCAGCCCCATAGGATCACCTCCCAAATAAACTGCACCCAACTTTCCTGCCTGTGATGGTGTGACAACTCCAGTGAGTGGCTGCATGGCTCCTAGATGGGGACTGGTCACCAGAGAGACCAAGCAATAATTAGAAACTTGAAATTTTCAGCCCTGCCCACCATGTTCTTAAGAAGGAGCACTGAGGGGCATCTGGGTGGCACAGTCAGTTAAGCGTCTGACTCTGGGTTTCTGCTCAGGTCCTGATCTCAGGGTTGTGAGATTGAGTCCCATGTTGTGCAGAGTCTGCTTGAGATTCGTACTCCCTCTCCCTCTGCCCCTCCCACTCATGCTCTCTCTCCCTAAAAAATAAATAAATGAATCTTTAAAGAAAAAAAAGAAGGAAGGAAGGAAGGAGCACTGAAAATGGAGTTAATGATCCATCAATCATGCCCATGTGAGGGGCCCTCCGTAAGAATCCCAAAAATACAGGGTCAGGACAGCTTCTGGGTTTGCAAATACATCCACGGACCCATAGGGTGACGCACCCCAACTCCACGGGGACAGAAGCTCTTGCTCTCGAGACCCTCCCAGGCCTTGCCCTATTTATCTCTTCCTCTGGCTGTTCATCTGAATCCTTTGTCATATCCTTTAAATAACTAGGGAAAGTGTTTCCCTGAGTTCTGTGAGCACTTCATCAATTTAATACAACACAAGGACAGGGCACAGGAACGGTGATTAGGAAAAGCCAAGGTGACAACCTGAACTGGGCAAATTGGCATTGGAAGTGTGGTGGGTGGTCTCATGGGAAGGAGCCTTAACCAGTGGGATCTGAGGCTATCTTCAAGTGGAAATGACAGAACAGAGTTAAATCTTAGGACACGCAGCTGGTGTCACAGAATTGCTTGGTAGGGAACCCCCCCCCAACACTGGTGACCAAAAGCGTCTGAAGGGAAGTGCTCTGCTTGAGTAGTAAGGGAAACCCACAAGGAGTAGAGGACTGGGGTTTTCCCTACTGACGAGGAAAAAACTGGCTTTTTCTATCCACTGTCCCAGGTTCTGCTCTCAGAGAGACTCACATTAAGACAGTAACGGAATTTTGAAGCAAGGGCACATGCTTGCCCCGATAAAGACCACATTTCCCAGCTGCGTGTTGCACTGTGTGTGGCCGTGACTAAGTTGTGGCAAGTGATATACCACAGAAAGCCTGAAGATATGTCTCCCCAGGGGACTGGGTTACCTCCAGGTCACTCTGTCACCAGGAAGGAGTGCTCTGTCCTTCCTGCTGAGTAGAAAGCAGAAGTGGTGGTGAGACACCATCGGCCATGTGGCCAAAGATCTTCACTTCCTGTGTGCAAGCCACTGTGCAGCCTCCTCCCACACTGAATCGGGAGTGGCCGGTATGACCCATAGAATGTGACAGAAGTGACGGGGTGTGACTTCCAAGACTAGTTAGAAGAGGCACGGTAGCTTTCTCCGTCTTGGTCTCTTGGACCCCTCACCCTGGGGGAAGTGAGACACGGCGCTTTGAGGATCCGTCAAGCAGCACTGTGGACTGGGGAGTGGGGGGTAGTTTGGGAAGGTTGGGGGGGGGATGGGGGAAAGGAGGAGATGACTGCAGCCCCATGAGTGATCTCAAGCCAGAACCATTCAGCCAAATTGCTCCCAAATTCCTGACTTGCAGAAGCCAGGAGAGATAATAAATGATTTCCCTAAGCCACTAAGTTTAGGGGTAATTTGTTATACAACATAGGATAACTATTATGGGTTGAGTTGCATCCCCCCAAAATTCATATGCTGAAGTCCCACCCCTAATACTTCAGAATCTAATGTTATTTGGAGACAGGGTCTTTACAGAGATAATCGAGTTAAAATGGGGTCATTGGAGTAGGCCCTAACCCAATATGATTGGTGTGCTTATAAAAGGGGCAATTTGGAGACAGACACACCCACAGGGAGAGCACCAGGTGACAACAAAAGCAGAGATTGGAGTAATGCTTCTACAAGCCAAGCAATGCCCAAGATTGCCAGCTGCCACCAGAAGCTAGGCCAGAGGCATGGGACAGAGTGCCTCTTGCAGCCTCAGAAGAAACTGACCCCAAGGACGCCTTGACCTCAGACTTCTAGCTTCCAGATCTGTGAGATGATAAGTTTGTGTTGTTAAAGCCACCCAGTTTGTGGTCCTGGGTTACAGCAGCCCTCGAAAACTAATGGCCATGACTGACCAAGCTAAAAGCCAAGGGACAGCAGGGCAGCCAAATGGAAGGATCCTGGGCCCTTAACATTTCAGGAAGGACCTCCATACCAGCTCTGGCTTCCACGTTCCAAAGAAACAAACTTCCATCTTATTCAAGCCACTGTTCTTTTGGTTTCTATTACACGTAGCTGAAGCTATATCCTAATTAATCCAGCACGGACAACTTCCTCCCCATGTGAAAAAATATTAATAAAAAATTTAAGAAATAAATAAAACTTTCTTCCCACCTGTCCTTCCCTCTCTCCACTACTAATATGGAAATGATTCCCGCCAAATAAATAAATGGAAATTTGCATTCTCATCCATGGGAAGCCTATCTGCTTTCCACACGCAGACTCTTAGCGTTTCTTCCTCCTGACAGGCAGGTGGGATTGGGCTGGAGAAGACGCAGAGAGGCAGCTCCCCACTCTCCTCACCATGTAAGGGTAGCAAATCCAGGCAGAACTAAGGGAGAGGCACCGGGGACCACCGGCCCTGCCCACCATATGGAGATGCAGCAGAGCCTCTCACTATTAAAAAAGAAGTACCAGATGCAGGAGAGGCTCCAGAGATCAGGAGCAGAGACCAACATGAAGATTCAGAGGCAATGCATCTCTCGGTTAGATTGCTAAAACAAGCCACAGGCACATTTCACTCTCCCCTGCCCTAACCCACCCCCACCCCCCGGGTGGGCTTTCGTCCTCTGCTCTCCCTGAACAATTTGGGCACTAGGAGCAGGCGGGGTCGCAGTACTAGAATTCTATCTGGTTCCTGTGACACTGGCTTAAGCCAAGAGGAATGTATAGCTCAGAAACGGAGAAGTCCACGGAGAGACGAGCTTTCGGTACAGCTGGATCCAGGCACTCAAATAATGTCATCCGAAATCTATCTCACCATCTCTTGGATCTCATTTTGTGTGTACTGGCTCAAATCTCAAGCAGGTAAATAGGACCACCGCAGCAGAGGGCTTATATTTTCCTGGCATAATAGCCAAAGAAATCTTCCTTCTTTCCTAAAGTTCTGGCAGAGTTTCCAGGGCTGATGCTCATTGGCTCAGCTTGAAGCATGTGACCACCAGCTTGGCTCTCACTGGCCAGGTCTGGGCCAAGTACCCACGCCCGGAGCCAGAATGGCCGATGAGCCCCATCCAACCACTGAACGGCATAGGCCGAGAGTAGAGAAGCTGCGGTTTCCACCCCAACAACCAAGGGGTTGTTACCAGCAAGCCGCTGGATGATGATGGGTGTGTCCTACAAGGATGTTTTCTCACACGTTCGTACTGAGGAAATGACTGTGGCAGCTGAGTGGCCAACTGGTGCCAGGCGAGAGCAGCCTGGCCATGGTAAAACACAGCCAGCCCCTCCATGTGGAGGGGGGACCAAGACCCCAACCAGGTTCTGGCCCCAGGTGAAGCCAGTTGACACTTTCTCTAGACGGAGGGTGGGACATTTTTTTAATACACACAGTTCTGTACAGAACCCCCCTCACAGTCCTCTGGTGGGGCTGAGTTACCCTCAGATGTGGTCTCAGTTCGAACCCACAAGGCCTCTGCTCTCTGGCTCCTCCTGTTCCCCCACTGTAAGCGTTCGCACACTCACACACTCCTCCTCCACCACCCCTCCCTGGTCCTCCACTCCCTTCAGTGCATGGTTCCCACTGAACCCCTCCCTCTAGTCTGCACAACCCCAAGAGTCCAAGCCTGGCCTGTAGCCCCCACTTAGACTCTAACTCATCCCTATAGAAGATTCTGGTCTCTCCAGCAGCCTGGGGGATCCCAGGGCAGGGGCTGGGCTTCCTCCTTGCTTCCTCTCCCCAACCAAATCCTTCTCCTTCAAAGCAGAGGACAGACATGTCACATATAACCCAAGGGGAGATAAGTAGTCTCGTACGTGGAACCACCATGAACTGAGAGCTAATAGTCAATCCAGGGTGGCTTCTCAGAGGCAGCAGCAGATGTCAGGGTTTACTTGGACTGCAGCAGAGTTACTGAAGCTGCCTGGACCCCTGTCCCATCCCAGGCGAGAAGAGACCTAGGGGCAGATACAGCTGGCAAGTGACTTGGGCCTGGGCAGGATCCAGGATAAGGAGGAAGTGAGAAAGGCTTGCGTAGCTGAGGTTATTTTTACCCAGACCTGTGCAAACAGAGGTGTGGGCTGGTCCGGCCAGTTTTCCCCTCCCTGATGCCTGGCCTCAAAGTGTCTTGCCAGGTCAGCAGCACTCCCTGAGTTGGGAACCAGAGGGGAAGGATGGGCAGAGGACTGCCCCTAGGTGCCCCAAGGCTCCCAGCTTTGAGGTTCTGTCCCTCAACTGGGACCTGTGACTCAGCAGCTCCCACACTACCTGCCTGTAGTGAGCCATGCACTCTCACTACCTATGGCAGGCAGTATGGATTGCAGCGGAAGCTAAGCCAGGGGTCAGCCTGGGTCAGAAGTCAAGCTGAGCTAGGGCCTGTCATCAGACTTAGATATCACCCTGGGGTCATGGGTCACTCTGGGCTGGGATCCATGATCAGTGTCAAAGGTTAGTCTGGGTCAAGACCCATAATAAGGGTAAAGGGCCATACTGGGGTCAGGGATCAGTCTGGGGTCATGGGTAGCTCTGGGTGGAGGCCCAGAACTGCAATTAGAGATCAGTTGTGGTCAAGGGTCAGCTCTGGCCTAGAGTCACGAATAGGTCTAAGCAGAAAAGGCCTAGAGGAGCTCCGTTTCTCTTGCTTACCAGCCTTCACTGACACCCACCCTGGACCTGTCATCCCCAGCAGAGGCTCCAGAAGTCTTCCCAGAAGGGATGACTGATATGAATTCAAGCCCAAAAGCATGAGAAAGTCACCTCCGAGCAATGGAGCAATGTGTGGAGGAAAAACATTCCTGGCAGAAGGAACAGCCCAGGCAAAGGGACTGAGGCACAAAAGGCATGGCATTCTAGAAGGCTTGGGTGGTACAGAACCAGCCTCCAAGGCCAGGCTAAGGAGGGGGAAGACAGGTTTCCCCTAGAGCCATGAGTAGGTGGCATTAGAAAGCTGAGATGCAGAGGGTAGCATCAGCTATCGGTTTTAGGGAGAATCATGGAGGAAAGTAGACCAGGTTGGGACCCAGGAGTTGGAGGCAGAGAGCTCTTGGATTCAGGACAGATACTCGGGGAAGAGCAATGCCAATGGAGGGAACAGCCAGTGTAAAGACCAAAAAGCAAGAATTGGCTAGTTGTGAGTTCTTGGAAAGGCAGGGAGGCCAGTGTGATAGGAGAGAAGGCCAGAAGGGGAAGGACAGCAACGGGGCACTCACTCAGGGTCCGCAGGCACCTGGAACTGCAGAGTGACAGGGTCTCGCTTGTTTTCAAATGTATTTTAAAATCATCAGTCTCGGAGAGATAAGTTAAATAACAGCACAGGGATGCCATCGGCACACTTGGACTGTGGGAAGCAGGTGGACAGGACCAATGCCGTTTCTTCCAAAGAGAGTTTGCAGGGGAAGGAGAGATGGAGGGAAACTCTATACTAAATTATAACGTGTGAACCTGATTTAAACAAATGTCTTTTTTTTTTTTAAGCATTTAGGGGCACTGAGTTGGTTAAGCGCCCACCTCTTGATTTCAGCTCAGATCATGATCTCAGAGTCGAGAGATCAAGCCCCGTATCAGGCTTCATGCATGATAGAGACTGCTTAAGATTTTTTCTCTCTCTCCCTCTCCCCCTCTTGTTCCCATGCCTCACTGTCGCACATGCTCTCTTTCTCTCTCCTCTCTCTCTCTCTTTAAAAGAAGAAAAAAGCATTTATAAGGCAAAAAATAGAATTAAATACAACTGAATATTTAATGCTATTACGGAATGGAGAGTTAGCTGTAAAATTGTATTGTGTGGTCATGCTACTGGGGTCATTCCTTTGGAGAAACATACTGAGATATTCACAGATAAAATGATAGATCTGTGATTTGTTTCCAAATGATCAAAGTTGGGGTGGGGACACAGGGAATGAACTAAGTGAGGGGGGAAACAAGGAAGCTGATTACATTATTTTATCCACTTTGTATATTTTGAAGCTCTTCTTAATAAATTACAAAAAGAAGAATAATCAACCTGGCTGCTGAGATTGGAGAGTGGGGAGCCAGGGAGAAGCTGGAGGTTATGAGGAAGCTACTGTCCTGAGCAGGGGAGGGATGAAATGCAGAGGAACTGAATGGAACAGGAAGGGGGGTAGCAGGGATGGGCTTGCCAGAGAGGATTTCCTTTTACAAGACTTCCCCGGCTCCAGCATTTGGCCTGCCCTGCTCATCCCTTTCCTCCCTCCCCTTTCCTCTGCCTGCCTCCTAACCGCAGTCCCCACCTTAACACACAACCTTGCTCCTTCCTCCTCCCCCATCTCTCCTTCCTCAACTCTCTTCCTCCCACCTCCCTTCTCCTCCAGCTAGCATCTTCCTGGCCTGGTTCCCAGCCCTGCGCAGGTGGTCCCGCCCAGCTGGTTCCTCTCTGCATTGGGGATGCCAGTCACCAGCCCCCCTCCAGCCTCCCAGGCCTGTTCTCCCTCTTGCCGAGGGCTACCCCCTCTCCAAGTGTCTTCCAGAGAAGAAAGGCTGGTGCAGGAGCTACTCACAGCCCCACAAAACAGTCACCTCAGCAGTTCTGGCCCTGCTTGGGAGGGGTGGGGTGGGGCCCAACTTGGCAAGGAGACCATGCCATGGTTTTTGCTGTTCTCCCTGGAAGGGAGTTCTCTCTTGGGCAGATGATCTCTCCCAACAGGGCAGGGTTGAAGCTAGGAAGGAGCTGACCCTGCAGGGGAGAGGAGAAGGGGAAGACTTCCTTGGGATTCCCTGGGACTGCCTTTCTGGAGCAGCACTAAACTCCCCAGCTGCACCCACCATTCCCCACCTCGAGAAGGGGACTGCACTCTATACTGGGAGGCTGGACCCTGGACAAAAGACCCCCGGGCCCCACCAAGATTCTCGGGCCCCAAAACCTCAGCACCATGAAGACTGGGCTAATAAGAGAGTTCTGGAATCAACCAATAAGGCCCAATAACCAAGGGGCATAGAGAAGGAAAGGGCTCCCTAGTATTCTCCCAGCACCAGGCACTGGGGAACCGAAGAAAGGCCGAAGCTGTATTTTCTACCAATCTGGTGTGATGAGGGGATCAAGTCAACATTAATTTTAATTCGAAGAAAATAAAGACAAGCTGTATTTCATGGACCTGGGCCTTTGGGGACTGAGAGTCCCACCCATGTGAAGGGGAGGGCAGGGAAGGGAGCGGGGGGCTTCCTGGGGAGGCCCCAACTGGTTGACACCAGACTGCAGACCTCAGACCCTGCCCAGAGGCAGTGTAGCAGCCTACTTCTCAGCATGTGGGCTGCCATCGGGTCTCTGCACCCGATGCAGAGAGGTGCAGAGGGCCTGGGAACCCTGATATCGCCTGATGCCACAGGAAGGGTGTTCACACACAGTCTCAGAGAAATCAGAGGGCAGAGCCTGGGGTTGGGGTTCTGATAATAATCACAGTAATAAAGATGATAATAAGATGCATTTAAGGAGTATGGCTATCCACCTATGGGCAGAGTCAGGCCGTAAAGACCCCAGAGGCCTCCTTGCTAGACATCGGTGACTGGGATGGGGACAGAACAGGGACCAGAGTCAGGCTGCCCCCACCTCCCCTAGGTCCCTTGCTCTGTCTGCCCAGTCTTCAACCTCAGCCCAGTCCCAGTCCTGGAGCCCACCCTTCAGTCTGGAAGTCACACAGTGGCTGTAACCAAGGCCCTAGTTCAGACCAAAGGTCCCACTGATGGGACAAAGGAAGCCAGCTAGATGCTCTCACCCCAGCCCTGCAAGGACCAGGATAGTGGTTGTGCCTGACATTTTCCAGGCCCGGGTTGTGCTCTGTCTTCTCTGGCCCACATCAGCCCAACTTTGGGCCCATCCCTTTCTGGGAACACCTGATTCACCAACCAGCCTCCACGTGACCAGCCGGGGTTTCCTCCTCCTGTCTCAGCTCCCACCTGGCAGGTGAGACCGGCCTTTGCAGACACACCTCCTGGGCCCCCAGGACCCCCACCTCGCCAGGCAGTGGCTGGCAGGGTCCTGTCTGAGGCATGTCAGCTGACGACAGGCCTGCCCCTCCTTTCCCCACCCCAGCGGCCATGGTGTGCCTCCCTTGTCTCCATTCCTGCTTCTATGTGTATGTAGTAATGTGAATTAAACATTAAATGTGAAATTGAATTTTGTATTAACATAATTCATAAAATTCTTTATTTATTAACATCCACCAAATTATAAAACAGAATTATCGTCTTCTTCTCTGGTGCTCTCCATGCCTTGTTTTATTATCAGCATGATGATACCCCATAAAATATCTTGGAAAACAGTCTGTCTTCTTTGCTGCTGTTGAGCAGTTTGATTACATAAAAATCATCTGTTCCTTACAGGTTTTAGAATTCTCCTATAATAATCCCAACCATCTTCCTGATAGACTGAACATTCTAATAATATGAGCTATCTCTCTTAAACTTTCCATCTTAAATTCTCCTTCATTCACATGGACTGTGGCAATCAGTGTTTGTAATTATTCCTGATCTTTGATTCTGTTTTTATTTGCCACGTATTCTTGTCCCTAACCTACCCTCCTTCCGTACATATGATCTTTTATTGATCTGGTAGAGTTTTCTTAATTTTTCCTTCTTTTAGCTGTTTAGGAGTTACATAGAGATCTCTGGTTTTTGTTTTTTTTTAACTGATACCCTTACATTTTTAACACACACACTAATCTCTCACGACATCAATTACGTTACTTACCCCTCATGTCTATCTTGTCTCACCCACATTATCTTCCTTTTCCAGAATTTCTGCCTGAGATCAGCTACACACCAATTCACAGGAACACAGGGCTGGGAAGTGAGGAGGTGATCTCCTGTGGGGTTAGTCTGAGCTCTCCCTGGGGTGGGAGTGCTCCAACCCCTACAGGAGTCTACTTGCACAGGAATGAGCTCTGAGAAACACCCTGGGACTGTGGTCCTGGGTGCCCTTTATGACATTCGTTCCCTCTCAGCCCCTAGTTACCCAGAACCTTGCCCCCAACTCCACCTCCCAACCAAGGCCTATTCTCAGACACACCAGCTGGGAGCAGATGTGCCTACACACAAGGACACACAGTCACATGCCCTTGTAGATGGACACGCTCATGTGCACACACATTCACAAAGATGTTACAGTAAGTATTTGACCAAGAGACTGGCTGCTGTTCGAGAACAAAGGGGGGGGGGGGGGGGGCATCCCTTTCTAGAGCCTCCCAGAATCACCACACCATAACCCACATGCCAAGTTGCACAATGACAGACTACTGAGGCCTGCACTGAACTGAGCCTTGGGATTTTGAAGAAAAGAGTTCCTTCTCCAGTCATCTGTCTGTGGGCCCAGACTCGGCTCTCCCTGAGAGTAGGATCTAAGTCTCCTCTTTCTGACTCCTGGAGCAGGAGTGCTCCCACCCCCTTCATTTACCATGCCTTGGTTCCCCCTCTGTAATAGCCTTCGATGTGCATCCCTTGGACCTCCCCTCAAGAAAGAACTCGCCATTCCGCTGTGAGGAATGCAGTGAGCTGCTGGCCTCTAGATCTACCTATCCTTTCAGGACCTACCCCAGCAGTGGAGCAGAGGCCCTGCGCTTCCCAGACAGCTCCAGGCCATTGACGGAGCACAGTGAAGTTATGAAGGCCTCTGCTAGAGCTCTCCAGCCGGCTGGCAGGAGCTCCACGGTATCTTTCTCAGAGTTCCCCTGCCATCCCACCAACTTCCACCATCTTAGTTCCATCATAGTGTCTGCTCACGGGAGGACCTGAAAGGAAACCCCTAACATTTGCACTGTCCCCTCTGTTCCCTCTAAGCCCTGGCCTCCAAGACCAAGGGATGGTAGAGGCCATTCCAGAACTGGTCCCCACCTGTCAAGTCTGGACAATTCTCCCTCCATTACCTGTACTCCCTTGAACTTTGGTTTCTTCCTAGGTCAGCGCCTCCTCCCCCAGTATGTCACCCAAACAGCACTAGGCTCCCCTAGAGGGGCAGCCTGTGGCCAAGCCTGTGACACCTGCAGAGCCCATCACTGGCCAGCACCAGTATAGGGGATAAAGGGATGCTCTTTGCTCCCTGCTGTTAGGGAAGGGATGGAGAGAACATTGCTTCTTTAAATACCTGTCTGAGTCCCACTTGCCCTCCCCCAAACCACAGCTAGGAGTGAAAATGCATCTTCTCACAGGAAGAATGGGCCCCGAAGAAGGGCAACGCAGAAGCCTAGAGAGGCTGCATCCACAGAGCGATATGGATGGCTCTGGAGGGGGAATCCTGGAACAGTGACTCCCCAGGCCAGATCCCTGCCTGCCTAACTCCCATCCCCCATGCAGGTCAAATCTAGACTGTGGTGCCCAGGGCTGCTCCCACTCTACTGCAGAACCTCACCACCAGTGAGTTTCTGAGCTGGGAGCCTTGAAGCAGTGAGCGCACGACTCAGAGACGTGGGGAAGGACTGGGGGAGGCAAGGGTGGCACTCACTGCGGGAATGAGGCAGGCAGCCAGGAAGCCAAGCAGGCTCCAAATGAGTAACTGCAGATTCTTTCCTGCCGTGCCTGTCGTCACGGGGAATGGCAAGTGACTGCCTCTCCCTCTTCCCCCCATCTTCTTTCTGCACCCCTGTGATTTCCGGCAACCAGCAGCCGGAAGGGCTCTGGGGTTTGGGCCACACACAGGGGACAGATTTCAGAGATCCAGGAAGGGATACTCAGAACAGGAATCAGTGCAAAAGGACACGGAGGAGTGGGGAGCTGCGGCCCCCTCCCCAAGCCTGGACTGCTGAAACAAAGGCCAACTCCAGATGGGGAACAAAGATCCAAGTCTCTGCTTCTCACCCCCTCAGGTAGCCTGCCCTTCCCACCAAACCCCAGGCTTCTGAAATCAGCCCCCTCCCCACCAGAAGACTTCCCAGACCAGGGGACAGGTGAAAGGATGGCTTTTCCAGAAGATCCCTCAGGACTCTCAGGAGATGCCCCCTGGGCCTCGGAACACAGAACTGAATAAGCCAAAACCATTCGTAAACACGTGGTCAAATCTAACCTGGACTGAATCTTTAATTTTTCGTTTGTGTTTGCTCTTTTCTTTTTTCTGCTCCTTCTTTCACTTCTGAATTTGTTTTGTGCCTTTTGATATGTAAGGAAGGGTGGGTCTCCCAGGGGAACAATTCAGAAAGAACAAAGGAGTAATTTTCATTGCAAAGAATCTGCCTGGAAAAGTATTCTTCCTTAGTCACCTGCTTCCTTCCCAGGAGCCAGGGACCGCCTGGGAGTGGAGAGGGCCTGCCAGTCACCCTCATGGTCTCTAGCCTGCACAGGAAGGTAAAGAGGTTTCTTGTGGACCACCGTCCAGAGCAAGGGGAAAGGCAGCCCATCTCTGGTTGGGGGGTCTTAAGATTCCCTCTGTCTCCTCCCTCCCCACCAGGCACCCACCAGGCCAGGCTATCAGGTGGCAAAGTGGGGTCTGGCTCCTTCCTAATTTCCCCAATCTTCACCCCCTCACAAAGTACTTTCAAGTACCAAAGATTCTTGTCCTCAGAGAGGGCACAACTTCAACAGATCAAGAGACAAGCTTTAATGATGGGATTTTAGCATTCTGTGGCTGGCTAGGTGGTATATGTACGTGTGTGCATGCATGTGTGCGTGCGTGCGTGTGTGTGTGTGTGTGTGTGTGTGTGTGTATAGTGAGCAAGGGTTTATGAGACCCAAAGCCCATGGATTTGCCATTCATGTCTAGGACTCCTAGGACGCTGTGCCAGCAGAGGTGACTCCCCAGAACTGGGACCAAATTCCACTGTCCTGCTGAAGAACTGAGGCCTAAGAAGGGGTTCTGTTAGGGTCACAAGGGGAGGCAAGGATGCCTAGCTCCTGAGCCTAACCTGGCCCCCAGAAGTGGAGATGGCTGAGAAGCCTGGAGATTCTTCAAACACGTCCTCCACTAAGCAGTTGGGTCCCAACCATAGAATGGCCAGGTTGGAGGCACAGGCATCTCCACTGCTCCCCTGTGGGGGAAGAGTCTATGTCCAGGCTCATCTGGAAGGAGGTGGAAATTGTGGGGAGTACAATAGCTCTCCAGATCCTCCCCCCTGCAAGAGGTCCCCCTGTCTTACCGACCTCCGTGCCCCAGTGCACAGCACAGAGGCTGGTACACAGCAAGCTATTAATAAATGTGCAAGGGAGAGAGGGAGGGAGAAAGGAAGAGAAGGGGGAAGCAAATGCCAGCACCCCAAATAAACCTAAGTTGGGGAGGGGCTGGGAGCTCATCCCTTTCAGGCTTTTCCCCGATTCCCCATAACTTCCTCCCATGCCAGAAAGTCAGAGGCCGGAGTTTCCTGAGCTCTAAGGAGGGAAGCCCGGGTGTGTCTGTGGGGAACTCTGAGGCACCTGCTGGTCAGCTGGAGCCTGGTGGAGCTCCTTCAAGCAGCCTCGCTTCCCACTGGGAGCCCCGGTCGTGCCAGTCCTCCCCGCCTCTCCACTGGACACTGTCATCCCTTTATCACATCCATCCACCATCCACCCTATCTCTGCCACCACCAGCGCCACCTCCAGCCTAGATCACACCGTTCCGAGTCCTGGGAAAGAGGGCAAGGCAGCCACCTGCTCTTGGTCTACAAGAAAACCTCCCGGGGCGCGGCGCGCGGCGCGGGTTGAACCATCACCTCATTTTAGGGACGAATAAAACTGAGCCTTGAGGACGCGAAGTGGAGGCAAGCTGATCCATTGTCACCCGGCGGACGGAAGCGAGGCACCAGAGGCAGGCGGCCCGAGTGCAGCCCTTTCTCTACACTTCAGCTTCCCGGGCTGTAAAACAGAGAAGGCGGGAGGAGGAGGAGGAAGTCTCCCGCTTCATTTTAGGTGGGTTTTGCAGCGTGGTCAGGAGCACCGGGGACAGATCTTCCCTCCCCGCGCGGGGGCGCTGGAACTTCGGCCCAGCCTCCCTCGGGAGGTGCCTGAGCCGAGACGCGCGAGAACGCGGACGTGCCATCCTCCCTAAAGCACGACACCTCACTCTCTGGTCATGAAGGGCTCGGGAGCCCAGCCAGGGCCAAACGCGCCCTGCCCGGTCGCCTGGGCTCAGGGGTGGCACCAAGGAACCCAGGGTAGGGCCTCACTCGCGCCCTTGTTTCCCCTCGCTCGGCCTGTGGGGACGAGGGATGAGCTGGGGCGGTTGAAAATGGATCAAACCACGTGCCTCACCTCTGGGTCGCTGATAACCTAGGACCCTACGCAGGCCGCAGCCCGCAGCCTGGGGGATAAGAAGTGACAGGTGTCTCGTAGTCCGGCCCTCCAGCACCAGTCCTCCGAGGCGCAGACACGGGAAATGGGGAGGCTGGCAGGGAGGCTTCCCGGAGGAGGTGGCCCTTAAGGTGGACGTGGAGAGCGTCCTGGGGTGGGGCTGAGGGAGCGTGCGGGCGTGGGAGACGGCAACCAGGCGCTTGGAAACGTTGTGAGCTAAGCAGGCAAGCACGCGGCGTGTTGGGGTCTCGAGACTCCCGAGGCTGCGGTCGGAAGGCGTGAGGGCTAGCGAACGCCAGGCAACCGAAGACTGACCTGGGGCGGGGGATCCGCGGACTGAGCGCAGGGACTACCCCCTGGCGGGAGAGCCCCCAGCCCCGCCCCACACCTGAGCGGCGGTCCCGCCTCTGCCGAGCCATTGGCCAGAGCCGCCGCCCGTCAGACGAGCCCCCGGGGCCCGCCTCCAGCCCCGAGCTGCGCCTCTTCGCGCCGGGGCCACCGCTACCGCGCCACTCTGCCGGGCTCCCCGCCGTCGACCGCGAGGTGCGCGGCCCGCACGCCTATTCCCGGCGCCGGGCCGCCTGCCGCGGGTTCAGGGCAGACCATGCACCCGACCAGCTCGCCGCCCGCCCGCTGGCTCTGCGTGCTGGCCAGCGCCCTCGCCTGCACCCTCGGCCCCGCGGTGAGTGCCCGCCGGACAACGCGGAGTCCCGGCCGCAGCGGGTGGAGTGGGGGCGGCGGGAGCCCGGCAGTCTGTGCGCACGTCTGTGGAAGCGGAATGAGGGGCACGGAGCGCCGGGTCTCTCCTCCCAGCTCAGCTTCGGCCCGGATCTAGACCCAAGGGGGTGGATCCTGTTCGCTCCTAGTCCCACCCTGCGCGGCTGAGAGCCCGCTCAGCGCGGCGAGCTGGGACACCGGTGGAAGGGCGCCAGGAGAGAGAGTGCTCCGTAAACTTGCCTTCGGTGTAGTGGCTGCTTTGTGCGTGGGGCGGGGAAGTCAGCGGAGGCAGGGTGGGGGGACTATGGTCGATTGAAATGGAAGGCCTGGTGGACAGTAGGTGGCAGCGAGGGAGTCTACGGGGGTCGTCTTTGTGTGCTGGGCCCGTCTGGAGGTAGCGGTGGGGCGGTGTGTGTTACGTGTAGGAGTAAGGTCTCAGCAGCAGACGCAGCGCTAGGAAGGGGCTTTTGGGGTAAGGTGGCTGACTGGCAGGCCCTTCCTGTGCCTTCGCACTGAGCGGCGCTGAAAGGTAAGAGCCCAAGGTGGAAGGTGGTGGGCAGTGAGAGGCTCTGGGTGGTGTTTATGAAGAAGGGCCAGACGTGTGCTTGAAGAAAGCTGAGCAAGGTGCACACAGCCAAGAAGCCGGGGCGTCCTCTTTCTCAGCTTCTGCTTCAACCCCACAAGATGTGTGTATGCTTTTAAGGCATGTGTGCTGGTGAGCCCCATGCGTGGCCGTGCCCTCATGTGTTGCTGCGGGTGGCTCGCCTGCAGGGCAGATGCTGATTCGGGTGGGAGATGCATGGATCATCTCCCTCTAAGATCAGGGAAGACCTCAAAACTCATGGAGTCCACCCAAGCCCATTTTACAGATGGGCAAAATAAGTCCCAAAGACACCTGTCCCCCACTAATCAGCCCTGGACTGAGGTTGGTTTTCTCTGTCTGCCTACCCCAGGACTTGAGGAATCTGGGGTTGCTGCTTAGTCGGAGCCTAACCCAAGTGGGTCCCAGGTCTAACAGCAGCTCCAGGCTGGCTGGTGGGTGGGTAGAGTATACTGATCACCTAGTCTCTTCTATCCCATGATTACCTCCCTTACCATCACCTCCACTGAAGCAGGATTCTCTGTGTTTCCATCTAGCTAATGTCTTGACGTACTGGGGACGAGAAGCTCATTGCCTGTCCTGGGAGCAGAACTTGATAATCATCAGAGTCATAAAATGGCAACTGCAAAGTTCAGTGTAAAGACCCAAGGCCTTATCACTCCTGTTTATGGTGCCCTGAGCTCAGTCAGGGAAGGGGAAATCTCTGAACAGGGAAGCAAAAAAGAGGAAAGAAAATCTCTAGTGTCTCAGAAGAGGAAGTCTGCCCCAAGGCCACCTGTCAGACCTTCTACTGCCCCTACCCCCTGGACAGCAGGCACAGGGGCTCTTCACTGGTAGCAGAACTACTCAGGGCAATCCCCAGCTCAGGGACAGGGAGGGTGGGTGTCAGAGGAGGAGCAGACCCAGGTCCTGCCCTGGGAAGATTCTCAGGCTGGTCAGGGAGAACAGAGCCAGTGGCCCAGAAGGAAGAGCCCAGGGGTCTACGGGGTGCAGTTTACCAGCACCGAAGCAAGGATCACTGAGAGGAGCAGTCAGGGAAGGCTCCCTAGGGGAGGCAGGACAATGCCCTAAAAGAGTTTGGACAAATGGGCCAACATTCCACCAAAAACTATAAAAGATCCTCTGTTGGCAGGACCAATAGGCCTGATCCCAGAAGGAGGAAGAAGCCCCCAGATCCCCCACACACAACCCCACCCCCCAGAAGCAGGGATGGCCCAGGGGCTGGGAAAGGCTTGGCTTCTCCTACCTCCTCTCTGAGGCAGATTGCTGCCCACCCGCTCCTGAAGGTCTCAGTATGCCGTGGCCATCCTGCCCTAGCTATCTGCTTTCAGCGTCTCCAGGGGCCGTCCACGGCTGGGCCGGCCCTCTTGGCCCCAGCAGACCACCTTGCGGGCTTTAAGGAAACATGGCTACAGTGGGGTCAGGCCTCCCTCCTTCTCGAGCAGAATGACAACCGTAGCCACCTGGGGCTCCTAGGGGACTGTGCTGGAAGAGTGAACTTTCCTCAGAAATTTCCAACCTCCCATCCTGGTGCCCTGAATCTCAGTCCTCCCTGATGTTTCTGGAGCCCATGCGACCTGGTCCTCACCTTCCTCCATGCCAATGGCCAGTTGCCCTTGAGAACATGTTTGATCTCTATGGAAGGGTATCGGTTTCCTCATCACAAAAGGGAGGGTGGGAATCTTGGCCTCCCCCTCCCCAGTGCAGGAGAAATGGGAAGAGAGTGCTGGGCCCCCCTTCTGCGAGGCTTGAAGGAGGACCAAGAGCCGTGTGACCTGGGATAGGCCTTCTCTTCACTCGATCCCCAGTTTGGGAGCCCAGGGGACTTCATGAGCTAGGCAGGCAATGTGGGGGTGAGACTCCAGGCCCAGGTAGGTGAGGGGCCATCTCAGGGAAGGCTGGGAAGTAGGCAACATAATTCTTCCCATGGTGGACAGCCTCAGGGGCAACCTAATTTAGGCCAAGCCTGCTACTCGCAGGGACCCCTCACTGGCCCCTCTGGCCAGGGATGCCGGCATGGGACCAGGGGATGAGAGGAAGCCCTGCCCCTCTCTCCCTGCCTTTGCTGCTCAGCCTCCCACACTCTGCCCTCCCCAGCTGAACTTCCCAACACAATTGTATAATATGCCCACAGTTGCTCACATACCTTAGATGTATTTCAGAAGTCAAAGAAACACAGCTTCATCTCTCCACCGCATTATAGGTTTTTTAAATTAACTTTTTATTGTGAAAAAAATGTTCAAACATATGAAAGAGAGAGACAGAGAATAATGTAATGAACATGGAAATACTCAGTCCTTGGGGTGATGTCAGCACAATGGCAGTATGGGAACAACCAGTGCCCATCCCCTCCCAGGCCCTGCGTTTGACAACTGATAGCCGGTAACAATTAATATTGGCATCATTTCCCCTTTTTGGCTGAAGTCTTGTAACATCAATTGTAGACATTATGACCTTGCACCCCACATGATTTTAAGGTGCATTCTTTAAAACCAAAGGACATTTTCCTCTACCACTACGATACCCCCAGCACACTAAACAAAATGAACAGGAATTCCTTGATATCTGCTGTTCAGACATCCCCAAACAGCGTGGTTTGGCACAGCACCCCCAGGCAGTGTGGCGATACTACTAGGGGTTGGGGTCTGACTGCAAAGATCCTTCTGGACTGGGTTGTGGTGAGCCTGTACAGAGAGCTGGTGGGTGGGTGAACGTCCAGCCCTTCCCTGGATGGGGCCCCAGTCTTTATCTGCACCCCAGTTTCATGTAGCTCATGATGTGAGGGTCCATGTCTCTTAGGAAGTGCCTCCCGCTATCTGAAAAACAAGTTCTTCCTGCACAGCCGATCATCAGAAGAGGGCAAGAGGTCACCAACCGACTCTGTATGGAAGTCTCAGCCTGTCTTCTGCGCACGCTTGTGTTCAGTTCTCAGCACGTGGCCCCAACACCAACATGGGCCCCCCAACACACACCATGTGTGTAAACTGAGTCCTTTTTCCCTCCGGGGTGCCCAGGATGGCTTTCAAGAGGCAGAGGATTTAAACCTGAGTCCCTGCTGCTCCTGCTTCACTGGCCATTGCCACAATGATCCCCTACAAAGAATCCCCAAGAGGCTTTGTATACCTAAGGACATCCACAAGAAGTGCCCTTAGATGGGGCCAGGCTTAGCCCCAGATGGAACATCTTTACGCTTGTATTCTCATAATGAGAGCCCTTGTTCTGGGACCACCCTAAGATGTGGAAAGTTCTTTCATGCCCCATGCCCAAACCTGCTTCCTGTGTCTCCCTCTTTGTCATACCCGCCCCCAACATACCACCCAGAATTCGGCCTCTCCCAGGAGGAGGTAGGTTGGCAAAATATGGATATTCAGAAAGCAGAGGCATCAGACTGTTGGCGAAAGAATGTAAAAATACAGGGAGGGGGAAGAAATTGAACAGCAGTAGGGGGTGAGGGAATCCCTGCCCTGAGACCTCCCCTCTGGTGGACACAGCGCCCACGTGGCAGCCAGCGGGAACTTCAGACTGCCTGGCCTTCTGCAGATCGTGTGGGCAGTGGCAAGGCCCAGGTCCTGATGCAGACGGCAAGGCCAGCCTGGCACAAGGGGCTGCCTGAGCCTTTGTCAATGACCACTAACCTTTCTTGGTGGTTCCCTGGTGTCCTTGACATGTGACCCTGGATGCAGCCCTGGAAGTAGATGGTGCCCCATTTTACAGATGCGGTGGGGAGACTTGCCCAAGGTCACCCAGCCAGGAAGTGGCAGGCAGTCTGATTGTGGAATCTGTGGCCTCACCAAGAGGAGTTTCTTCTTCCAAAACAGCAATAGCCTGCTGCAGGCTGCCTCAGGACTTCAGAGACATTTTTTAATTCGTAAAATGTACAAATCTGCAGTGACCGTGCAGGAGTTGTCCCACGTGTGCACATCTGTGTAGCCACTGCCCAGATCAAACTAGCCCACGTTCCTATCACCCCAGCCATCTCCCTGTGCCTCTTCCCAATAGGATGAGGCCCTATTTCAACTTCTCAGGGTTTCCTCTGAGAAGCTGGGAGCGTGCTTCTCCTCTTTTCCTGTGATTTCTGGATCCCATGATTTACCCCACCTTTCTGTGTGCCCCCCTCCTCCCCACTGCCCCTGTCTCCTCCTGCTTCTCCCCCGACTGCACCCTCTCTATCTCCTCACCAATTCAAGCACAAAAGCCAGAATGAGGGGCACAGTCTGGGAAGCTGGGTTGGGGTCCTGCGTGCCTTTGACCCCTCGGCTTTCTCTCAGGATCCTCAGTTTCCCCCAGTGATTCTGTTGCCCCATTATTTCAATGGCAGGAGGAGGAGGCTTAAATAAATCATGGGATATGAGCTGGTGATGGGAGAGTGGTAAATGGGACCACCCTTACTTTTTATTCCCCCGTTCCCCAGCCATCCCTGTCAGGGACAAAGGGCCTTCCTGGGCAAGTCTCAGAAGCACAGATCATTCAGAGTGGCCTTCCAGAGCTTGGTAATTTGCAGGCAGGAAGTTCTCTCTTCTCTCTCGCCTAATCCAGTCTGCTGCATTTTAGACCTCTCTCAGAAGCCAGCTGCCCTCAGAGGGACTCCTCCTCTTTCACCATGCTCCCTTGGCTTCTCCTGCCATAGTTCTCTGGCCCTGAATTCTGGCCATAGTTCTCTGGCTGGGAATTCTGATTCCAGGCCAGTAGCTGTGAGCTCAAGCTCCCCTTGAGGGGTGGGTAGGGCACCCACAAAACCTGAGTCAGGCCCCCATCCCGTCTTTCAGAGCCCCTATCATCTAACAGCCACAACTCCCAGCATCTGCACCCTACCCCAGATCTCAGGGAGCCCCACATGCAAGAGAAAGCAGGACTTTCTCCCAAGCCCCTCACAGTGAAGATAGAGAGGAGGGACCCAGGTAAACAGGCAGAATAATGAGACTGGGATTAATTCCTGCCCCCAACCAGAGACTCAGGATTCTCCTGCCAACATCCAGTCCGTCACTTCCCCTATCCAGACAGTACCATGGCAGGGGAGGGAAAAAGACTCAGGCTCAAGGGAGGCTACAGACTTCCTCACTCTTGCCTAGGTCTCCTCTTCTGGGCTCAGGAACTCCTGTAGTAGAGAAGGTGCTGGGGGCTCCATGTGGCCTGAAACTCCCACCTCAACCCACCCTCAAGGTCAGGTGACTTCAGCCCAGCAGGGGAATTGGTGAGGGCTTGAGAGAAAGCCCTCATTTCTCCTGTCCATGTGGGGCATCAGGAGACAAGTTGGGAAATGTAGGCAGTAGTAGAAATAGGGAGGGCCTTGAATGTCAGTTTTGAAGTGTGGGCTTTGACTCCTAGTTCCTGGGGTCTTTGGGTTGCTGGTGGTGGGGCTGAAAGCTAGTATACTGGTCCAGGCAGGACCTGATGAGGGCTGGCCCCTGCCTGTGTCCCACAACTTGTCCCCCCTGCCTGTGTCCCACACCTTGTCCCCTTGCTGCTGCCATACCATGTATTTGCAACCTTGCATGTATTAGGCGTTTTCATACCTCCATGCTTCTGTACACACTGCTCCTGCTTTCTGGAATGTTCTTACTCCACCTCTAATGGTCAAATTTACACCTCTCCAAAGACGCACCTCTACTACCCATTCTCTGTGAAGCCCATACCCCAGTTATATCCCACCCTGGAACGCTTTCCTAGAATCAGTAGGTTTGGTTGCATCTGGCTGGGAATTTTCCAGCTTAGTATGTCTGGAGCCCAGAGGGATAATGAGGATGTTTAGCATAGGGAAATAAGTGGAAGAGGAAGTTCAAAGTCTGCATGAATTCCTCAATGATAAGGGCTACAGGGAGCTGCCCTGGCCCTGTCCCCCAAAGAGCAATGGTAGACCAGATGGCCCCAGGCAAGGTCATGGACAGGGATTGATGTAGTCCAGACTAGTGGTCAGAGATGCAGTTCCCATCTAGGAATGCGTACTTGCTAGGGGATCTCGGGTCTCTCTTTCCTCTACCCTTCTGCAGATGGGGTCTAACACTCAGCTAAACTGGGGTAAAGACAGAGCTCATCTTCCAAACTACCCTCAGGTTATTCAGAGACAGCCCATACTGCCAGGTTACCCCAGGGCCTCCTGCCCACCTCCTCTGCAAAATGCCTCTCAGGAAAGACTTTGTAGCTATGCTGCTGGGTGGGACAGATGGACAGAGTCAGCTAGAGAGGTTGACCCGATAGCCTTCCACCTTCAAAGAGCGGTAAGCAGAAGCTGCTAGGAACCCTATGATGCCCTTGGTGACTGAAAGAGAATGATCTCTTGGCAGAGTGTGGCCACAGCTCTGGCGTAAGAGACCCAGCAAAGGGGTCCCTAGATGGCTCAGTTGGTTAAGCGTCTGACTGGATTTTGGCTCAGGCTGTGATCTCAGGGTTGTGAGATTGAGCCCTGCATTGTCTCCACCCTGGGCATGGACGCTGTTGAGATTCTCTCTCTCCCTCTGACTTGTGTACTCTTTCAGAAAAAAAAAAAAAAAAGAGGACCTAGCAAATGGGGGCATCCACTGTCCTGTCCTCAGAGCACAGGTCTGGACGTTTTTTGGTTGTAGGGACAGAA
Organism: Enhydra lutris kenyoni; assembly: GCF_002288905.1. NCBI lineage: Eukaryota > Metazoa > Chordata > Mammalia > Carnivora > Mustelidae > Enhydra > Enhydra lutris. Next base: position 15,151,595 of record NW_019154150.1, read on the forward strand.
AACTCAACAGACTCAAGCAATTAACAAAGATATTGACTCATGTTGCTGGAAGCAGGGCTACTTTCAGGCATGGCTGCATCCAGGGACAGAGATAATGTCAAGAGGACCCAGTTTTTCTCCATTTTTTTAATTCATCCTTTACCTGTGTGGCCTTCGTTGTTGTGTTCCACAAGAATACAAGAAGAAACAAGATGGTAGCAGTAGTTCCAACCCCTGCACGCTTTGAAGTTTCCAGTCTAGTTGGAAAGACCAAATCTATTTGTCTAATCTCTTAATCCAAAGTCCCAGGAATGAGCCTGCTGGCTCTGAGCAGCCTGACTTGGGCCATGTGCAAGGCACTAAGGCCAGGAATGCTCTGATGGGCTCAAGTCTGATGACATGTTGATCTCTTAGAAGACTGTTCATCAGAATCCCAAGAAGGAGGAGTGGGGAAGGAGGTGGTTTCCCAGGTGGAGATGAGAACATGGCACCAGAGGAGGATAAGGAATGGTGGAAGACAGCAACAGCAGATGTCTACTCCCATCCATCCCATGTTCATGTTGTGGGGAACAGGGTAGGAGAGAATGGGCAGGAGACATAGGCGAGCCTGGGAGGGAGGATCTGCCTTCCTGGAGAGCAGTAAGGCTGAGAAGGCACTTTGGGGAGAATCGTGTTCCAGACAAGCAAGACCAATGGTGAGACATGAGCCAGTGACTTCCAGAAGTCACCTCTGGGGTCCTTTGGCCACCCCTCTTCCCATGCCTGAGCAGTATGAGCTGGTCACAGATCACTGAAGACAGAGCATCTCGAGTGTTTCAGTCTGAGTAATGCTTTTTGGCAAGAAAGGAAACGTGTGACCCCAAAGAGAGACCGCGGCACATTTCCTTCAAATCCCATGTATTTTCTTTGAAATAGTTATATGAAGAACCATATTCTGCTCCACAGTAGATCTGTGTTGCTTTCCATATACCAAGTTTTAAGTGATTTACCAGCTCATGTCCTTCCCTCCCTTGGCTGATAAAATTAACAATCCAAGATGGAACCCAGGTTCACTGTGGGGCTTCCAGACTCATGGCACATGGGCAGGTGAGGTCTGGGTGCTGAGAAGTCTGAAAGGCATCCTGGACAATGAGGCCTTCTCTTGCCCCTGGGCTAGGCCATCCATGGTGCTTAGCTGCGTGTGGGAAAGTTGGACATTGAGGACCTTTGTGACAATGAGGCTCCACCAAGGCCTCCACAAGGGACAAGAGTGTTGAGTGGAAGGGACTCAAGTCTGCAGCCTCTTGAACACTGAGTTGGCCAGCTTCTGCTTGGACCCCCTTCTTCTACAGCAATGGCGACAATGTATAGCTATAGCAGGCAATGGCGAGCTCTCTGGCAAGTGGGATCCTTATCCCTCTGTGTGGTCACCTTAGAACAGTGGCCAAAGTCACACCGTTGGTACCAGGCCAGAAGGAAGGAAATGCTTTCCTTCATAGCCCCATGGCAACGCGCCTTTGAATCAGCGGGGGAGGTGCTTGGGGCCCATTTGAGGGAATTGAGGACCTTGTCCCAGGGCAGGAGGGACAAGTTGGAACAGACAACAGAGAGTATTTGATTCTGGAGCTGCCTTGCTGAACTTTCTCCAATGGCCCTGTTGGGAAGCCGTGGCATTCTCTTCCCTGAGCAGGGAGGAGGAAACTGATATGGGGTTGCCCAGGGGTGGCAGCCACTTTCCTAAAGCAAAAGAGACCCGTAGAAGTTTCCACCAGCTCAGTGGAGGCTTTCACCTGCCTTCCCCTACCCAGTGGTTCCCAAGACCTGTTTTTCTCCTGTCTGTCCCTGGGCAGCCATCACCCATACTCACATGTTAGACCCAGTGCCAATGCCTGTCCAGCCCCCACAGCAGCACGCAGGTCTGGTTCCATCCCTGATCCCTGGCCAGGGTGTGGGAAAGGGGAGGCAGGAGGCTTGGGCCTCCCCATCCCTTCTCCCCACCTCCCAGGGGCAGGGGCAGGGGCAGGGGCAGGGGCAGGGGCAGGGGCTGGGGCTGGGGCAGGGCAGGGGCTGAGGCAAAGGAGGTGTGGTGGGATGGCAAACCTTCCTAGAGGGGCTCTCTTATTTCCTGAAACCTCCCCTCCTTCATTAGATCTGAAACAGCTGGAATTGTTTAGAAGCTAAGAAGAAAGCAGGTGAGGTCTGGGCAAGGAGGGCCAGTGGCCCCCTCCCAGCCTTGTGACCCAGGAGACTGAGTACAGGCTCCCAGAATGGGGACAGAGCCTGGAAGATGGAGCCAGACTCCTGGATTCCTCCCAGGCCTGGCTCCAGGGACCAGCTCCTCATAATCAGGTAGCACTAGCTAGACCCCTCCCACCCAGAGAGACCGAGGCAAGGATCCAGAACTCCCAACTGTGGGTACAGTGAACAAGAGTTCCGGGTCCGATCCAGGTCTGGGTCGGGTTTTAGTCCGAGGTTGGGATTGTGGTTCTGTCTGAACTTGGATCAGTCAAGTGACAGGCTTTGTTTGGCCTCATGTTCCCAGAGTCTGTGGATGCGAGATAGGCAGCTAATGAGGATGACGGGTCCCCTCCCTGTGTCTGTCCCCCAGGGTGGCCAGGCAACCAGCCTGCAGTGGGAGGAGGAATGTTACCATCTGCGGATGATCGAGGTACAACGCAAGAAATGCCTAGAGGAAGCCCGGCTGGAGAATGACACAGCAGGTGAGGCCCAGCGGGCAGAGAGGGCCCCAGACCCCCAAGGAGCCCTGCCTCTCATCATGTCGTGCGCCCAGATCCAGGCACATTCCTCCCACACGTGTCGGGTGGGGATGGCACCATGGAGCTGCCAGAGGCGAGAAGAGAATGCTGGAAGAAGCTGGGGGACCAGATGGAAGCAGGAAACCCTAACAGGCCTCTCTGATCCCATCCCCTGCCCCAGTACTGGGAGCTCCCTGCAGTTCACCAAGGAGCACACACTAGGTTGGGGGTTCTGAGGCCCAGCTCCTTCCTCCCAGCCCCAGGCTCTGCACCCAGAGGTACCACCACACACACCAGCCCCCAGTCGCGCATGCTTCCCTCCCATCCCAGCCCACCTTCCGTAGGCCAGATGAACCAGCAGCTCATGCACTGTCCAGCTGATGAGACAAGTCACAGTCAAACCTGGAGGATGAGCACTTGAGGGCCTGGCTCCTCCTCCTGCAGGGCAGTGGGAAAGCTCCGGCCTCATGGTGGGAAGGGTGATGCCAGGGGAAGGGTGATGCCAGTGGTACCCACAGACCAAGGCTGCCTAGCTGCCTAGAGCTGGCAGGGCTATCCCATCAGATGACAGACAGCATCCTCTATTCCCCACTCTCCCACCCCGGGAGCCCCACACTTGGCACAGCAGCCCTGGGGAAGGCGTGGGAGGAATTATGGAGACCTTTCTTTGAAAGGATCCTTGAGCCAGATTCTGAAGGGTGGGCCACAGGACGTGGAGAAGGAGAGAGGCTGGGGAGGTGGGAGGTGCCTCAGCAGACGTCTTAAAGGGAGTGGGGGGTGGGTACGGAGCCCGAGGTTCACTAAGGGTGGAGAAGGGCTGAGCAGTTGGGTGGCTGTGTCTGCTCTGGGCCTCCCTGCCAGGTCACCTCCCTGAGGCCAAACTTGAGGTTACAGAACGACCTTGCCCAGGAGTAGGGAACATCTTTACATCTCCTGGGCTCCCCAGTCTCCTGTCAGCTATCTGAGGCTAACAGTTACGCAACCCCTCCTGGATCCCTCCTTCTTGGCCCCGGTGCCCAGAGTGTCTGCCTCCTGCACCATAAGTGAGTTTCTGTAGCCTCACGGAGGGCCTTTACCTCCCTCGGCTCCTAAGGAAGGACAGATGCCTGCCTCCTGGAGACTTAAGACTAAGACCTGGGTGAGAGGTGGCCAGACCACTCACTATCTATGCACCGCCACCCCCTCCAGGGCAGGGAGGCAGGAGACACTGCACACCGGCCCCGGCAGGCCCTAGCAGCAGGATCTGGGACAGCAGGCAGCCCAGAGAGGCCCAGACCCCAGAATCTAGGCCCCCATTGCAGTGCCTCCTAGGCCCCGAGGGCAAGCCACCCTCGTGATCTCAGTGAGATCATTGCTGGCACAGGGCACCTGCCGGGTGCCAACATCCTGCCACCAGGAAGACGGCCTGGGATCCAGAGGAGGGCAAGTATGGGTTTGTGGGCAATGAGTCTGCCTGTGACCTTGCGTGGGGCTCTGTGCGTGTTCGTGCATGTCCAGATATGTGCTCTTGGCCCACGTGGGTGTGGAGCTGCGTGTGCCTCTGGGACCTGTAAAGCCCCATGTCGGACTCCAAGTGTCTGTGTGTGTCAGGCGCATGTGTGTCTGTAAGCCTGGAGAGGCCTGGATGTGTCTGCCCGGTGCACGGTGTCTCTGTGTGGTGGTTTGTGGATGTGTGTGTGTGTGTATCTGCGGTGTGCCCGTTCCTCTCTGTGCTTGCATGTCTGTGAGTTGCTTGTATCTCTCTGTGCCTTTGTTTGCTGTGTCTGGTCTTTCTATGTCCACATAAGCATACATGTATATGTATTTGCCCATATGTCTGTGGTTCTTTGTGTCTGGGAGTGAGTGTCTGTATGTGTCTGTCAGTGCACACGTGTCTATAAACTGGCACACAGAGGCCCCCTGTCCTTCCCCAACTCCCACCCCAGGCTCCCGGCTTGCTTTCTTGCTTAGGTGGAAGTCCCTGGTGGACACACACAGCCAGCCAGCACCCTGCATCTCTGTGGGCCTAGGAACATACATGGTGGGGCCTGTGGGGCCTCTCTGGGACACACACACACACAGACAAGAGGCTTTCCAGATGGCTAGCATTGTCTTACCAACCACTCTGTTCTCAACTTCCTGAACCTACTGCCTCCTCCAGGAAGCTTCCCTGACTACATACCCCCATGGGCTTTTCTTCCCTGGCTCCCCTGCCATGTCACAGTTCACAGCCCAGTCCTGGTGGTGCTGAGAGTCCTTGAGGCCAAGTGCAGCCTCCTGAAGGGCAGTGCCCAGTCTCCCTCTCCCTGTGCTGCTTCTGGGCAAGCTGAGCTCAGGGCTGAGGACCCAGCTCTGAATCTGCTCTCCAACCCATGCTGCAGCCTGAGAACCATAGAGCTGAGTTTGGCGGGGACCCAGATGCAATCATTGGCCTACAAAACAAGGTGTGCCCAGCATTGTCAGAGGGCTAGAGTCCAGCAGAGCAAAATTCCCCCAAGAAATGGGCCTGGAGCCCTTCAGAATGGGAGAAGCGTGAGAGGTTTGCTGGAGAGGGAGCATGGGAATGGGTGAACAGGCTGCACCATTCACCGGCGACGGGACCTTGGGCTAGTTACCTGATGTCTCCATGCCTCAGTTACTCATCTGTAAAATGGGAGGGTTAAATACGTTGTTTATTTAAAGAGGGTGGAACCGTGCCTCCCACCTACAAAGGCTACGTAACTGCTGCTGTTACTAACAGGGTCTCAAATGGCGAGCAGAATGTGCCTGGCCTCGTGGGTCCCTTCAGGGCCTCCAGAGAGGTTGGCACAGGAATGGAGGAGGGACTGGGAGCCAGAGGGAGGCCACAGAAGCCTCAAGACAGAGTGGACCGAAGGGGTTGGGGCCCCAAGAAAGGAAGGCTGTGTTCTCTGGCACGGCCTTGCGAGCGCGGATGCTCTCAGCCTTCAGCCGTTGCCGCCACCTGGCTGCTGTGGCTCTAGAAGGCCCCTCCCCAGTGCCAGCCCACTCTGCAATCGGGCTCCCAGGGCTCTTCCCCAGCTGGGGACGTCCTTTTACCTCCTCTTCCCAGGCCCCCTTCTTGTGAATTTATGAACCTTCGGACCTGGGCTGGGCTGGGATGGGCCCAGCTGGCATTGACTTTGGCTTGGGGGTTGGGTTTCCTGAGAAAATCTATGGGTCTGGCAGGGTTGAAAAGAAACAATGAAATCTCCCCCAGGCAAGGGGATCCAGAAGAGTCCTAGTCCCTCAAGGACACCCAGACCCTGAGGAGGCAAAATCATGCATCTGCCTATTAGAGCAACCGCCTAGGGACCCCACTGTGCACCCTTCACCAGCCAGCCCTCAGGGCTCATAGGTATGAGGCGGAAAACACAGCCTGCAGGGCAGGGCTTTCTCCAAACTCACCTCCTGAACACCACCGCCCCATAGCACAAGTCACAGTTTGACTGAGTTGGGGGCAGAGGTGTTGCTTTTTTAATTTTCTGAAGACTCCTCAAGACCTAGCTGAATCCCAATATACCCACCACCCCATCATACCCAACACCTCCGTTTATGACAAATATTTTCTAATGTCTCCTTTATGAAATTCAGGACACGTGCGTCCATTTTTCTTTTTTTTAAATGAAGTTCCGGTTGTAAAAGAAAAATAAAAAGGAAAGTGATTTGTAATGAAATACTATGCATACATTCAGGCACGATGACACTGACAAATAAGAACACATAGTCTGAAGCCTGGAATGTACTTGTATTCTGGAAATGCGATGGGTGGGTTGATCTATACAGTGGTTGCTTCCCTGACTCCGGTTCATGGGCAGCATTGTTAGAGGTAGTGTGATTTTCTAAAAACCTTGAACAGCTCTTTTTTTTTTTTTTTTAAGATTTTATTTATTTATTTGACAGAGATCACAAGTAGGCAGAGAAGCAGGCAGAGAGAGAGGAGGAAGCAGGCTCCCTGCTGAGCAGAGAGCCTGATGCGGGGCTCGATCCCAGGACCCTGGGATCATGACCTGAGCCGAAGGCAGAGGCTTTAACCCACTGAGCCACCCAGGCGCCCCAGCTTGAACAGCTCTTAATAGTATTCAACATACTGGGCACCTGGATGGCTCAGTCAAGCATCTGCCTTCGGCTCCAGTCATGATCTCAGAGTCCTGAAATCAAGTCCCGCATTGGGCTTCCTGCTCAGCAGGGAGCCTGCTTCTCCCTCTCTTTCTGCCTGCTGCTTCCTCTGCTGTGCGCTCTGTCGAATAAGTAAAATCTTTAAAAAAATAGTGTTCAACATACAACAAAATCCCTCCCTTTACTCAGTTGCATTTCTGGAAGACTCCACATATGTTAAAACTATACAGGAAGTACCTTGTGTTTATATGCAAAATGGAGTAATAGTCTAGGCTCTGTCATTACAACACACTTTCACCTACACAAATGCCCAGGGGCTCACCAGAAAGTGTTGCAGAATACACAATACTATAATTCATTATCATGTGACACCTTGCAGGATGTCCTGGCATCCCTGGGACCTGCCCTCCAAATGCCAGGTGAGACCCCTAATTTCTGCAACAAAATCCCCCCGTTGTTCAAAACACCCCCAGGGGGAGCTCCATCCCTCACTGAGGACAATGGAGCTGTAGTCCTGCCGCCCATCTGGAGAGGCCCTTTGCAGCCTGGGCAGGTTGATGCCAGCTCTCTCACACTGGAGGTTCCTCCAGGTGGGACCCTGGAGGAAGAAGAAGAATGGGTGCCAGTGGGCTCAGGTCCCAAGGCTGGAAGAACCCGGTGACTGTGCTGACCTGTGTGTCCTCTGCCTTCCCTCCTCCCCCTCAGGCTGCAGCAAGATGTGGGACAACCTCACCTGCTGGCCAGCCACCCCTCCGGGCCAGGTGGTCGTCTTGGCCTGTCCCCTCATCTTTAACCTCCTTTCCTCAACTCAAGGTAAGAGGCCCAGGTTAAAACCAGGGAGCTGGGGCAGCTCAGGCGGTACCAGCTGGAGTGGGTCCCCACCTGTTGAGGAAGTGAGCAGGCAAAAGACAGTGGTCAGAGGGGCTCAAGCAATCGGTGGGGGGGCTTCCTGGAAGAGGGTGTATTGGCACTAGGTCTTTGAAGGATCCACAGGATTAGATTAGCTCTTCACATAAAAGATAAGCACATGGGAAGGGCTCACTAAATATTTGTTCAGTAATTGATAACTGATTGACAGATGCATGACTAGATTATGGCTCCTGTGTTCCCGTTGTCTGGTCATGACTGTCTTTCACTGCCTGGAGCCGATGACCTTTTGGGCTTTGCTTACACACCTTGTCATGTTCTGCTTCAACAAATGTTCTCTAGAAGGCAGAAGAGGAGGAGCCTCTTTAGGAACTGGGCTTTCTTGCCATCGACTCACTGAGGAAGCCTCCAGCACATATTCAGCCATTCTTCGTTGAGTGAACGTTTATTAAACGTCTACTAGTATGACAGGCATGGGCTAGACAAACACAGGGCGGGGAGCGTTAGACCAGCCACGCTGTCTTCCTGGCTCTAGCTGAAGAGACATTTAGCAGGGACACAAACACGTGTTGTAAAGGGTAAGGAGTCCTGGGAGGGAGAAGGGGGTAAGGCACAACATTAAGGCAGGTGTTCGTGGATGGAGGGGTGAACTTTCAGCTACATTCTGAAGTCCTGGAGGTGGGGAAGATCCTGAGTCGGGAGTAGGGGGGATTGTGGAGAGGGAGGATCAGCAGCCTGTGGGATGGACACTGAGGAAATGCAGTGGAGGTCCCTGGCTGAGCAGGGGAGGGAGGAGAGTAGAGAGACAGGCGGCAGAGGCCATGCCGGCCCTGAGCGCTGACTGAGTCCTTGGACTTTTTCCTAAGTTCACTGAGAAACCACTGGGGACATTAAGCTGGGGACTGACCAGTCCAATTTAGGTTTAGATTTTTAACCGATAATTCAAATTTCCATGAAAAGAAAGGATTCTGGGGGTGCAGTGGGAAGACCCAGTCACAAGGCAGGTGAGAAGTGGTAATGGTTTGGACTTCAAGCATGACAGAAGAGAGAAGTGGGAAATTTCCCTGTCTGTGAAGGGTGCATGGGACTCCTGGCAGGGAGGGAGGGATGCAGCATGCCCACCTCAGGTCTAGGTTGGATGAGCTGGAGACTCATCAAAGACTAAGGGAGGAGCAGGTCTACAGAGGGAAGGACCTAAGGGAGGAGCAGGTCTGCAGGGGGAAGGACCTAAGGGAGGAGCAGGTCTGCAGGGGGAAGGACCCGAGAGACGAAAAGGTCTGGAGGGGGGAGGACCCAATGAAGGAGCAGGTGTGGATGGGGGAGGACTCCGGGAAGGAGCAAATCTAGGGTGGGAAGGACTCCAGGAAGGAGCAGGTCTAGAGTGGAGAGGACCCGAGAGAGGAGCAAGTCTAGAGGGGGAAGGATTAAGAGGAACACGACCTAGATAAGAATTCAGAGGCTGTGCAGAAAGACTCTTGGACATCTCTTATTCCTGGTGGCCTTTTGCTCTCTGGACCTATTTCTGTGTATAATAGGGACAGGAAGTGGGCCAAAGGGACTCTGGAGCAGGCTGGTGTTGCCCTCCAGTGCTCAGTGTTGTGACTTCAGCAGTGAGGGAGAGATGTTGGTGCCCTCCCTGTGGAGTCTGGGAGCAGTCAGAGACATCCGTATTCCAGGCCAGCTCCCACCTAGCCCAGCTTTCCAGGGGAGTCTGACACCTGGGCAGGTAGGTGATGAGCTCTTCCGGCAGCTCTCATGCGTCCAGTCCGCAGAGCCTGGCACCCAGCCTTCTATCAGATCCCTGGAAGTGCCTGCTACTTGTGTTCCTCCTTGACACTCCTCTAATTGCATTCCTCCTGACGGCTTTTCCTTCTGTCCCTACTGGAATTGTCAAGGCAGTTCCTTCCCTTAAGAACCTGGACTGCAGCCCACCATCTGGCTAACCCCGAGGCTGCCAGCCCCCTGGGGCCCACATGGTGCCTTTGTGCAGATGAGAAGAAGGCAGTCCCTCCTCAGGCAGAGTCAGCCTCTCACCAGAACCCACCAGAACCCACCTAATGACAAGTTGAATATGAGGTAGACCGGTCCCCATGTTATTAGCCAGATGCCCTTGTGCAGTGTACAACCTACAAAGCTGTACCTGGCGGCCTTAGCCTCTGAAAATGATGGAGAGAAATAAGAGACCAGCGTAGGGGCTGCAAATGGAAGGGAAAGGGGGCGTGTTTTCCTGGGAAGAAGGTGTGAGCCTTAAACTCCAGAGAGGGAGGTTTGCGAGAAGGCAAGTGTAGAACGGGGACAGTGCCAAGCCCAACTCCCACCCCTGTGGGTAACAGAACTGGGGAAAGAGCGTCCTCCCTGGAAGCATTGGAAGGGACATAGTTCTACAGGGAAAGTTGAAGACACCTGAAGAGAATAAAGACTGTAGAGTTAGAGAGAAGTCATCTCCCCAGGCTGGGTAAAAAATCCTGGGGAAGGAGTATTGGCCAGGCTAGGGACTGCTCATCAAGGCACCAAAACGTCCATGGGGGCCTAGTCCTTTGATTCCTGGTCTGCATGTCTTTCATCTGTGGTGTTTTTACCTTGAAATATTTGAAAAGACATTTTTTAAGAGTGACAACTAGGATCGCCATTTTGGTTAAGACAACAGTGGCTACATTAATGTGTCTGTGGGGTCTGTGGGACACCTCCCTGCCCGACCCCCTACATCGTGAAGCCATAGGTAAGACAGTCTTGATGCCTACCTGAGATGTTTGCCATGGCTCACTGGGACGGGGCACCACAGACAGGATTTCAGCAGGAGCACGCTCATAGTCAGAGCTAGGTTTGAGAACAATCTCTTCAATTATCTCGAGGTGGGAGTGGGTTGGAGGGGACAGGAAAGCGGTGAGAGTCAGCAGGAGGCTCCTGCCTAATTCCAGGGAGAGAAGATGGTGGTGGTAGTGAGGAAGGGAGGCTGGGATGAAGGGACTGGTGATTGATGGGGAAGGGGAGAGAGGGCGGGGCGGGGTGTGTGGGGAAGCAATTGCACCATTTCTACCTCCAGTCACTGAGCTGTGCTTTTCTCATGGAGAGCCCAGGGAGGAGTGGAAGGGAGGCAATGACTTCTTTGTGTGACATGGTGAGCCACAGGAGACTGGGAGATTGTGGGGTTAAAGTCCCTAGACCCGTCCTCTGTATTCCCCTCTACACATACAAGTTGTGCTGGTTCCCAGGCCCAGTCTGGAGAGGGACTTTGAACTGCTTCTTGGGGTCTCAGGTGGCCACCCTTGAGATCTCTCTTCAAGAACGTTCCCTTTGAGACCTGGGCCACAACCCCAGGGCTGTACAAAGAGGCCATCCAGCTCTGAAGGTAACCCAGTATCCACTCCCTTCCCCCGATATGTGGGGCAGGCAGGTTTCCAGGGGACAGGGTGCCCCTTGAGTCACTCCAGAAGCCCAGAAAGATGTGGAGTCAGGCCAACCCACAAATGTATCCCAAGCCTGCTGCCTCCTTGCTGTATGACCATAGGCAAATCACCCGACCTCTCTGGACCTTGGCAGTCCCCTCCTTTAGTGGAACTCATCATTACTCCTTTTTTTTTTTTTTTTTAAAGATTTTATTTATTTATTTGACAGAGAGAAATCACAAGTAGGCAGAGAGGCAGGCAGAGAGAGAGGAGGAAGCAGGCTCCCCACTGAGCAGAAAGCCCGATGTGGGGCTTGAACCCAGGACCTGGGATCATGACCTGAGCCGAAGGCAGCGGCTTAACCCACTGAGCCACCCAGGCACCCCGAACTCATCATTACTCCTAATGGCTAGCTTTAACACAGTCCCATTTGCTGCCCCCCACCCCTGCAGTGTGAATGCTGGTGGGTCCCCTAATTCATGATGGTACCAGGTGCCTGCTGTGTCACAGGTCTGGCCTCACCAAGCTCTAGTCCTTCTGGCCAGTGGGGTGCTCAAAACTCGAGGTGTTGGTGTCCCAACCTCAAGGCTGGCTGATTTGGGCTTGTCACCTTTTTGGACTTGCCCCCCCACCGGCAGCTGGTGGGGGAAGTCCACACAAGAATCAGATCCTGGGAGGGGCCCTCGGTGAGCACCTGAGATCTGGGGCTGAGGCAGGCCTGCGGTTTTACTGAGGGCCTGGTTGAAGCCTACCCAGGCTGCACGGGCAGCGGGGGTGGAAAGCTAAGGGGCTAAGTGAGCACTTCTCTCTCACGCTGGGAGTCCCTTGCAGCAGAGTGGTTGGGAACTGGCCCAGAGAAGGACTGCCAACTCAGAACTGGCCCCGCCCCCCAACACCCCTGCCTCAGTAGAGTGTCTCCTGCTGGCTCCAGACCTCGCAGTAGAAAGAGACCCAGGCCCGGCTCCTGAGTCTGTCCTTGGCTGTCACTCAATTCCCCAGCCTTGAGGCAGGGTGCTAAGAACCTCTTTCAAAGGGCGGCCTGGAGGATTTACAGAAATAGCGGGCAGGGAATCACCCAGTTGGGTGTATTCCAAGCCAAGTTTAGAAATACTAAATGCACATGCAGAGTGACTCTCCCCGAGCTCTCAGGACAGCTCGACTCCTCCTACAGCTCTGCTCCTGGACACCCAAAACAAGCTGTCAGGTCCCCCTCAGTGCAGGCAGGGGCAAGGTTAACCAGGATGACTCCAGGGGTCACACCTGCCATAGCCTCTCGGGGCAAGTGACCAGCCTCTGGGAGCCTGGCCTCTCCAGGTGAAATGGGCTTCCCTTCCTCGCTGAGGGGTTGAGGGGATCCAGTAAGATACTGGGCCTCAAGTGCTCTGTCCAGCTGCGACAAACAAAGTTTCTCAATGGTGACGCTGCCGGTGATGGTGCTGGTGACAGCGATGGGACCCCTGATGGTGATGATAGTGGTTGTGCTGGTGAGGCTGGTGGTGACCGTGATGGCGCTGGTGGTGGTGCCAGGGACAGCGATGACACAGTGGTGGTGACAAAAGTGATGCCGGTAGTGGCAATGATGGTGACCCCAGTGATATCGCCTGGGGTGTGAGGAAGGAGCTATATAGGTCAAGGACGTTAGGACCCGTCTTCTTTCTCAGCTCTTCTTCATCTCCTCACCTCATCATCCTCTCCCTCCTCCTCCATCCATTTACCTCCTCCTCCTGCCCCTTCTCCTCCTTCCTGTCCTCCTCTCTCTGCTCCTTTCCTTCCCCTCCTTCTCCTCCTCTTCCCCCCTCCCTCCCACCCCAACAAGCCAGCTCTCACCAAGTCCAGGTGCCTTAAAGAGTCCTGGGATCTTCTCTGGCTCCCGCGTTTTCCCTTCAGCCCCTCCCCAGGGCTAGAGAGCCAGCAGCCACAAGGGCAGCCCTCACATCATGGGCCCCCCTAGTGGGTCCTGTCCCTTTGCTTCAGCTTTGGGCCTCTGAGGACAGTGGAGGGTGCCACAGTCCCAGAGGCCCAGCTGCAGCAAAATTCATCTCCAAGACCCTGTGGGGCCATGCTGCCTGATGCCCCCTCCCATGTGCCTTTGTCTGGGCAGGCTCCCCAGCTAGGTAGGACTCCCTGCTTCCCCACTTAGGATTTCAGACCTGCGCCCTTCTCAGGTGTCCTTCCTGCCTCACCTTTGGTCCCGCTCCAGTGGCACATCTGAGCCACACTGGGTATGGGAGGAAAGCAGGCCCATTGGCCCAGGCAGGCTGAGCCAGGAGGAGCCCCTCGGGACAGCCAGAGGACTGCTGTCTGTACCCATGGGGCAAAGAAACCCTCAGCCACTCCAGCACTTTTGGCCCTGTGACCAGGGTGAGCACTCAGCTTGTGACAAGAGCCATGGGTCATTCTGCACCAAGAATCCAGGCTGTGACAAGGGTCACTATCTATCTTGCCCCGGGGGTCAGTTTTAGACATGGCAAGGGGCAGGGCTGAGCCCAGAAAGGTCTGCTGTGACTGTCCCTCATGTTGGAGGGTCCCCCTGGCAGCCCTGGAGATTTGCCCCACCCCAAGTCCCCCACGATGCCCTAGGGTCTAGGGCAGGGTGGCTAGAGCCCAACACCACTGGGGGTGGCAGGGATAAGGTGAGCTCAGGGACAGCCAGGCCCCATGCCTACTCCATGGACTCTTCCTGCTCCCAGCTTCAACCTCTCTCCTCTCGGCCCCTGCCCTCCACCCAGGCCTCAACGTGAGCCGTGGCTGCACCACCGAGGGCTGGACACACCTGGAGCCCGGCCCCTACCCCGTTGCCTGTGGCTGGGATGACAAGGCATCAGATTTGGACCAGGTGGGCCTCTGTGCACCCCTGCCCCTCCTCCCCCAGAGTGCCTCAGTCTGCAAGCCTCCTTCCACTCTCCCAGCAAGGAGTAAGGTTGCTGTCATGTGGAAGCAGGACTCGGGGTGGGGGTGGGGTCCTTCCCAAGCCTCCTCCCTCACCACACCTGCACTTCCAGGGGCTCATCTCCCTGTCTCTCCCTGACCCGGAACAGGAAAGGGGCTTTCACCCTCCCAGCCCGGCCACCCCCCCTGCCCCACCCCCACCCCACCCACTCTCCCCCACCTTGTGGGCACCTTGCTCCAGCCCTAGAGGGGGGCAGGCCAGGCAGGCCTCATCTTCCTGTCTCATGCAGAGGGGAAACTGAGGAGCAGATCTTGGAAGGAACCACCCTCAGATAGCAGGCAGCCAGCCAGCCAGGGACAGGAACAGGGACAGGACTGTGGTCCTGAGTCCTAGGACAGGGACGCCCGGGAGCAGGCGAAGATGGGCTCGCTGTATGGATGTGGGCCCAGGAGCCAGGGAAGGATTCTGATAGGAAGGTAGAGCGTAACTGGAGTCCTCAGCTAGGAGCCCCTCATTGATTTGGTGCGGAGACACAGGTGTGTGTCTGTCAGCTGTGACATTGGTCCCACCCCAGACGCTGCTCAGAGCTTTCAGTGCTCCTACGAAGGCAACTTCCTCAGAGGCCCTCAAAGCCCACCAGGTCCTCAGGCAGGATCTAAACCCCCTAAATCCCACTTGACCCCTTGCTTGGGCTCCGGCAGGGGTGCGATGTGGCGAGCAAGAAGGGAGGGCCCAGTGACCGAGGCTCTGCACGTGTGTCCATGCGGAGGGCACTGAGAGGCACCCAGCAAGAAGCTCTTGGATTCTAGCTTCGTCCTGCCACCCCCTGAAAGGCCAGATTGCCCTCATCCTGCTGACTGCTGCCCCTGAGAGCCCATAGTGGCAAGTTACCCCAGTGTCTTCTTTGGTGTCCTAATTTCCTGTGTGCCTCCCTTGCTGCACAGTGTAAGGGCCTCAGATGGAGCCTGAAGGGCCAGAATGTTGGGCCACTGGGGGGACCAATCCCTGGGCCTCTTCACCTGCCAAGGCAGGGTGTGTAGAGCATGCGCCCCTGCCAGCACCCCCTAGGTGAGCCCGCCCCACCTCCACCTAAGATCACCCCTTCCTCTCCCCCCTGTAGCAGCGGTCAATGTTCTACAGCTCCGTGAAGACCGGCTACACCATTGGCCACAGCCTGTCCCTCGCTGCCCTTCTCATTGCCACAGCCATCTTGAGCCTGTTCAGGTGAGGTCTAGCCCCAGGGCAAGCCTCAAAGCCGACCCAGCCACTTCACTCCTTTCCTCGAGCCCAGCCTGGCCCAGTCATGCTCTGGTCCCCTCCCCGGTCACCCCCCACCCACGCAGCACACAGTCCCTGTCTCTGTCCCCCAGTTAGGCCAACCTCCCCAGGAGACAGCAAGCTGCTCAGAGCGGTCCACCTGTCTCAGCCTCATCCCCACAGGATGGTGCTGAACCTGGGAATAGGGCACCAGAGGGTGGGGTTGGCCCTGGAGGCCGAGGCCCACAGGACTGGGCTACCCGGGGGCGGGGCCTGCACTTGGAGGCCACAGGCTGCCCTTGCCCTGCCCTCGCGTGGAGCCCAGGACCATGCGGTTGGGCCGGGTGGCCGAGCCCCTGCAGCCGCCCAGCTCCGCCCGCCTCGCGCAGGAAGCTCCACTGCACACGGAACTACATCCACGTGCACCTCTTCATATCCTTCATCCTGAGGGCCGCCTCTGTCTTCATCAAAGACCTGACCCTCTTCGACAGCGAGGAGCTGGACCATTGCACCAAGGGCTCGGTGAGAACCCTGCCCAGCCCGCCTCGCTCTCCCTCTTCACCTTCTCACACCGCATCCCTCTTCTCCCGCTTTCTCCCCTTTTCCCCTCTCCTCCTTCCTCTTCTCTCTCCCAGGATGGCCAACCCCCCCCCCCCCCGCCGCCCCCCCCAGCTCCTTGAATCCCACCCCCCTCCCAGCCACAGGAGATGGTGCACAGCTGCCTGGGAGCTCCCACACCTGCCTGTGCCTGTCACAAGGGCCTCTCTTTGGTGGAAGTGTGCCATTTTGTGGCCAGAATCCACAGCCACCCCCCCCCCGCCCCCAACCCACCCCCACCCCCCCCCCCCCCCCATTGCTAACTTCCCAAGTGACCTTCGGAAACTCCCTGCCTCAGTTTCCCTATTTTGCACGGACTTCAAAACTTCCTTCCTCCACCTCCCTCATCACCACCATCTGGAGCCAGTCCAAACACACAGCCCTTCTCTTCCCTTCTTCTCCTGCCATCAGCCCTGTTCTGGGGCTTCCTCAGGAAGGGCATTCAAGAGAGTATCTAAGGAATTCATTGCCCATCACTAAGGGGTCCATCTCTAAGTGATCATGAGCACTGGCCCCATCTCTGAGGGCCCAAGACCTAAGACAGAGAGCTCAAGACCAGCCCTGACTCCCACCCATTCCTATGGCCAGTGACTCATTGCTTCATGAGGGACCTCAGAGGCACTGCGTTATTTTGGGGTCAGCAATACCTTCTCCCCAGAGAATGAACCTGTGATGGTGAGTCTCAGGCATCTTGACAAGAGGGAGGGAAAACCCAGGGTGGCCACCCTGGCCAATCCCAGAGCTCCCCAGAGGACTCCACCCAGGAGCTGGGACTTCTGAGCTACAAAGCCAGGAAGCCTCCAGCACACCTGTTAAGGATAATTTCGGAGACCCGTTTAGCAACTATCTGAAGCTTTTCTAAGGCAGGAAGCACAGCTAATTGTCCTGTTAAAGAGATGAGCTATTCTAGTTGTAAAGTGAGCGGAGGAGGATGGGAGACACCACCCGCCTATAGCTGGCAGAACTGGAGTGACACCTGAGGAAGGAGCTTGTAGCCAGAGGGACAGGAGGGCAAGCTGCTCTCTGAGGATGTCTTAAAGCCAAGGGCACAGGAAGGAAGGGTGGCAACCTGTGTTCCAGAGAGGAGTGGAATCTAGAGGGCTTCCTGGAGGGGGATGGCTTTAAGCTCCGGCTCACAGCTACTTGGGCTACTTGGGCTTGATCTGAAATGGAAGACTGTTTCTGGGAGAGGACAGAGCCCAGGAGATCTTCCAGTCATTCCAGGTGGGCCACCTGCAACCCCTGATTGCCATACTCAGGGATCCCCCTGACTCTCCCGTTGTCCTCACCTGCCTGGGGAACGCACGCTCCTGCCAGCTCCTCTGCCCCCAGGAGGAATGACCGTCCCTTCCCTCTCCTCTTCTTTTTTTTTTTTTTAAGATTTTATTTATTTTATCTGACAGATAGAGATCACAAGTCGGCAGAGAGGCAGGCAGAGAGAGAGGGAGGAGGAAGCAGGCTCCCTGCTGAGCAGAGAGCCCGATGCAGGGCTCAATCCCAGGACCCTGGGATCATGACCCGAGCAGAAGGCAGAGGCTTTAACCCACTGAGCCACCCAGGCGCCCCCCCCTCCTCTTCTTCATCTCTACTTCCTCTTCCTCTTGCCTCTTCTCTGCCCCCATCAGTCCCCAACACTTCCATAACCCCCCCTCCACAGTCCACAGCTCATAGCCCCACACATTCAGGCAACTCTTTCAAACTCAGGCAAGAAGGCTTCCTCAGACCTCTTCCAGCTGCCTTCCATCCTAATTGAAATAAGGTGGATGAGTAGGTGGGGGAGGGGTTAAGTGTACGGGTAGGTAAATGGACGGCTGAGTAAGTCAGTGTGTGGATGGCTGTGTAGGTGGAAGGCTAGATGGGTAAACCAAGAAAAAATAGATAGATGACGGGTAGGGGGGTGGGTCAGTAGACAGGTGGATGGATGCATGGATGCCTGGATGGTTAGGTGGATGGATGCTTGTGCATGTCTAGTTGGTAGAAAGATAGAAGAATGAAGAGATAGATGGGTGAATTCATGGATGGAGTGATAGATGGAGAGATGAATAAATGATCAGTGGATGCGTGGATGGTGGAGGGACAGATGGGTGAGCTGGTAGTGGGTATCTAGTGGGTAAAGCAATGGATAGATGGGTGGGAAAGTGCAAGCCTATCCCAGAATATCAGAGGATCTAAAATCAAGGATAATGGGAAAACCACCAGGGACATTTCTAAGGGGACAGTGCAAAAACAACAGAGAGATTAAGTTGGCCATGCTGCATCTGTGTTTGTTGTCCCCAAACAGACCGGGTGAAGGCGGGGGACCACTTCGAGCCTCAGTGAGCCCCTTCTTTATCCTCCCCCTGCAGGTGAGCTGTAAGGCAGCCATGGTCTTATTCCAATACTGTGTCATGGCCAACTTCTTCTGGCTGCTGGTGGAGGGCCTCTACCTGCACACCCTGCTTGCCGTCTCCTTCTTCTCTGAGCGGAAGTACTTCTGGGGGTACATACTCGTCGGCTGGGGTATGGTACCAGGGAGGGCTTCCAGGCTGGGGACAGAAGGGGCAAGGCCTGGGAAGCTCACTAGGGGGTGGTGCCGACCCTGCTTGCACTCCTAGGTCTCCCTGGGCTGCAGGTCCTGCCTGCCGGGCTCTCAGCCAAAGGTTGTTAAAAGTCCCCCAAACCTCTGACCCCGGGGCAGGTGCCCTCATGCTGTAGCTGCACCTAGGGCTGATCCGGGGGACGGGTTCTGTGAGCATCCATTTCCGCTTCAGCCCCTGAAACACAGGGTCCCTGCTAGTCTGTAAAATACCTCCATCAAAGTTAGAAAAAGATTCTTCCTTTGGGTGGACACAGCCCCTGAGGAGTAGAGCTCCACCCCCTCAGTGGAATGAGCGTCTTTGCTCAGTGCACAAGCTCTGTAACCGCAGGTGGCAGCCCTGGCAACCCACCCTTTCCTCCCTCCTTCCGTCCCTCCCTCCTTCCCTCCCTCCCTTCCTTTCTCTCTGCTTCTTTCTCCTAAACCTCTCCCTGTGCCCTCTCCTCTCTTTCTCTCGCCTTTGGCCCTGACAGGGGTGCCCAGCACATTCACCATTGTGTGGACCGTCATCACAATCCATTTTGAAGATTTTGGGTGAGCTGCTGCCCTACCCCCTCCCCCTGGCTGCCATCACTTGGGGCTGATCCCCTGGGAGGGATGAGGGAGACTGGGAGCAACAAAGCCTGGGCCTGTAGTTTCTAAGGGGTACAGGGGCAGAGCCGGAACACCAGGGAGGGCCTCTAACTCTGGCTGAGGACAACTGCTCTCATTCTCCCCCACCATGCCCTGTCCAGATGCTGGGACACCATCAACTCCTCATTCTGGTGGATCATAAAGGCCCCCATCCTCACCTCCATCTTGGTAAGGCCTCTTCCCGCCATGTAGAGATGGGGAAATTGAGGCCCAGCTTGGGTAGTCGATTTCCTTCGACCACACAGGAGATTCATGTCAGGGTCAGAACAGAAACATAGGCTTCCCAGTGCCTGTGCAGGACTGGCCCGACCCCTTTCCCCATCAGTTCCTCCTCTAGGGTAAAGAAAATGGATTGGGAGGCCCAGTCCTTGGAGATGTGAAGTAGAGTTCCCAGATGGCCTGCCCAAAAGGGAAAAGCTAGGGAAGAGATAAGATGGACAGGCAGCAGGGTCCTGGGGGGAAAAAACAGGCCATCAGCCCAGGGACCTGGACACCCTGGCCTCCCCTCTCTGACCACTGACCTTGACCTCATCCACCAGGTGAACTTTATCCTATTTATTCTCATCATCCGAATTCTGGTTCAGAAACTTCGGTCCCCAGACGTTGGGAAGAGTAACAGCAGCCCATACTCGTGAGTATGCCCTGGGTCCCCCGGTGTCCCCATCCCCGGTCTTCAAATCTACCCACATTTCCTGGAAGTTCTCCAGGAACTTTGGTGACTCTGGAGTCATGAGACAGCCACCTTTCTCTTGCCTCCCTCTGCCCCCATGACCTGGCTCAGCCCACAAGGGTTGCCTGCCCCAGGCTCCCCCTTCCCCAGGCCTGCTTCTCCTGCAATCACTTACCTAGCAAGTGATCTGCGCCAGGTATGCATCTGCTGCCAAGCCAGGGAGCTTGAGAAGACAACAGATCACCTGTGCTTTATTCACACCACATGCCCAGTCCCTGACATGTGTGTGGGGCACAGAAAAAGGACCCAGTAAATGCACGGTAGATGCATGCCCTGGGGGAGCCCCCAGGTGAACAGTGAGATAGCCACCTTCAGGATGCGGCCGCCCCAGTAATAATAACACCTGTGCTTTAAGTGCCATGCGTGTGGTAAGGAGTTTCTGAACATCACCTTATGTCATCCACACTGTCCCCTATCAACTGTTCCCATTTTACAGGTGAGGAAACAGACACGTGCTCCCTTCTCTTCAAGGTTCTGGGAGCACATGGCCATGGCAGGAGAGGGCACAGTGCCCATGGGACAGCAGTCGTGCTCCTTGCTTGGCAAGGTGTGAGGGCTGTTCTCTACTCCTGGGAGGACTGGAGAACCAGGCAGGGTTTCATGAGAACGAGAGGGCTCAAAGACAGAACTAAGGAAACATGGACAGGGTTGCTGTGGGGAGGTGAGTAGGGGTCTGCCTGCCCACAGATGGGAATAAGAGATTGCTTCTCAGTGCTACAGAGACTGGACAACCCTGGGATATCCCATAAGGGCCTTCCAGTCCTGGGATTCTGGACTGTTCCTGGCCTGGCTTCTCTTGGGGGAGTCTTGTGCTGTGGTTCTAAGATTCTTGGCTAGAATGTCACGAGCTGCTGGATTTAGGATTCTATTCTGGAATCCTGTGATTCTCTCTGATGAGACTAAGGCTCACGTTCCCCCCGTGTGACGGCATTCTCCCCCGCTGGGTGCGTAGGAGGAGCTTCCCTTCCAGTCTGAGAACGGAAGGCCCTGAAGGGATCTGTGTCTGCCAGGGGGGCAGCACATCAGGCCTGTGCATCCTAATCCTCCCCTTTGCCTGTGGGGCCCTGTTTTCCCCAATGTACAACTGCTCCAAAGGGCTCGAAGAGGAAGCAAAGAGAGCTGGTCATCACCAGGTCCCCGTGGGTGAGACAGAAACCAAACAGCTGTCAGCAGGCAGAAGCAGTGGGGGGAATGGGAGATGGAGCTCCCCGCTGAGGGGCCGTCAGCTCCCACTCTCCACCTCCCTGTAAGCCTTCAATTTAAAGAATGCCTCCATCTGTCAGCCTTGGGCATGGGGAATAGGTTTGTGGCCCAAGAGGGTGGGCAGTGCTCAGGATCTTGGCACAGCTGGGAGCCGGGTCCAGGAAGGAGCTGGAGGGGCAAGGCCCCAGTCTCTGCCTCCCGTCGGCTATAGGACCTCAGATCCAGGACTAGGGTTCCCTGGACTGACTGCCAAGGCAGAAGAGATAAAGGCAGAGACCCCTTGGCCCTCAGACCTCTCCCAGCCAATGAACTATGGGCTCACTGAGCTGCCCGGACCGGCTTTGAGGTCAGGGGACTGGCAGGGTGAGCCCTGCTCCATCGGAGAAGGAGGGGTCATTTGGAAGGAGGATCAACCCTGCCCTGCACACATGGCTGGCAAAGGAGGCGCTGGCCCTGCTGGGAGTGTGTGTATCCATGTGGGAAGGCTGGGAGAGAGGGAAGCGATTCTAGAAAAGGTGGCAACTCCTAGAGGAGTGGACAGGCAAGAAGTCAGAGACAGAGAGCAGTACTAAACCAGGCATAAACTTGAGTGCCCAGCATCCTCCCAAGTGGCCTCGGGCATATGGGGTCAGCACCCCAATTACAGAGACTTCCTTCCCAAATGTCCTCATCCCCAGTAGAGAATGGGTCACTTGTGGAAGCAATGCATTTTACAGCCCCAAAAGCACTTCTGAATTTAGAGTGGGCATGTCTGTAATTTGATCATGTTGAGCAGACATTGACCCCACTTCGAAGATTAGGGAATCTGACACCAGGGGAGGGGGAACCAGGATCTCCTGGGGGCTGAAACCATCTCTCCCTTTGCTGCCACAGAGCTTGAAATACTGTATCTTATCTTCAGGGTTCAGTACTGGCCTTGTTTATAGACTCCCCTCCAGAGGGGTGAGAATAGAGTTTCCCTCTCCTTCATACTTGTCTCCAGGTTAGGAGAGCTGGGGGGTGTGAGGGCATGGGCTTCGCAGATCTGAAGCAGGAACAGAGGAGAACACAATATTTCTAGGAGCCAGCAGCCCAAGCTCATACTTCCCCGTTGTTATCCCTACCTCCCGTGCCCACCGTCTGCCCCTCTCCTGTCCCCAGGAGGCTGGCCAAGTCCACCCTTCTGCTGATCCCCCTGTTTGGAGTGCACTACTTCGTGTTTGCCTTCTTTCCCCACAACTTTAAAGCTGAAGTGAAAATGGTCTTTGAGCTCGTCGTGGGGTCTTTCCAGGTATGAACTAATGACCAAAGGCTGCATACTTCTCTGGGCTTTAAGGGAGTTCAACCTGGGGCCTTGGCCCTTTGCCAGTGGCTTCCAATTTTTTCACTGTACTGATTAACCCCCTACTGTATGCTTTGCTCTTTGGTTAACCAGGGGAACACAGGGGCCATGGCCATGGGTGGTACAGGGCTGGGGGCTCCTGGAGTCTGTCTGCCTCACATCTCCGGCTCCCTTCTTCCCCAGGGTTTTGTGGTGGCCATCCTCTACTGCTTCCTCAATGGCGAGGTAAGCCCCTCCCAGATCTTGCGGACCAGGCAATAACACTCCAGTTGGCCCAGGGTCGGGAAACAGTGATGGGATATGTGCAAAGCAATGATGAGTTCAGTCTTGCTACTCCGAGTGTGGTTCTCAGACCAGAAAATAGGGGTGCACACCTAGGACCTTGTTAAAAATGCTGATTTCTGCCCCCACCTGGCCTCCCAGACCTGCTGACTTAGCATGTGCATTTTAAGACAAACACACACACGCACACGCACACATACACACATACACAGACCTGGGATTCGTGGGCACATCAGTTTGTTAAGCAGCTGTATGCAGCAAGTCAGGGCGGGGGGTACCCACCATCAGAGGCTGAGTTGCTGTAGAGCCCTGGTTACAAAGCACAGAGCTCCATCCACTCAGATGAGCCTAAGTGAGCTGCAGGGCAGGGAACAGAAGAAGGGGGATACAGCCACCCCCAGGCAGCACCCCTCTCCCTCCCTGGACTGCACCCTCTAATCCTCTCTGCCTCCTACCTCCTCCCACTCCAAAGTCCTGATTTGACCCCCATTCCTATGTGGTCCCAACTGTGCACTGGCCAAGGGAGGATCCATCCGGAGCAGCCCAGTCAGCAGTGGAGGAGGCCTGCTAGGGGCGGGCTTGACCAGCCTCCCTTCCCCCAGGTGCAGGCGGAGCTTCGGCGGAAGTGGCGGCGCTGGCACCTGAAAGGCATCTTGGGCTCAAGCCTCAAATACCAGCATCCCTCGGGAGGCAGCAACGGGGCCACGTGCAGCACGCAGGTGTCCATGCTGACCCGCGTCAGCCCCGGCGCGCGCCGTTCCTCCAGCTTCCAGGCCGAAGTTTCCCTGGTCTGACCGACAGGCGCCCGGGGGCGCAGGGTGGGCCCCTCCCGCCCGCACCACCCACCCCGGGGTGGCACTGGGGACAGAGGCCTGCCCGGGCGAAGCCAGCCCCAACCCCGGGCTCGGAGGCTGTCCCGCCCCCCAGGCCATTGACCAGACGCCCCTAGAGAACTCTGCCCTGGCGTTTTCCCGGAGGAGGGGAGGGCGCACGGGTGCGGGAGCAGTCTAATCTCTCTGCAGGCTGGCGCGCTGGATGCTCTGACCCGGGAAGATGTTGGGGTGGAGCTCAGTAGTCAGACTCCTCCCCGCCAAGGCCCCCTCCGCCAATCAGGGGCAAGAAATCCATACACGCTCACCTGACTCTGCGCGCCCGGCTCTCAGGAGCCAGCCCAGGAAGGCCACCGCCGGTTCCCCTGCGCGGTGTGCGTGGGAACGTGGAGAGTGCTGAGGACAGAGATCTTGCTCCTAAAGGTCACACGCCGCCGCCGCCGCCGCCGCCGCCGCCGCCTCGGCAGGGCGTGAAGTCCCGTGGTCGCTGTCAAGTTCCTTTGGGTGAAACATTGACGCTCAGGCATCTCTTCCGAGGTGCCATCCCCTCCCCCATCTTCGTGCTCCGAGCCGCCCGGCTCCTCCCCGTGGAGGAGTTCCTCTGCCTCAGGCAGGTGCGCTTCTGATAGAGTTTAGTTTGGGGTGCACAGGTGTCTCCATGGTCTCCGCAGAAGTGGAGTGGTCCCGGGTCGGCTGGAAGAGTTGAGACTGCCCTACGGGCTGTGGGAGCTTCCCACATGTGCCAACTATTCGAACCAGGCTCAGAGACGTGCACTGACGACCCCCTTCATCTTCGCATCGTCAGTAAGGTGCGAACTACGGACTCCATTTCACAGATCGGGAAACAAGTCTCCCAGCGCCGGACCTCGCCTGTCACAAAGCTAGGGTTTGATCTCAGATCTGACCGACAGGGAAAGTGAAATTAACTGCTGCATTTTATATATTGTAACAAGCTGAATCTTCTTGATTATTTGTATCACCGCTATATTGTTACCGTCCAGCCTGGAGTGTGGCTGAGGGGTCCTCTGGCTCGGATGTCATCCAAACCAAAGCCTGTGGGCCGTAGCATCCTGGGTCTACCCCACACCTTGTAGCCCCATGGCTTCCTGCCCACGCCCCAGCCAGAAGACCCCCTCAGCTTTGCAAACAGGCTTGGACAACAATAAATGGTGGGTTGAATTGGCTTGGTTTCTCTGGCGGATGATATTCCCACATGGCTTCCGACATACAGCAGTCCCCCCTCCCCCATTCAGAGGAGGGGAGGTTGAGAAGAAGGGGAGGTCACAGTAGCCAGCTGCCACCACCCCTCGGGCTTTGGATGGGAATCCTGCACTCCCAGGTGACGAGCACATGGTTCTAAAGGTTTTCAACTCATGTTCCATTGAGTGGTATCCTCTGCCTTCTGAAAATGATGAAAGTCCTTACTCTCTGATGAGGACCCTCGATGAGAAGACCTAGTATAAGGTCCTCATCGTGTCTCCTGACCTTCTAAATCCAGCCCAGAGGAGACAATTCTATTCTTGGATCCCTGCAAAACATTTGACAGAGCTGCCTGTGATCCCCGAAATGGTTAAGTGGGAGTATTTTCCAGACCAAAGTGATTCCTGCAGACAGGGAGGGGTGCAGGGGGTGTGAGCTGACCATGTCGACATTGCCCAGAGTTTGGCTAAGAGGAGATAGATAGAGGACAGAACAAATGTCACCAAAATGAGTGACAGAGCCAATATGACTAATGGAAAAGGTTAGACGCAGAGGCAGGAGGGCGAAGTCAGTGTCAGCAAGAAGTCTCTGAAGCCATTGCCTGACCTGACCCCTTGGCTTCTACTTCCTGCAAACCTGCAAGGAGGTTGTCCTGCTATGGGAGAAGAAGAGGGATACCATACTGGTACCAAAAAAAGGCAGGGATGGGGGAGGGGGAGGAGGAGGAGAAGGAGAAGGAGCAGCAGCTAGTATAGGTTACCAAAGGCTCAGATCTGCTTGCAAGGGTCCCTAAAAGCCTTGTCCTACTCAGAACCAACCCCAGACCCATAACCAACAACAGCCGCATACCAGCACCCTGCAGAGGCCCAATTTAGGGGCAGTTAGGCCAAGGTCAGAGTGGCTGAACCCAGAGCACGGACAGCCCCAGGCACATACCCTTGGATCAATGGCCCAGGAGGTCTGGCAAGAGAAAACTCCATCTAGATTCACATGCCATGCCTGCCTTGTGCATGGTCAGCTGTATGACAGAGGAGGCAATGTTCCTAGCTTTGGTTTCAGGCACTCTCTGGCTTGCTGGAGAGAATATTCTTGGCACTAACCATCTTTTCCCCTGCCCAGACAAACAGTGGTGACCACTGATGGGGTGCTGGTGGTGGAGAGTGGAGGTAAGGGTACGTTTGGGTCTCCTTGAACTTGCTCCATTCTTCCCTGAGAGTTCCCATCCCTACTACTCCAAGGCACAGGGGACAAGAGAGAGGGAACAGGCAGGATGGCCATGCTCCTCTCACCCAGCTGGGCCATGTCACTCACTCTGATTTCCCTCCTCCCCTTTTCAACTCGGTTCCTCTCTGAACTGGTTCCAGAGACATTGTCTACCAGTAAGATTCAGAAGACCCAGCCCTAATCTTTTAGTCCCAGTTCTGATCCAGACATTCTCATAGATCTTGAGCAGTTCCCCATCCCTCTCTGGGCCTCAGTGTTTCCACCTGGTGGATGGCTAGACTTAGCTCCTGCTAAGGCATGAGCAGTTAATGAGGAAGGGGCTGCCCAGAGCCCTCTGTCACCCGCTCCATCCTCTGGACTCGGGGACGACAGCAACTGGAGGGAGATCCCTAAACAGACTAGGAACAAGGTATACACAGAGGACAGAGGCTATGAGAGAACAAGGAACAGTTATCTGGAACTGAGGGATGAGTTCAGGCTGGTGGGAGAGGGGGAGGGGAGGAGGGGAAACAAATGGAAAGAGTTAACAGATTCTAGAAGTAGAGCATTTTCAGAGGAAAGGGCAGACCCCAGCTTCCAAATTAAGGACCCTACAGGCTCCCTGCCTATGGGAAGGCACCAAACCAAGCTGGACCCTGCCTATCCACCACAGCGCCTGAAATCAACCATTAGTGTCATAGCATTAGGGTAAGGAGAGAGCCCAGGGGAGACCAGATATTTCAGTCAGAAAGGCAGCAAGTGAAACAACCATGGAGAGACCCAAGACATGGGCAGCAAAAGGGAGGACTCTCGGTGGGGTCCTGCCCTGAGAGGTGGCAATAGGTGAAAAGCCCAGTGTTGGGCATTCGGGAACAGAGAGAAGCTGAAAGAATGTCTCAGGCCAGCAGAGACCATGGGCAGACATCCCAAGCTGTCTGTGGAGTGGGGGTGACCAGGAACAGAATTTTTCCTGTGCTCCCCCTTCCCTCCAGCCAGCAACCCCCCCCCCATCTCTCTCAGGCCTCCAAGGGCATTCATCAGGCCAGTCCAGCTCATCTCTGTCGCCACCTAGTGGGTCCCTCAGGGACTTCACCAAGGTTGGCCTTCGGGCCACAAACACCAGGGTTCAGGCCACTCCCCAGGAGGCCAGGTGACACAGAGGGCAGGCCTCTCTCCTCAGCTCCATTTCAGACTGAAATACAAGAGGGAAGTGGGAGCGAGGCCACAGGCCTGGTGAGCCCACAGACAGTCTGGGATTAGAGAGACCCACATCCCGGCCCTCAGACCCAGGCCCCTGAATTTTGTGGCACACAGTGATCCCTGTCCTAGTCCCAACTGCAGAGCTGGGCCCCTTGGGGACAAATTAGGCCCTGGCCCTTGACTGAGCCCTGAGGGCAGTTCCTGAGGGCAAAGTCCAGTTAACTCAGGTGGGTGGGTGCCTCCTGGAAAGAGGCGCGGGGAGCCCCCCACCATCCCGGTGCAGAGGGCCACCATCAATCAATGGCAGAAGCCACCATGTGCACAGCACCTTCCATTCTAGGGCACAGGCTGAACAACGAGGGTGGGCCAGTGAACCAGCTGGATGGATAGGGAGCAGCTTCCCAGGTGAAGAGACATCGGGTTGTCTCAGGACTAAGTAGGCATCTCTAAGTCCCAAGGGGGCCATGATAGACACAGGGACACCCAAATCCAAATGAGCAACAGGAACCCAGTGAAGGCTCCTTAAATGAGGCCAAGGGGATGAGTCAAGGGGCAGGCTGCTCTGGCTGCCGAGAAGGGCCCCAGGGGTAAGCTGAGGAAAAGACTCCTATCCACCATCCAGGTGAGGGAGGAGGAGGAGGGGGTTTGGGGAGTTGATGACCTGGTTTGGGAGAGGCTTTCTGTAAGGTCTGTGGGATTTCTGGGGAGAGCCCTCAGGCTGCTGAGATCAGGATCTAAAGCAATAAGGCACAGGCAGAGGTGGGGAGACCAGGACAGCTCCCGTGGGGAAGGGGCCACTGGGAGTCCATATCTGCAGACATCCCCATCCGGCAGTGCTGGGCTCAGTGCAGTGAGGAGTCAGTGTCAGCCCCTCCATTCCCACCACTTGCCCAGGGCCCATTTCCTGAGCAATGACCCTGCCTCCCCCCTGCTCCCCCCATGTGGGAACAGGAACTGCTCTTATCTCTCCCGAGGGAGGGGGGCTGGAGCCACAGCTGGCAGTCATTAAACACCCTGATCGGGCCAGGGATGGCGGAGATATTAATAGCTAGGAGTCAATGGCCCAGGAGACACAGCATCCCAGGGAGAGGGACAGTAACCTCGGCAGGCCATGGGGATGAGGAAGACCAAAGGCCATCCTGGCAATGCCCTAGTCTCCACACAGGATGGCTGGGGTAACCAGAGTCCAGAGAAGAGAAGGGACTTCTCCCCCAACAAGTCATTGGCAACACCCGTACTTGAACCCAAGTCCCCAAATCCCAGAGCCCTACTTCGTCATATGGATTGCCACAGATGAGATTCACACAGAGTGCCCTGTGTGGAAACACAAGCAGAGCGGACCCAGCAGAGGACACCAATCTTTAGTCTCTTTATAAAAATCTTGGTATCTTGTTCCTTGTGTATCTTTTGCATTAGCTTTTTTTAAAATATTGCATTAGAATGTTATTTATCCAGCTTATTGAATTTTCTTTTTGCCACCTCCTTAAATTTTGCATCTAAGGCAAATGCCTCACTTGCTTCAGCCTGGTCCCAGCCCAGCTCCCAGAGGTCCCAGCATCACTTGGTTGGAGCGTGTCCGTGTGGAAAAAACTGAAGCATTCTGAACCAGCCTCTACGTGGCTCAGAGGGCA
Source organism: Enhydra lutris kenyoni (assembly GCF_002288905.1). Classification (NCBI taxonomy): domain Eukaryota; kingdom Metazoa; phylum Chordata; class Mammalia; order Carnivora; family Mustelidae; genus Enhydra; species Enhydra lutris. The sequence goes on from NW_019154150.1 coordinate 15,180,209, forward strand.
AGGGTCCTGCCTGGATGATGCCTACTAAACGTAGGCAGCTCCTGGGTTAATGCAGCAGCTCGACCCAGTAGTTTGTCTGTCTCCTCTGCCATCCTCAGTATTTTGACTTTCATCCATAGACGTATCCCCTCATGCTTCCAAGATGGCTGCCAGTACCCCAAGCATCATGTTCTCACAGAACGCCATGCAGTGGCAGAGAGACTGTTTCCTGTGTGACTCTTTTTATCAGAAAGATGAGCTATCCCAGAACCCAACTTCTGCACACTTTCCTCAGGGTCCTGGCCCCAGACCAGCTCACATACCCAAGCTCTGGCTACAACTTCCAAAAGGAAAGTTGATCTAATAAGGAAGGAGGGAGTGACTGCTGACTCTCAGTTTCTTTCTGGATGTCTCTTTGGGTCAGTATGTGGCCTTTCGGCTTCCCTCCACCTGAGCCTGGTGGTACAGCATATGGTAGGGGTGAGGAAGCCCAATCAGTCAAGGTTAAGCGCAGGAGGTTGGGGAGGGGAACAGAAGACACTCTAGGTATTTTGTGCAGAAAGATATTTAATGTAGGGAACTATATGTAGGAAGGTTTGGAGGAATAGAAGTTGGGGCATACTTCTGCCCTATGGTAGGTCACGCCACCCCAGCTCCCACCTTGCAGGAAATTATGGCTGACCTCCTAGTTGCACATCCATGAAGCTAAGGGCAAGAAAGTAGAAGGAACACCATGTCCAGTTGCTGCAGAAACTCATGTCTGTCAGTTCCCACCCAGCAGCTGCCGCGCTATAAGGAGAATGGCCGCCACCTCCTTTCTGCCTCCCAACTCTCTCCTGCAGTGCATCCCTCTGGCAGAGCCTAGGCAGCGTCCAGATCCCCAGCAGCAAGGTGGGGCTGGAAAAGGTAGCTTCCAGCCTCCCTGCAATGCATGGGACTATGGAAGGGGCAGAGAGGGGTGCCGACTAGCAATGGATGATTTCTAGCACAGGGGTTCAGGTGTCTTTGTAGCCTGAGTCTCCAGAAAGACAGCCTGAGACAAAAGTCTGTGACCAAGACAAAGGAATGGGGGACAGGGAAGTGGGAAGCAGGGAAATGGGGAGGGACAAAGGGAAGGTGGGTTATTCACCCATCAGGCGGAGTCCCTCAGAAGTGTCCTCCTGAGGGTCAGGAGAGCGTGACCTGCTGGTTCCCACCATCTAGGGCTCAAGGTCCGCCTACAGCAGCACCCCGAGTCTTCCATGCGTGAGTTGTCAAGTGGGTTCTCAATGTGGCTTCAGAGGAACTCCGGACAGAAAGTGATAGCTGAGGTGGGAAATGGGTTATTCCTGCAGGAGCTGGAAAAAGGAAGTCAATAGGATACGAGGCAACAAGTCCAGTTTGGGTGGCTTCCCCTGGCAGAGAAAAGGAGCCTAGCCCAAAGGTCCTGGTGCTACGCTGTGTACTAGGGTCTCTTCATGGATGCTCACCATGGCCGAGGGACACTCAGCCTGCTCTCCTGGCTGCGACCCCAGGGCCTGCCCCAGCAGATCCAGCCCCACTTTGGCCCACTCTGGCCCCTCAGCCAAGCCCCTATCTAGCCCAGGGCGCAAGACCCCCTCACCTCACCACTGGCCATGGCGGTACCACCATGCCAGGCCCAGCAGCCCTAAGTCAGCCATCTTCCTCGTGCCCCATGGCAAGAGCTTCTGGATTCCTTCCAGGCCTCTGGGAGCTGAGAGAGGCTGGGTGGCACTCACTGTGACTTTCTTGCCATCAAATCCAAGGCTCTCCCGTTTTTGCCCGGTAAGGCCACCTAAGGGACACAGACGGCGTGGCTGGCTGATTCCAAGTGCAGAGTGGGACACACGCCCCCTCTATTTTCACAGTTTAGGGTTTGTCCCCGTGCCGTCAAGATTTCATCCCAGAGGATGAGAACAGGACATGTCTGAGAGATTCCTCCCCTTCTCCATCCTGCCACTCGCCAGCTGAAGATGGGTTTTCCTTCCTCCCCACTCCCACCCTCGCTTCCTGCTCTCTGAGATGGCATTCATTGCCCACCCTGTCCAAACCCTCAGGTCGTAATGGTGGAGGGGATCCAGAGGAATACAATTTCAGGGGTGAGGAGATGATAATTATATTGGTTTTACTATTTTCAAGGTGTGGAGGCCATAACATTCATTCAGCAAATAGTTACCAAGCACGGATGGCGTGCGCAGGGCAGCAAGACCAGGTGATCAAGGCTCTGCCCTCCCGGCGCTGAGCCTCCTAACAGAGGAGTCAGATCATCAGTGAGGAAAATCACTTGAGGATAAACAGTATAGCACAGATAATGTAGTCAATAATATCGTGATAACATATGGTGACAGATGGGGACACTTACTGCCATGAGTCCCGAGGAATGTACGGAACTGTGGAATCACTATGTTGAACACCTGGACATCAACGACACTCCTGTAATAAAAAATAAATTAAAAAACTCTAAATGCTCACAAAAAATAAATGAGGAAAATTACACAAGGAAGAAGGCAAGATGAGGGGCTAGAGTAAGGGGGTGGTGCTCTGTTAGCTGGAGGGGTCAGAGGAGGTCTCCCCAAGGGACGACAGTGGAGCAGAAGCAAGTCATTCCCCCTTCCCGATAATGCCGCAAGATCAGGGGATTGTAAACCAGGGACACCAGAGTCAGGGTCCAGGACCTTAAGGTCCAGGTCAAAACATGGCAGGCCCCCTCACACCTCTGTAGCAGCAGCCCAAGCCATACAGGAGGAGAGCACCTCCTGGGGGCTCGGGGGCTCACTGCTTCCCAAGTGACCGGGAGGGGATGGGGAGGCTTGTTTCTTGCTGCCCTCCATTACAACAGTGACCAGTCAGGCCCACAGACTCTGTCTGGGTTTGGGCACCAAGAGTCCCCGCCTCCCACGCTTGCAAATCCCAGTTCAGTGTCCCCGGTGGTGACCAGTGACAGAGAACAGGCAGCTCTTGAAAAGACTAATATTTACTCTTTCAAACGGGAGCTGGCACAGGCTGTTTCCTACGACTGGCGTCTGGCTCACCCCATGGGATGGATGCGACAGGAGGCACTATGGGAGATAGGCAGATGTCCCTGCGGACTCTAGCACAAGGTCTCTGAGATGGGGACAGCATGTTCCAAGGTCCTAGGGGACACATCGGATCTTGGTTTGCACACCTTCACAGTGGAGCGCTCACTATCTCCCTGAGCCCTGCTGGCCAGCCCTGTGAGAAAGTTCATCCTTCTGGTAGCCCTGTGTTCCTTACTTCTGGCCCCTGCTCTTACCCCTGGGGCCTCAGAAAATGTGCCTAGAGTAACCCCTCAAGGCAATGGTGATCCTGGTTAGCTTCACCGTCCCAGACCCAGTCCCCTCCGGCTTCCCTTCCCCAGGCTCAGGCCGTGGGCTCTGTGACCAGAACAGACTGTTTCTGGGGTGGGAGGGAGACCTTGCCTTGGGGGCACCTCCGTCCCTCCTGCAGCTGCGTTCCTTTTTCCCTGAGAATCCCCTGTGAGAGTCCCTCAGCTGAGTGCCTCATGTGGGAAAGAGTCTTCACCAGGAAACTACTGGTCAGACGCGAGAATCTGGGAGGGAGGGAGTCCCCGGCAGCCAGAGCTGGCTCACCCATCTACTCCCCCGTCTTGAGTCCCCTCCTCTCTGCTTTCTGCCCTTCCCCTTCGCCCACGGTTCCCGAAGCCCTCCCTGACCACAACAGCCCTTGGCCTCGGCTCCGGTTCCCCCAACTCGCCCATGGGAGAAGCCAGGAGGCTCTAACACTGGCAGCATTCGGGGCTAGGAGAGCCTCCACGGAAGCGGGTTTTCTGGGCCTCAAGTCCGGTGAAGGCTGGGCACCCCCAAGGCGAGATTGCCAGTGGCAGTGCAGCCCCCCCGGGTTCACCTAGGGCTCTCAGACTTGACTGCTGACTCTAGCAAGCGTTCTCTCTTTTCTTCAAATTCCTATTATCCCTAACTCACTGGCTCCTGGCCCCTTGTAGGCAACCATTCAAATGTATTTAACACGCATGTGTTAAAATATAGTCTTACTAAGTATTTTATCATCTCATGTGCATGTATTTCTAATCAGGTGCATGTTATTTTTCTACTTGTTTCCACATTTTAGAGATCCATCCATGCTGCTGCATTTTGGGTACTTCTGTCCGCTGTGTGGTGAGTGCAGGATCCACAACGTGAGGTGTGGGCACATGAAATTTGGGTAGGTAGCCATCTTCCTTTGCGAGGGCCGCTATGACCAAGTACCACAAACCGGGTGGTTAAACAACAGAAAAATTTTTTAAATATTTATTTATTTATTTATTTAGAGCACAAGCAGGAGGAGCAGAGAGAGAAAGAAAAATCTCAAGCAGACTCCATGCTGAGTGTGGAGGTCCATGTGGGTTTCGATCTCACGACCCTGAGATCATGACCAGAGCTGACACCAAGAGTCTGGTGTTTAACCGACTGCGCCGCCCAGGCGCCACCAAATGACGGAAATTTATTTTCTCATGGTTGGGAGGTTGGAAGTTTGAGGTCGAGGTGTCGGCAGGGTTGGTTTCTTCTGAGGCTTCTTTCTTTGGTTTGCATGGTTTGCAGATGGCTGCCTTCTCCCTTCCTCCAAACACAGACGTTCTGTTACTGGGGTGGGGGGTCAGGACTTCAACATATGCATTTGGGGAGGGCACAGTTCAGCCCATGGCAGTGGCCTTGCCCTTCCGGTGGCCTGTGCGTGGAGTCCTATATCCCCCCACAGCCTCCAACACTTGCTGCCATCCAGCTTTCTAAGTCTCACCCAACTAGTAGCATAAGGTGATATTTTACTGTTGTTTTAATATCCATTTCTCTGTATTCCTGATGATTTTAAACATCTTCCTATGTTTCTTAGCCTTTTGGGTTTTCTCTTCTGCAACTTGTTTTTCTACGAGGTTGCTGTCTTTCTTGCTGACCTATAGGAATTGCTTATGTAGTGATCCCTATCGGTTTCAGACATTGTAAAGATCTCGCATTCGTTTCACTCTGCCTGTGACATCCTTACTTGCATTTAATCAAATTCATCAAGCATTTTACCTCAAAGGTTGTACCTGTAACTTTTTACTTTAGGAGCACTTTTCTATCCTAGGTCACAAAGGAACTTTCCTTCCTGTTCTTCAATGAACTTTCTAGTGTTTACCTTGCACATCCGACCCAGCAACATTGGAGAGCTGACTGCACAGCCAGGCAGCCCTCCCTGGCCAGGGGCACTGAGGGGGACCCCTTCCTCTCCAAGCCTCACTCCTTACGGGCACTGCTCAACGATGTGTGACAGTTGTCACGCAGCACTTCTGCTCCCGGGCCCCATTAGTGGGTAGAGCCCAAGAAGAAGGAAGGCAGTTCATCAGCCTGAACTGGCACCCAGCCCTCCTGGTGCAGAAAGGGCAGCTTTCATGGGCCAAGATTCCCCGTTTACTCTCTGCAGTGCCGCCAATGGCATAGGGAACCTTATTCCCAGCCCTGGGGACGGAGCTCTAGGCTGCACTGTCACTGGCTCCCTAGGACATGCCTCAACTTCCCCACCTGAGCAACAAGGGGCTTGAACTGGGTGATGTCCCAAGGCTCTGCTGACTCCCAAATCTTGAACCCAATACCTTCGTGTTTATTTTGGAATATTTTGCCCTCCCCCAAAAGTTTTTTACTCGGGACAGATGGTGGAGAGAACCATGGAGCTCGAATTCCCCCGATGTGTTTGGGATACAGGCAGGAGAGGCTGGTGCATTTCCTTTCTGGGAATTCTGTCAGCTGCTTCAGGAAGGACCTCTGCAAAAGGGTGCCATCCCCTGGGCCTGGAGCCTGACGACCCGCTGGCGGCTGCGCCTCCTGCTGGCCATTTTGTGGCAGGGCTGGTCCTGGGAGACGGAAACCAAATGGGCCTCAGAGCGCAGACAGGAGCTCAGAGCCTACAGCAGGGTAAATGCCGGCTACAGGCACAGATTAGCAGAAGCCAAGCCTGCAGATAAGGCAGGCCTCCCTGCCTGCCCACACCCAGGGCTGCTCCCCGTGACTGCTATGTTGGCTTTTCCAAGGTCTCTCCTGGACCCATGATGGCATTCCAGAGTCTAGGTATTAGTGTTAAGGACTGAGGCAGCGCCCCTGTCCAGACACTGGACAGGAGGACCTGAATTCCACTTCTCTCAACATCCCCCCTCCATTATGCCAGGCCCACGTCACACCCTCTCGGAAAACAGACCTGTTGCTCAGAATTTTTTTTTACACGAATACACGCACATTAATAAGCACCTTGGGTTTATTCTGCTCTCACTTCTGAAGCCACCTTATTTGATTTATATATACATAGTATATAAATGGCTAAACAATATTCTTTACATACGTTAACATGTTTAGGCTTTACTACTGTGTGAGAGTTTGTTAAAACATAGCCATCATTTATTCAAAATAGATCTTTGTTATTACATGAAAACAGTAAGAAGCTTATACAACATGGACAGCAAGCATTCAAAACGAAGATGTGAAGTCAATGGTTTTGCCCTGGCTAAATCAGCTTCAATCTTTTATGCACTTAGTAGAAAGCCTATTAAATAGAATAGAATTCGGGTGGGGGGGAGGTCAAGTCGTATGAATAATTCATAAAATAATACTTCTGATGTAACCCCAGAATCACACGAGGGTTAAAGAAGGTCATATGTACCAAGCACAGGTTAGAACAATGGATCTGATCATTTTACCCTAAATAAAAGGCGCTTGTGGCCAGCAGCTCTGTCGTCAGTACACATGGCCAGATGTTTCCATATCCGGCCATTCCCAGATCACACTGACGAGGCCTTTTCCACAGGTTTCCTGCCAAGACGGTTTCCCAGAAACAGGTCTGACATCACTGCTTCCCCAACGGGAGAAGGTGGGAGAATCAGAGCTCTCCTCATTTGGGTGGGGGACAGACCCTGGGTTTGGTTCAACCCGCAGAACCAGCCTCCCTGGGTCCTGGAGGCCTCAACGCCAATGGTACCAAGAGCTCTGTGATTGGAGGGCAGGAGGCAGGTTCAAGGAGGAGAAAGAGAAGCCACTACCTTTCTAGAGTGAAAAAATGAGTCCATTTACATTGCAGTCTCATAAAATGCCCATTTCTGTAAGAATACACAGCCACACCATGCTGCCTGAAGCTTGGACCTCCTTGTATAAGGTGAAGGCTTTTCTCCTCCTGCACGCAACCAAGGGATTCACCCAGCACTCTTCCTCTACTAGGCTTTTATCCTCCTGCTAGCATGCAGGGGGAGCAGGCTGTTCCCGCCACTCCTCAGCTGAGGACACCGAGGCCTGTGGGCATGACTTGCCCCTGCCAGTGCAGGGCTGAGTAGAAGAGTCAAGCCGATCCCCAGGCCTCCCCCATCTCTCACGGGCACATCTCCTCTCTCTTCCTCCACCATGGACACAGTGCGCAGTGGAACTTCTCTGTACCTAGGCAGGATTCTGTGTGGAAACATCTGGAACGTGAACCGTACCGCAGCAGGGGTGCACATCTATCTCCACAAATACTCCTGTGCCTCCTGGTTCTCACCTGTGCTGCTCTGGGCATGCACGGCAGCGGGCTCCTAAGGGTCACCAATCCCCCATATTACAGTGAGGGGTTGATTCCTTCCAGGAACAGCAAACATCAGCCCTGGATGCAGCCCCAACCTGCCCAGAGACAGCTGCTTGAGGGCCCCCCACTCTGCTCCCCACCTGTGGCCTGCTTCCCATGCCCCCAACGGCTGGCCCTGCTGGGTATCATTTTTGACTGTGAGCAGTGCTGAACACCCAAGTGCTCCTCCCCACTGAGCGTGGACTCCCACATGTGTGCTGAAGCTTCTAGCAGCACAGAGGCAGAGAGCTGGGCCTCAGGGCAGCCCAGCAACTACAATCGAAGATGGCTTTCTCATCCCTCCAGAGATTCCAGGTTCAGCCTGTGTGTTCAGGGCTGGAATGCATGGGACAGACATGGAAAGAGGCAGAGGAGTCCTAGAGAATGGGGGCACCTAAGAAAGGAACAGGGAGCTCCAGAGGAGGCAAATGTTTGAATTTCAGCACTCTTCTTGACACCCTTTGGCCTGCTCCTTAAGGAACTTTAAAATGGTGGGCCTTGCCTCACCATGCCTGCAACAAGAGTTCACATGTAACAGGGGGCAAGCCTGAGAAGCAAAACCAGGAGCCTCTAGTCACATTCCTTCTGCTGCCGGTGGTGGGGCTTCCTGTACTGAGAGGAAGTGCCAACCCAAATACGCCCCCCAACTGTCTCCAGCCAGGAAAAGGAAACTCAGGAATGATCCACATCACAGTAAGGCTAGCCTAGGGAAATGAAAACCAGAGTCTGTGCGTTTCTTTGACCAGCATACTTGGGGAAGGGAAAACCCTTCGGGCCTTGGCCCCTTGGTTGGGAAACCCTGGTCAAGAGTGCTGAGCCACACTGCCAGCCCAATACAATAGATGGGAACAACGTACTCCGATATTTAAGATCTTGCAGCATCTGATCCCAGAAGGCACTTTGAAGGTTTGTTTTCAACATTATTTCATCTATTCCTAGATCTACCCCTGGGAGGTCGGTTGGGCAGGTGGTATTTTACCCCTGGGAAAACAAAGTGCTAGAACAGCAATGAGTCTGTGGGGGAGTGAGGAGAACTCCTGCAAAGTGGCAGGGAGCAGCTTTCTAGCATCAAGGATGGCACAGCGGGGTTGGGGGGGGGAGGGGGAGGCACAAAACTTCAGGCCTGTACCAGCCTGCGATTTCCCTTGGACAATATCCCCAGAACTTCTTTCCTATCACTTACCTCTTCCTCCAATAAGCTGAAGCGTCTTTCAGCTGGATTCTAGTTAAACAATGCTTACGTACTGTTTGGCTAGGGCATCTTTTCCCTTTTGTTTGCAAAAACCAATCTCAAACCCCATGTAGATGCTAATTGAGGACAACCACTTTCAACCAGGGGTAGATAACATCCCTGCTGCTGCAGAAGCATTCACCAGGAGGGACTTCTCTTCAGGGATGGTTCTCTACTGTCCGCTGAATGTGGATCACAGGCTCAGACCCCAAGAGCAAGAGCATCTGGGGTACAGGGCTACACGGCAACACCAGTAACAACTAAATAAACCTACAATTCACTTGTAAGCTGTTCTTATCAAATTTTAAAGCCCCACCCCCTTTTTTTTGGTGCTTCTAATTTACAAGGATTTGTCTCCCCTCCTTGGCTTCCCATTCTATTTTACCACCTCTTCAAAATTATGTCCCAGAAAACCTTTAGATGCACCTGCTGGGTATGCAGAAAATCATGCAGATGTAGAATCGAAGGAGAGACAACAATGAACTTGACATCTGAGGATAGTGCCAATATACCTCTCACAGCCAGATACTGTTTGATTAAAAATAGAAAATTGTATTATAAGAAAATAAAATGACTGCGGCAACATTTTCCCAACAATTTCCAGTCACATAAACTTGTTTTTCTTAAAATGACATCAAGGTAGCTCAGTAGCAATACACTAACAGTAAAAACCAACTACAACTGAATTCCCTAAAATAATATTCTTGCTTTCCCCCATGTACTCAATAACTCTTGAAATGGTTTCCAACTTTTTAAAAACTATCAAAGTAGGATTTCTTAATTTATTAAGACCACATAATTCAACCTTAAATCCCATGCAATTGCCGTTGAGCTATTCAGATTCCTACCAAGAAGAATCCAAAGGGCAGGCTCCCAAAACGGTCTCCTGAATGGCACTGGACAACTCAGGCTGAAATTTCTGGAGACCTAAGGGACCTTATTCAGAGCCCCATTTTGGAAAGCTGTGATCAATCAACTATTTTGAAAATGAGACCAAAAAAGTAACTTTGCAGAGCACAGGGTTAGTTATACCTTGATGAAGCTTTAAAAAAATTAACACCTACTTAACTCCTGTTCATAAAGAATGAGGTTCTCGATCTAATTAAGATGACTGGGAAAGGTGTAAAGGAGTAATTAATTTGGGAGGGCTTCTGGGAACAGGGACACAAGGTCAGGCATTGCTCATCATTAAAATGACAGGTGCCCAGCTGCCATGTACAAGGCTAATGACAAGAGCATTTTTGTTTGTTTGTAATGCCCCCTGCATCTATAACGTGCCACTATGTGAATCCAGTCTGTGGCCCACTGCAGAGAGTCCTGAAATTCTCAGGCTTATAAGCTCATGGTCATGCTCACGATCTATGATCGAGTAGCACTGGTTACTCAATTTCTAAAATACTCAGATATGCCCAGCAAATAAATAAAAAAAACATTTCCATACCCACGCAGCTCCACCACCATAAAAAGTTGTAGATAAATTAAATAAATTCAGCTTTCTTAACCATTTTCTCAGCTTAAGTTTACCCTTTCCCTAAATGAAGATAAGTTCAATTTATATCCAAAATATATTTAAATATTCTAAAGGTACCATACCAGACCCAAGTTATCAAAAAATGTAAACAAAATTTATCTAGCTTATATTTCTGAGCTGTATTTTAAAATTTTTAATTCACCCTGTATTGACCCTCTACAAGAAACTAACCAAGTCACATTTAGACTGAAAAGCTGATTCGGGTTTCAAAGTGGTTCCTCAGAGACAACTGCCAGTTACTAAAACTAGTGTTATTGGATTTCGTGGTTTATTGCGTCATTCGATTGAAAAGACCAAAACAATTCCGTTCTGATCTTCCAGTAATGCTCCTTGGGGGGTGAGCCCCCAAATTCTGCTGTCCCAAGGAGAGGTGCTGACCTGGAGATTCGCTGTAACGCTCAGCACAAAGCCAGGCCTGGGTCTCAAGCCACCTCCTGCCTTGCGCTGCACCTGCTCAAAATCCCCCACTGTCGCTCTCCGCCTGGCTTGGTCGAAGGGAACTTTGAGGGTGAAAATCTGAGATGAAGTGGAGAAGCCAGAGGGAAACAGAGACAACCCTCCTAAGAAAGCCAAAGGATCCATTCGTCACACAGAGTCGCCTTCACACTCCACAGTCCCACTGCTTCTCCTGAAGCTGCCTGGTCAGTATCTGATGCGAAGACAGAGAAGCCACCCCGATGTGAAAGAGGATTTGCCAGACATTCCGCAGCCCATGCAGGTACACGTTGCCCAGGCAGATAAAGAGCAGCAACAGCACCACCTTCCTTGTCCTGGCTGGACTGTAGAACAGGTACAAATAACACTGAAATGACACCAGAAGAGGCAGTCCAATCAGAGACGAGGAAATAGCCACGAGTCGGACGCAAGAAGCATGTCTTGCACTTGCACGCATGCGCACTGGCTTATTAAACCGAATTCACTAAGTACGACCTGGACGCACTGGGTGAGTTGCTGGTAATCACTGGATGAAAGTGGAGATTCAGAAGACAGAAGAGAAGTGACATAGATATCACAGGAGGAATGAAAACACGGCACTCTTTAACACGTTTAAGAAACACAGAGCAATGCCCCGGCTGTGGGTTGTGGATAAAGAAGAGATGCAGGTAAGGGGAAGAGAGCCAGGCCAAGACACCCCAACGAGGCTGACTGGCCTCTAACTAAATTCTTCCTTCAGGGGAGTCATGACAGGCAGGACAGCCCGTGAAAGGAGCCATCTTTTATCATTTGTTTTTTCCTGAGTTACAACTACATCAGGGACCAACGTTCCCTAGACATCCCCCTTATCATGTCTTCAAAAACATTTCTGAAACAGGGAGAGTCTCACAGCCGGGAGAGCAACCGGTATTTTGTATAGGGCTATCACAGAGAAAAGAGGCCATTCTTGTTCTGCGAAAGGTAAAAAGTAGCTTTTTGGTTCAAAGTTGAAAAAAACAAGAAGCACATTCTCAAAACCCAGAGCAATTCAACAAAGGCTTAAGCTCCACTGGGTGGGGGAGAGCTCCCCATTGAAAGAGCTATCCAAGTAGGAATACAGCTGAGATAACAAAGGCCAAGGGATAAGACCCCCATCCCCCAGCCCTGAAACGCAGGCTCTGAGCACCTCAAATGGCAACACCCAAGGCTCCGGAGACTTGATTTCTCAAAAATGAGTGCATTTTCAGTCCTAGCTTGAAAATTTCTTTTGGGACAATCATGTCCTTCTTAAAAAATAGACCATTCTAGGACGGATGCGGAAAAGAGAAAAGAGAGGAAGTATCATGAGAACAGAAACTTTAATTGAAAGGAAAACAAACAAACAAAAAAGCTTAAGAATGTAGAGAAAATACTAAAGTCCTCGCCTTTTGTGGAGAATGAGGAAAGAAAATTACAGTCAGGTTTTTTACTAGAATGAACTCTGCCTATAGGGGATTCAAGAGCTCCATTTTACTCCACCCCTTAAGTATGACACTTACTTGAAAATAACTAAATAATAATCAAAGCCCACTATTAATGTTGCAATGTTTATCTCATTTCCTAAGGACAGATTTGAATCAGATGGCATTACTATTAAAAACAATTTTGGGGAGGGGCACCTGGGTGGCTCAGTTGGTTAAGTGTCTGCCTTTGGCTCAGGTCGTGATCTCAGGATTCTGGGACTGAGTCCCGCATGGGGCTCCCTGCTCACGGGGAGTCTGCGTCTACCTCTGCCCCTCCTCCCACTCATGTCCTGTCTCTCTCTCTCCCTCTCTCAAATAAATAAAATCTTAAAAAAAAAAATTTTTTTTTTAATAGTCCTGGGTTTAAAAAAAAAACACATATAAGTAGTGGTTACTTCTGCAGAAGGACAAATCTATACTTGGAGTGCCCTGACTATAAGTAAGACCCTGCCCCACATTAGTCAGGCCCAACCTAATCCCCACAGCAGTCTCATCCCTCCCTTCTTGGGGGTTGAGTCCAAATTTCTGGCTTCTGTTCAGCCATTGTCAAAGGCTCTGTGGCCTAGGGCAAGTGGCTTTCCCTTTCTAAGCCCAATATTCTTCCTCTGTAAAATGAAACAACTGGGCAGGATGGGCCTAGGGTCCCTCCAGTAAGGACCTAGTCCATGACATGCCTTGGTGGAACAAAATCACATCTAGAAACTTGTTGATGATTCCAATAGAAGGACAAATTAAGTCCATGGAGTTCAACCCATTCATCAAAATATCAATGTTTCACCTACCTGGAAAATACAGGCTATAAAAGGAATAAGAAAAGCCAGAATATTTCCAATCTCCTCGTGGGCAACCTAAAACAAATATAAGAAACAAATACAAGAAAAGGAATTTTCAGATGAATGGCAACACTAGGACATGAAGCCCTTCACACCTCGTTTGCTCTGGTATGGTGGATAATACAAAATCCCTGGCTGGGGGAGACATAAGTCCCGGTTTATTTACCAGAGCAAGGGTTGGCATGCAACTGTTTTCAGCAGCCTGGGCGCACCACGTGCCCTCATGTCCCTGTGCTTCTGTGCTAAGCACCCAAGCTGGATTGCCTCCCAACGCCACCACTTCTCAAAATCCTACGCTTCTATCAGCACTCAGCTTTCCCTAACTCCACCCACCCCCGGGTACCGCTACCTCCTGAGTGATGTCACCACACTCTACCACCTTGCTGGCCAGGAACCTGTTCTAGTGTGTACAGACGCTTGGTAAGTATCGGGGTGTGAATAACCATGAACAAGAGTGGGAACCATGGCACACATTGGCTAAAGACAGGATATGGTGACAGGAGGTCACTGCTGCCCCTCTCCACACAGGTGAGCCTACATCGGTCTCCTGAGACCCAGCCTCAGCTGTGCTTCGGACTTTGGCTACCATCATCATGGCTGTGAGCATTACAGCTCTATTTTTAACAGTAGTATCTATCTGCTTACGCCTACAGTGATTCTGTACTTCTTAAAAAGTGTTTTAAAGGGCGCCTGGGTGGCTCAGTCGTTAAGCGTCTGCCTTCAACTCAGGTCATGATCCCGGTGTTCTGGGATTGAGTCCCGCATTGGGCTCTCTGCTCCATGGGAAGCCTGCTTCTCCTTCTCCCACTCCCTCTGCTTGTGTTTCCTCTCTCACTGTCTCTCTCTCTCTGTCAAATAAATAAAATCTTTTTTTAAAAAAGTGTTTTTAAATACTTGAAATTTAGGGAAAAAATGTTTTAAAAGCACTGAAATAGAAGGTTGCTTTGATTGGAGCAGGCTGGCAAATCAGCTTCCTGGTGCTACAGCTCTCTGACAAAGACACAGGGAGGGTAGCATCTGCATGATATAAATCAGAGTAGGAGGAACTTTTCCCAGGGGTACACAGCCTGAACCTCAAAGTTGTAGAATCAAATTTGCTCTTGAGCCATCGGGCCCCTGGCGTGACTCCTGGGGCCCCACGGATGTCTCCGTAGCACACTAGTTCTCACCAGATACCCCTCGGGCTTCTGAGAACAACAGATACAAAAGAGCAAGTCTCATATTTGTTCAGCCAACTATAAAGAATGGACTTTAACATAAAAATCATATTTTAATTAAAAAATTTTGAAATCTTAGGAGCGCCTCGGTGGCTCAGTTGTGAAGTGTCTGCCTTCGGCTCGGGTCATGATCCCAGGGTCCTGGGATCGAGCCCCAAGAGCTCCCTGCTCAGGGGTAAGCCTGTTTCTCCCTCTCCCACTTGCCCTGCTTGTGTTCCCTCTCTTGGTGTGTGTGTGTGTCTATCTCTCTGTCAAATAAATAAATAATCTTTTTAAAAAAAAATTTGAAAACTTGGTGCATAACAACCTTATAAGTGAAGTGGATCTCCACCAGTTTCTTCCACTATAGGTCCTTCAATGTAAAGTACAATAAAGAAAGGTTACCTGTAAAGAATGTTCTGCGAGGTGAATCCCACGGATGAGATTCAGAGCAGCACACATGATATTGAGAATAAGCGAGAGGACACCCAGGGCTGTCACTGGTTCCATTCGGAAATTAGGAGCTTCATAATTAAAAAAAATAAGTGTCTAGTGAACATAATTTCTACATGAAAGAAAAATAAACAGAGACATTAACTAGACCTCCACTAATGGCAGGCTCAGTATGTTAAACACAGTATTACAAACGTATTAGCTAAAAGCAGCTGCTGTTAGAGAGCAAAAAAGGCAAGAAATGAAGGACAGAATGGATCTGGGAATCCGAAGTGAGTTCTTCCAGAAAGAGGTCCTTCTCCAAAGAAGCACAGGTTTTTCAGGGCCTGATTTTCTCTCTATTTAAAGCTGTGGTTTTCAGCCAGCGGTGACTAACCCCTCAGTGGATATGTGGCAATGCTAGAGACATTTTGGGTTGTCAACACTGCAAACAGAGTGTCAGTGGTATCCAGTGGGTAGAGGCCATGAAGGCTTCTGAACATCCTACAATGCCCAGGACGCCACTCACAACGAGGGATCATCTGGTACAAAATGTCAGTACGGCTTAGATTGAGAACTCCTGATTTAAAGCAATGTATGGCTTTATCTGTAAACTGGTTGTCAAATTCTGACAGCATTTCTATCATATACTTCAACTCTCAAATTTTAAACAAGGACAGTATTCAGTGGCTCCTGTGCTTCTAAAGTAATTCACAGCAAATGCAGTTTCTTAAATTCTAAAATAACTGGGAAGAGGAGGGAAACATTGATTATTTGAGCTATAAGCTGTTTCTGGAACTCTAGAACAAATGATCATTCTCTCTTCAAAGACATCTGCTAAGACTGATTCCAGGTCACACAATTAAATGGTGACTCCCTCCCACCCCCATTCTCTTACTGTGATCTTTTAAAATCATCCCTTCTTGTCCTACATTTCACACACACATACACGTACAAATATCTAGCCACAACCCTACTGATGCCTGTTGTTAGTGTGTTAGAGTTTCCACCGAGCTATCAAAGTTCCTATTAGAACAGAACATGCTACCTGTAAAGATTCTAGCCTCGGGACAATAGGGTGAGTCAAACCACTGTAAAATGTCCTAGAAAGATAAGCAAGTTGACATTTTCTGGATTTGCTTCTCTTGTCTAAGTGGTTAAAAAACAAAACACATATTACAAAGTTATCCCGTCTTTACATAAGGCAAAAAAAGCAGCTTGGGGCTCAAATGCCCCATGCTAAGAACGTTAAGTCCATTCCCAATATAAATGACCACTTACTGACTGGCATGAGAGCCAATCCAGGAAAGTATTGGTTGAAATAGATTAAATCAAAACACAAAAGTAAGCCAAAAATGTGAACATTTTTAATACACCACTTTTAAATTTCAACCAATGAGCTCAGTATAAAAACTGTTAAGATAATTAGACTGTTATAGTGGAGACAACTCTATCTTTCAAAGAAGGATTCAGTTCTTACACCACTACAGAAGGCGTAGGACATAAATATCCACTTTAATTAAAAATTGGTTTGTGTGTAACAAGGAAAACAAAACAAAACAAAAAAATCATGCTTTGTTACATGGTAGGTATTTAGTGGCTAAAGGGGTTAATGCCAGATCACGTCACGGAATGCCAGGGCACTCAGCTCGGTAAACCACAGGGACAGATGGATGTCCCCAGGGCTCACGGAGAACCAGACAGTGAGAAAGTTAGAAGCTGCAGCTCTGGCCCTGCCTGCTATTATCCCCATGCCCTTCCCTCCCTCTGTTAAACCGGACAAGGGTTTCTTAGTGGAGATTTGCAATGTTGCACTAAGTGATAAGATAAGGATTCCCTGGGGCACCTGGGTGGCTCAGTGGGTTAAGCCTCTGCCTTCAGCTCAGGTCATGATCCCAGAGTCCTGGGATTGAGCTCCACATGGGGCTCTCTGCTCAGCAGGGAGCCTGCTTCTCTCTCTCTGCCTCCCTCTCTGCCTACTTGTGATCTCTGTCAAATAAATAATAAAATCTTAAAAAAAAAAAATAAGGATTCCCTGTAAAAGGGAAAAATAGAAAAGAGAAAGAGAAAGAGCATGTATAAATCTACAGTTTAGTAAGTAACTTCCTTCATGTTGAAACTTGTAGACTTCACCCCAGTTAAGGAAACAATCTGCCAAGTCACTCTTCTGAACGTCATCACGAGTTGCCCACTCCCACAATCAATTCGCTATCGTAAGAGTCAAGTGTTTTCTAACAGTCACCTGCAAACAGGATCAGTCCATATATTTCCCCACATATTTCATCACCCACCCCCCAAAAAGCCTCCGATTTAAAGAAAAAAGAAAAAAAAAAAAAAAGGTCAGTGTCCATTTGAAACGCCTAACGTCATGCCATCTTCATCAACACCAGAGCACAGCTAACCACTTACCAGGCTCCAAGTGTATTTGTGTGTGACCGTTCATTATTCCATTTGCCACATCGGTGTCCTCCAGAGTGAGGACCACTGGAGGCTGGAACTCCAGCTCCTCCTGAATTTTTTCCAAGCTGCTCCCCATCTGAACGCAACTTACGTGGTTAAAATGCCACTTCACTTTCTGAAGGATACTGTCTGCAAAAAGAGAGCAACCCAAGTTAAGCAGCTGCACGGGAATGGATCTCACAGAACAATACGTACAAAATGAAATTCACATTTCTAAGCAAGCTACTAAGTCAGCCAGTGTGTTGAGACATACCTAACAGTCGAACAACTACTACATGTCATTACCGGTCTCATCAATCTCTTCAGTGCATAATACTTAAAATATGCATGTCTACTAAGAAGGCAATGATGCTCTCCAGCATCTCAGCGATGAGGGAGTCAAAGGATAGGGGCTTGAGTCTTAGCTCAGCCACTTCTGATAGCACAGTCCAGGGCAATTCACTGAAACGTTTCAAAGCTTAACAAGGGAAGACAGTTATTCTTGAACTAATTACCCCAAAAAAAGGCATGTGAGAAAAAAATTACAAATAAATGTGATTCTATAAACTAAGATTCTATATTTGAAAGGTATTGGTTTTAATTATTGTATTTACCTTAGTATTAATCCATTACCAAGTTTTAGTAAGTATCTGAAGTAGTTTCAAACAGACTGGCAAAGCAAACTGATGCATAAGGCATACACAGAATAGCTACTATGATATTCTCCTTCCACTCAGCAGGGGGCAGGCATGATGCTGGGGAAGGGTCTGCTGTCAGAGTGCACACAGCGCTTTAGCAGGAAAGCACATGCAGCACCGAGGCGGGGAGAAGAACAGAGTCCACAGCTACTAAGGGACTGACAGCCAAGGGACTCCACAGCTGTGGTCTGTCCGGGGCTAGTTGCCCTCTTTGCAGGAAAAAGCGGGGCTGAGAGCAGCAGTGAACAAGGTCTCACAGGGAGACTTGGGGAGAACCTTCTGTCTGTGTCACAGGTCTGCCAGGCAAGAGGCCTGTATCCCAGGGAATTCCCCAGCACCTCTTAGGTGACAAAGAAATGCCAGCTGGTGGGCCACATGAGGGGGTCTGAGGGCTCTGGCAATAGTTCCAGAAAGCGACACTTCTCTGCACCCACCAGCTGCTGCCAGTCCCTTATTCGAGAGCATCACGGAGACAGCAGCTGTCTACACAGAGGCCACAGAAGGCCCCCCACCTCCCACCTCAACTCCTGTTCTCCCGAGAGCTCAGGATGACTTGACTCACCTGAGAAAAACAGAGCATACGCTGTAATTAATTATCAAGCCTCTACAAGGCCTCTGTGGCAACGCCTAGGAAAAAACTACCCTCTTTCAGAGTAGTATTTCTGACCCCTGAGCAAAGGCCTAGTTTTTCTTATTTCCAAATGGATGCAGACCGATACTCTGATAAAAGGCAATAAAAAGACTGCAGGAATGTCAAATTACTGTATGAATTTCTAAACATTTGTTATTCTCACTTTCTGTACCAACCTCACGATAAGGGAACCACCCTTTGAGTAGTAACTCTAGAGCAGGGAGAGGTTGGCAAGTCTTCTTAAAGGGCTACATAGTCAATATTCTCAGCTTCTAGGGCCTGTATGGTCTCTGTCACAACTATTCAATTCTGCTGGTGAGGGACAAAGCAGCCACAGGCGACCCGTAAAATAATGAGCATAGCTGACTTCCACTTTATTAAAAAAAGACAAACCAGGCACCTGGCCCTCGGACCACAGTTTGCTGACCCCTGCTTAGAGGACTAATGGGGAAAAACCGAGATGGGTTTCACCATTCCCCAACCCTGCCTCAGGCTCTGAGGAGATGGGAAGCCAGCACTAAGCCCTGAAGCTTTCCGGGCCGCGTCAATCACGGTGAAATCTCAGGGAACCAGGCTGACCTCCAGTGACATGCTACAGCACCTCCAGAGGTTTTCCTTGATGGCCAAAAGCCAAATCTAAACCATCAGTTTGACACACACAATGCCGTAAGAGAGAGCAATATATAAGAGAGAGGGTTACAAACCGAACTCAAGAAAGGCGTACGGCCTGGAGGCCAGGCCAATACAGGTGGTATCGTAGGAAGCTGTGAATTCCCACCACACGGTCTCCAGGAAGCAGAAGGCCATGGCCGCTGGACACTGGCGGGAGCAGATAGCCATGCAAGCCACATCCCGCAAAGAAGAGAAACTGAAACAAAGGGGCAACACCTGCATTAGCGGAGGGCCGACCCCTGTATTCCTGTCCCATACTCAGACACAGCCATGCCCGCGCCCGGCACCTGCCTGGCCTTGAGCAGCCCTGTAGCTGTTTGCTGCGTGTCTACTCTCTCTTCGGCTGGGCCTACCTGGCACTTTGCCTTTCTCATCCTTCCGCTAAACTAGGGAGCAGCTATTTGCCACTGACACTGTGTGATCGCTCTTTTTGATTCCTGAATGAGGGATGCACGTTCCACTAGGGAGAGGTAGCCTCAGGCTTCTCTATGCTTATAGAGCAAAATCTTCTTCTTTAATCGACACTGATAGCTTTCTAATGTTTAATCATCCTGGCATACTGAAACGAAGCCTTCTTGGGGGCAATTCATATATATTCACGTACACACAACTGCTAGATTTAGTTTGCTAATGTTTTCTTTAGGACTTCTGTGTCTATGTAATTTCCTTTCTTGCACTGTCTCCGTCTGGTTGTGGTATTGGGGTTATTCTGGTCTCATAAAACTGATGCAGGCTCTTCTCCTTCTTCCACTACTTTTCAGACTATCATGCTACCATTTCAGGTTCTGGGGACTCAAGTTCTCTCTGTGGTGTCTACTGACTCCCACTCATTGAAAAATAGCTCTTTTGGTGTTCTGTAATTTTTGGTGAGAGGGACCAGTGTGGAGCTTTTTTTTTTTTTTTTTTTCCTGTAAGAATCTCTCAAGGACTGAGTTGAAGCACACACCTTCTGGAGAAGCTTTTCATTTGCTCTGATCAGCTACTCCAGGAGTGTCATCAGTCTGGAACCAATACCAATCACTGAACCTTGGTTTAGACTTAAACTCCAGTCCCACATGAGGCACAGAAGCAGGGTTCCAATGTCTTAGATGAGATTTTGTTTTTCCTTCCCATTCAAAGCCAAGTAAAGATGAGCAACTCCTGTACTGGTGGGCGGCTATTTCCCACCTGTCACGGTTCCACCAGGGCTGTCGCCTCACCAGAAGGCCTTCCTCATGCCCGGGTCTTGTTCCTATGCCTCACCCAGTGGACGCCCACAGGCCTCTCCCTTTATTTGTGCGTGCTGAAACTCAGGGCCTGAGTTGATCCTGACTGTTCCCCAGGAGCCTCAGCGTCAGCTCACACCCTTAGCACCTTGATATCCTGTTCCTCGTCACTTCTGGGACCTTGGCAATTCTTTCTTACGAGCTCAGCTACACATTGAGAACAATTTCTCATATACATTTACCCACATTTCAGGATGTTTCTGGCAAAGAGTTTTTAGGTTATACTGTTCTATCATCTTTTCTACATAAAAACTTTGTCAATTAAAAAAAAAAAGGATAACCTCCTCCTTATACAAGGAACTTTCCAGAGGGCTTAAGTCTGTCTAGGGTAGGTATTTTCTATTTGAAAGAGAATCCCTATTTGTGGGCTGACTGTGTCTCCCAAAAAAGATATGCTGAAGTCCTAACTCCCAGTGCCTGTGACTATGACCTTATTTGGAAACAGTCTTTGCAGATGCAATCAAGATAAAATTAGGTTATAACGGATTGGGGTAGCCTCCATCCAATGACTGGTGTGAAATTTCGTTACAGAGACAGAGGGAAGAAGGCCATGTAACCAAGAAGGCAGATACTGGAGTAACTCTTCCACGGGACATGGAATGACAAGGACTGCCAGCAACCACTAGAAGGTGGTAGAGAGGCATGCAAAGGCCTTCCTTAGAACCTCCAAGAGCCCATGTCCCTACGGACACCTTTACTTTGGACTTCTGGCCTCCAGAACTGTGAGAGAATAAATTCCTGATGTTGTAATTTATTAATAGTAACTGTGGGAAAATATTTCAACCCCTTAACTATAAAATAAGCTATAATACTGCTTACCCGTATGGGAAAAAAAAAGCCTGTTTCATCTGTGAAAAATAATGGTGAATATTTAATCCAAAATACAAATGAGCAGAACATTTTACATTCCAGTTTTCACAAAAGACTGCTGAAACACCCAGAAAGTCCTTTGAAGTCACAGACCTTTTTTTCTTTTCTTATCAGAGAAAAGTTTTCCTATTTGCAGTCCAGCACCAAATTCCCATAGGATGTTAGATAATCAGAGCATAATGAGGAAGGGACACAGAGGAAGGTGGTTTCAGGTATAGCTCAGTTTTTGCTCCTGAGCCCCCAGAGTCCACACACTAACAGAAGGGCAAGAGTAGGAGCAGCAGGCTCCGTGGGGGGCGAGGCGGGTGGCAATCACACTCCCTTAATTCTCTGGCTGTAAATCCACACCACCTCAGACCACTATCTGACAGCAGACCCACTAGTGACACAGCATGTGATCACCTAATGTTATCCCCACACATGCTTCACAGTAAACCGAAGTTTGCAGATGTTCTGAAAAAGTGAGCATGCTTGCTTACTGTATATTGAAGTCACATCCTTCCGCAGAACCTCGACCTGGGTACTGGGCCAGTCGCAAGGCTAAAGTCTTGAGCCGTCTTCGGCATTCCAGAAAATCTTGGGTGTGGTAAAAGTCAGTGGAGGCAGAGAGAGGCAGTCCATCCCTCACCCTCACCACACAGGCAAAAAGGATCATAGACATGGTCTGCAGGGGAAGTCATGAGGACACCTGAGGAAAGCAAGGTCATCTTGTTACTGAAGGCAGATGATAGTGACAGAAACATCCCTGTGTCTGAAACGTCATTCTGGTGGTTTCACCCTCACCCCCACTGGAATTGCAGATGTTGCCTGTATTACTACCTTCCTGGCCTCTACTGCTATGTTGCTCCCTATCTTCCTCCTTCGTTTTCCTTCCTGTCTCTCCCTCACCTGTAACTCTGCTTTTCCTTCTAATGAATCTCTCCCCTTCCAGAATGAAACCAACTAGGATGAGGGAGAAAGGATTAGAGAAGCAAGGAAGCTGCACCAGAAAGGCTCAGGAGCAACAGCAATGACAGGTGGGTAGCTGGGACACAGGTAGCGAGATGGCCCCAAAGGGACTGGAGGCACCTGACCTGGAAGCAGTAGGGGTGGGGTCCAGTGCCCTGTGCATTTCAGGTCACCCGGGGAGGCAGGTGTTGAACAGTTCAGTTGTCTTATCCTCACCTGCAGTAGAGGGATTCTGATCATCAACCTGAGTTGGTGGTGGGGAGAACAGAAGGCAAAAATGGAACTGAAAGCCAGAGTATGTCCTCCTAT
Source organism: Enhydra lutris kenyoni (assembly GCF_002288905.1). Taxonomy (NCBI): domain Eukaryota; kingdom Metazoa; phylum Chordata; class Mammalia; order Carnivora; family Mustelidae; genus Enhydra; species Enhydra lutris. Next base: position 15,202,749 of record NW_019154150.1, read on the forward strand.
ATTTCTGCAAACATCTGATACCAAGCCAGTCTTCAAAATGATGACTGAGTCCCTACAGACGGCTAAAGGAAGTAATTTAGCAAATTATATTACAATGAGATCCTAAATACTTGGTCACGATATGTGGGCACTAGTAAGAGACAAAAGGAAATAGACTCTGAGCCCTCATGGTACTCTTGGCAAATCAGAACAAGGTGCTTCTCAGGGTAGAAACAGCCTGGACCAGTTCTGCTAGCAGAGCCTGGCTAGGTTTTAGCCCCAGCCGTTAACTCTGCAGGTGCTGGCACAGGGCATAACCTACACACGTAAGCTATGGTAGCCCCACCACCAGAGATCAGTGAGGCAGCCACTGCAGCTTTAATGGCTCTTTCCATGCACCTACACATCCTGTTTCCAAGACTGGGTTTGTGAGGTCCTCTACCTGATGGGCTGTTAATAGGTACAGATCCTGGTAGACTTTCCTTTCCAAGAACTCCAAAGATGTAACCTCATTTGACCTCTCATTTCCTATAAGCAGGAAGAAAGGGGTACCCCTCTGATGCACACTCTTCTCTTCACCTCTGTGGCTCGATGTATTCTCTGCCTGTGTCTGCTACTCCTCTGATCTCCCCATATCCAAATCCAGGTCAAGGACTGTCTCCAATCCACCCTTTCCGTGAAACCTTTCCCAGACTTGTCCAGCCAGAAGTACATCTACTTATCTCTTTGTTCTCTATTTTACTAATTTGCATTTCCATTACCTAAGTGTAAGTTTTAAGAATAAAGACCATATCTAGAATGGATAAACGAATAATTATTCCCATTTTACCCATGAAGAGACTGCAGTGCTATAAAAACAAGAGAAGGCAAAAAGAAAACTTAGTCTATAAGCCAACAGATCCTACCAAGTCCATTGTCCCATCTCCCCACATATTCCATTGAGGAATAAAAATATGAAAAGCCCCAGGAAAAATGCATCCACACACAAAAGTGCTAAGTTCCCAGCACGGCTAGCAGGGCCTGGCCAACGGCCAGAAGGCCCTGTGGGCTGTACCACAGCTGTTTGGCCAATACTAAGACCTCAAGCACCGAAGAGGTCACCAGGGCTTGGATGTATGGAGGCTAATCTCATTACCTTCTTATACTTTCATGAATGTTTGAAATATTAAATTCAGAAATAAATTTTTAAAGATTTATGGGCACAAATCCCTGATAGAGACAGGGGAAGACTAAAAGATCAATGTGAGACTAGGACTTAGTGGCGAAACAAGAACCAAAACTTGCTTGTTACCTTGACAACAGTGTTATTTTGGTGAATGCAAGGTACAGCCATTCTGCAATGCATGTAGACAAGTGTTTAAGAATCCCTGTAATGAAGATGTTTCTGAGCACACTACTTGATAAGGAAGAACAACAACTTCAACAAGAATGCTAGGCCAAGATTTAAAGACGCTGAGTACTCCTCCCACCCTCCCCACTTCCCCACCACCAACCTAAAAAAGGAGAGAGAGAAAGAGAGAGAGAGAGAGAGAGAGAGAGAGCGAGAATATGAATCCATGAAATACCAAGAGAGTCAGAGACAGGACAGAAACACCCCAAGGCAAAATAAGAAAGGTACCTTCTAGGGGGCTGAGTAAATTCTGAGCTCTTTAAGGGAAAACAGTATGCATGTATTCCAACTGTCAACCCCCAATATCCTCTCTAGTGCTATTTTTATAGAACGTCTACTGTGTGCCAGGTATTGGTTTAAACCAGTAAAAAGGAAAACAATGAACTTTCCAAGTGATAGTAATCGAAGAACCAGTTCTACCACTCTCTAAAGGACCCAAACATCCCCTCCAGGCTCTCTACTTCACCCTCTTGATCCTTTTGGTGATAAAACCTGCCTCTCCTCAAAGTAGCATTCAAGATAGTAAAACCATTGGTCAGTTCTATCAAGTTAGTAGTACTGTAAACTAATGAAACCCACATCCATTTATTTTAAAATTTTTATGATGCTTACATGAAGGGGACACTGATATTAAGGGTCACCTGTGTTTGTGTACATGTATGAGTGTGTAAGTATATAGGACGGCAGCCGCCTGAGGCGTGGAGGGATTTTACACACGGCCTAAGAACAGAGACAACACGGTCTAAGAACAGAGAAAACACGGTCTAAGAACAGAGACAACAGCATTTTATTCCTCTGTGACATGTACTTTGTATTCCAAAAGATGAAAAAACCTTAATACAAACAGGGAAAGGCTTATCTTTGTGTCTTCGGAGGGCCTGGTAAGAGCTTTGTATACTGTAGGGATCTGGTGTTTGCAAATTCAAGTTATGAGCTATGATGAGATGGTCTATACTTGAATAAGAGATCTGATCACTGCTCAAAAAGAATGAACTGAGGACTTCTGCTTCTGAAAAGGTGGAGTTTAAGTACTTTTTCCTACTCCCACTAATAGTACTAAAAACCATGGACATTATTTATGAGATAAACATAAACATCTGAAAGGTGGAGAGAAGGTGGCAGACTAGCGAGGGACTTTGGGAACTGGGAAATGACAGAGTTGTGTAAGCTTGCTCAGTTTTCTTTTTGCCTCATATATCCCGGTCTTGGTGCTGGAGAAGCTGGCAACTCAAAAATGCCAATGAATGTAGACAAAACAAGAAGAAGGAGGAGAAAAAAAAGACCCAACAATTAAAAAAAAAAAAAAAAAAAAAGTCTTCTCTCTCTATCCAAAGAAGCAGGAAAGGTGCATGCAGCCCAGCAAAACAGAAAAGTTTTAGACAAAAACATTCCACTCCAGTCAAACACCAAAGAAAAACTGTAGCCATCATTTATCTACAATAAAGGCTGAATTAAGAGCCCAGACTTCTACTCTTACCTGGCACTAATAAGGTGCCCCCCACAACTCTCCATGCTACTGGCATGTCAGAGAAGACCAGGCAGGGAGCTACAGGCAGCAAGGAGCCAACCTCTCCCACTGTATCATTAAGGAGACAGAACTCCTATCTCTGCCCAGCAATAATGAGCAGCCCCTTTCCTCCAGGGAGCCAAAAAGAGGCCCAGTGGGGAAACCTGAACTTTTATTCCCACTTGGCAGTAATGAGATAGTGTTCCCACTTCCCTGCTAACATAAAGGCCAACTAAAACAGATCCAAGTTAAGATCCAGAGTCTTGTAACATAACATCCAAGATGTCTGGGTTTCAATCAAAATTTACTGGCCATACTAAGAACCAGGAAAATCTCAGCTTGAGTAAGAAGAGACCATCAGCTGATGCTAACACCAAGATGATAGACTTTAAAGTAACTATCATAAAAAAGCTTCGATGAGCAATTATAAATACACTTGAAACAAATGAAAAATTAAAAGTTGCAGCAAAGAAATAGAAGATATAAAGAACCAGATGGAAGTTTTAGAATTTAAAAAATTCTAGAAGTAAAAAAATTCAATAGATGAGCTCAACAGCAAAATGGAGGGGACAGAAGAATGATTCAAATCAGTAGACATGAAGACAGAACAAAAAAAATACTTAATTTGAACAATCTGAGAGAAATTAGATTGAAAATTATACAGAGCCTCAGGGACTATAGGGCTATAACAAATTATCTAACACACATGTCACTGGAGCACAAGAGAAAGAGAGCAGGACTGAAAAAGTATTCAAAGAGATCAGAAAATTTCCTAAATTTGACAAAAGATATAAGCCAACAGATTCAAAAAGCAGAATAAATCCCAGAAAGGATAAACCCAAAGAAATCCATGCCAACAAATACAACAGTCACTCTTGATAAAACTAGAGACAGAAAAAATGTTGAAGGCAGCAGAAATAATATCGGGGGGGAGGTTGGGGGCCAATTCAAATGACAGCAAATTTCTCATAGAAACCATGGAGGTCCAAAGAAAACATATTTCTCAAGTGCTAAAAGAACTGCCAACCTAGAATCCTGTATTTTCAGCAAAAATATCCTTCAAGAATGAAAGGAAAACTAAACCATATTTAGATGAAGAACACTGAAAGAATCTGTTACCAACACACCTGCTCTAAGAGAATGGCTAAAGGAAGTTCTCTAAACAGAAAGGAAATAATAAAAGAAAGAATCTTAGGAAAAAAGAAAACTCCACAGAGAAAATAAAAACATGGGAAAATACAAAATACTATCCTTCTTATAAGTTTTGTATATTATGTTTGATGATTAAAGAAATAACTAGAACATTTCTGGTGTTCTCAATGTATTTAGAGGAAATATTTAAGAGGAAATATTTAGGGGGTACAGAGATACAAAGGGAGGTAAAGTTTCTATGCTTCACTTGAAATGGTAAAATGCTAACTTCAGAAGACTATGATGAGTCATAAATATGCACAAACGTAGACATATGTATATGCATGTATAAGTATGTATATGTATATAAGCATGCATATACATATAATTACATACATATGTACACTGTAGCTGTATACTGGAGCAGCCACTGAAAAGGCTATAAAAAGAGATACCCTCAAAAACACCATATATAAATACAAATGGAATTCTAAAAGACATTTGAATTATTCACAGGGATGCAGGATCACAGGATCAAAAAACAATAAACAGAAAACAAAAAATAAAAGAGCATACTTAAGTTCTAATATATCAATGATTACATCAAATCTAAATGGTCTAAATATACATTAAAGACAGAGATTGACAGAGTTGATAAAAGACATGACCCAATTATTTACTTTCTCTAAGAAATTCACTTCAAATATAACAATATAGGTAGATTGAAAGTAAATAAATAGAAAAATATATACCATGCAAACATTAATCAAAAGAAAGAGTGGGGCACCTGGGTGGCTCAGTCAGTTAAGCATCCAACTCTTAATTTCAGCTCAGGTCATGATCTCAGGGTTTTGGGATCCAGGCCTGCATTGGATTCTGTGCTCAGCAGGGAGTCTGCTTGAGGATTCTCTCTCCCTCTCCCTCTGCCCCTGCCCATGTTCTCTCTCTCTCTCACACTCTCAAAAAAAAAAAAAAAGAATGAGTTACATTAAAATCAGATAAAGTACACTTCAAAGAAAATTCCAAAGATGGAGAACATTACATAATAATAAAAGAATAAATCTACCAAGAAGACATAAAACTAAACATATATGCACCAAACAAAATAGGTGAAGCAAAATTGATAAAGTTAAAGGAGAAATAGACGAATCCACAACTACAGTTGAAAACTTCAACATTGCTCTCTAACAATCGATAGAAAACCAGCAAAGATACAGAAGATCTCAACAACACTATCAACCAAAGTATGTAATCAACACTTAAAGAACACTGCATCCAACAAGAGAGTTCCTTTCAAGGACCCACAGAACATACAGCAAAATAGATGTGGGCCATAAAACAAACCTCAACAAATGTTTTAAAATGCATACAGAGTGTGATCTGGGACCACAATATAATCAATCTAAAAAGTAGTAACAGAGAGGTACTAAAAACCTCCAAACACTTAAAAATTACACAACACATTTTTAAATAACCCATGAGTCAAAAAGGAAGTCTCAAAGGAAACTTAAAATACACTGAATAAAAAGGAAAAATTATCAAAATTTGTGGGACACAGCTAAAGTAGTGTTAAGAGGGAAATTTATAGCACCAAATCCTAATATTAGAAAAAATAACAAGGGAATACTATAAACAACTCTATATCCATAAATCTGACAATGTAGATGAAATAGTCAGTTCCTCAAAAAGCACTACCACAATTCACCCAATATGAAATAGGTAATTTAAACAATCTTATAACCAAGTTTCCTATTAAGACATTTTCATTTGTAATTTTAGAACTTCTGCAATCTCCAAGCCGAGATGGTTTCACTGGATTCTACTGAACGTGTAAAAAATGTAACGAAGAATTAACACCAATTCTGCACAATCTCTTTCAAAAAATAAAAGAGGAAAGAATTCTAAATTCTTTTTATGAAGATAATATGACCCTGATGTTAAACCCAGAAAACTATAGGCTAATAATCGTCATGAACTTATATGTGAAAATCCTTAACAAAATATTACCAACCAGAATTCAGCAATATAATAAAATGAATTAGACACCATAACCAAGTGAGATTTATTGCAAGGATGCAAGGCTGGCTAAACATAGTAAAATCAGTCACCATAATCCATTATATTAGCAGGCTAAAAAAAATAACACAATGATATCAATTAATATAGAAAGGACATCTAACAAAATTCAACACTTCCTCATGATAAAATCTTCAGCAAAATACAAAGAGAAGCGAACTTTCTCAACAAGGTGAAAAACATCTACAAAAAGCCTACAGCTAACATCATACTTAATGGTTAAAGACTGAATGCTTTCTCTCTAAAATCAGATATCAAACAATGATGTCTGTACTCACAGTTACTATTAAACGTATTACTAGAAGTTCTACCCAGTGCAGTAAGGCAAGAAACAGAAATAAAAGGCATACAGATACAAAAGGAAGAAACAAAACTACTCTTATTTGCCAGTGACATAACAATCTATACATGAAAAATCCTGAGGAGCCTACCAAAACACCTCCTAGAACTATGAATTCAAAAAGGTTGCAAGATGTAAGATCAACATACAAAAATCAACTGTAGGGCACCTGGGTGGCTCAGTAGGTTAAGGCCTCTGCCTCTGGCTCTGGTCATGATCTCAGGGTCCTGAGATGGGGTCCCGAATTGGGCTCTCTGCTCGGCGGGGAGCCAGTTTCCTCCTCTCTCTCTCTCTCTCTCTGCCTGCCTCTCTGCCTACTTGTGATCTTTCTCTGTGTGTCAAACAAATAAATAAATAAATATTTTTTAAAAAATCAACTGTATTTCTATAAACTAGCAAGAACACATAGAAAACAAAATTAAAAACAATTATGCCAAATTACAATTACGCCAAAAAATCTCAATGAAGCTATAATTTTTAAAATAAAATACTTAGGTATAAATTTAACTCAATATCTATAAGGCTTCTATGCTGAAAACTACAAAACACTGCTGAAAGAAATCAAAGAAGTCTTAAATAAATGAGGAAATATACCATGATCATGGATCGGATGACTCAACGTAGTAAAGATGTTAATTCTCACCCAAACTGATACACTGGTTAAATGCACTTCCTATAAAAACAACAGAATGATAGTTTGTAGAGATAGATAAACCTATTCTAAAATTTATGTGGGAAGGCAAAGAAACTAAAGTAGCTAAAACAATTCTGAAAAAGAATAAAGTGGAAGGAACCATGCTATCCTACTTCAAGACTTATTATATAGCTACACTAGTCAAGATTGAGTGCTACTGGCAGAGGAACAGAAACAAAGATCAATAGACAATACAGAAATAGACCTACAGAAGTACAGCCAAATGATTTTTGACAATGGTGCAAAAGCAATTCAGTGGAGTGAGGATAGTTTTTTCTATAGTTGGTGATGCAGCAACGGATATCTATAAGGAAAAAAATTCTTGACCTAAACCTCACACCTTACATAAAAATCAATTCAAAATGTGTCATAAATGTAAATCTTAAAAAATAAAACTATAAAAATGGAAGAAAATATAGAGGCAATCTTCAGGACTTGGAGAAGAGTTCTTAGACATGATACCAAAAGCATAATCCACAAAAGAAAAAACAGTAAATTGGATTTCATCAAAATTAAAAATATTCAATCTGCAAAACCTCCTGCGAAAAGGATGAAAAGGCAATCCAGAGACTGGTAGAAAATATTTTTTAAACCACATATCTGATATATAGATATCTATATAACTGGAATCTATAAAGAACTCTCAAAATTCAACAGTAAAAAAAAACAATATAATTAGAAAATGGGTGAAGTACATGAACAGACATTTCACCAAAAAGAATACACAGGTGGCAAATAAGCACATGAAAAGATGTTCAGCATCACTAGCAATTAAGGGAAAAGTAACTTAAAATCATAATGAGATAATACTACATACCTATGAGAACAGCTAAAATTTTTTTTTTAAGATTTTATTTATTTATTTGTCAGAGAGAGAGAGAAAGAGATCACAAGTAGGCAGAGAGGCAGACAGAGACAGAGGGAGAAGCAGGTTCCCTGCCGAGCAAGGAACCCGATATGGGACTTGATCCCAGGACACTGGGATCACGACCTGAGCCGAAGGCAGCCGCTTAACCAACTGAGCCACCCAGGCGTCCCCAGCTAAAATTTTTTAAAGTGAAAATATCAAATGCTGGGAAGGCATGCATAGGAACTGAATCTCTCATATGTTACTATAAAACAGAACAGCCACTTGGGGAAAGTAGTTTGGCAGTGTCTTTTAAAACTAAACATGCAATTAACAAATGATCTATCAATCACACTCCTGGGCATTTATCTCAGAGAAATGAAAATTTATGTCCCCACAAACACCTGTGTACAATTGTTCCTAACAGCTTTATTTATAACAGTCAAGAACAGGAAACAACTAAATATCCTAAAAATAGTGAATGGTTAAAAAAACAACAATACATTCATATAACGGAATACTACTCAGCAGTAAAAAGAAAGGAACTATTGAAACTCAAAACAACTTGGATGGATCTCAAAAGCACGGTGTTGAACAACAACAACAAAAAAACCCTATCTCAAAAGGTCACGTATCATAGGAATCCTTTTATGTAACATTCTCAAAATGACAAAATTACAGAGATGGAGAAATGATTAGTGGTTGCCAAGGGTTAGGGTTGGTGGGGAGGAGGGGAATGAGTGTGACTAGAAAGGAGAACAAGAGGAAGATCTTTGTGGTGAAGCAACAATTCTGTATCTTGACTGTGATGGTGGTTATAGGAAACTACACATGGGGTAAAGTGGCATGGAACTATATACACTTTATATCAATGTTAATTTCCTAGATTTGATATTGTACTATCCTTATTATGTAAGATGTAACCAATGGGGGAAACTAGGTAAAAGGTATATGGGGCCTCTCTATACTATCTTGGCAACTTCTTATAATTACTTTTAAATAAAATTTGAAGAAAAAAGTATTAACTTAAAGTCTTTATATCACTTACTTAAATGAGGCTTTTTATGTTTAAGTGTCATTTTCAAATAGCTCTATAAGTAGGCAATAATCTTTTCTGCTACTTAACTATAGTTTCAATGATTTATGTGCAAATGTTGAAAAACATGTTTATGGGGTGCCTGGGTGGCTTAGTTGTTAGGCATCTGCCTTTGGCTCAGGTCATGATCCTGGGGTCCTAGGATCGTGCCCAGCATCAGGCTCCCCGCTCAGCGGGAAGCCTGCTTCTCCCTCTCCCACTCCCCCTGTTTGTGTTCCGTCTCTTGCTGTGTCTCTGTCAAATAAATAAATAAAATCTTAAAAAAAAAACAAAACGAAAAACATGTTTTATAGCGAGCAGCTCCATAACTACATGACATTTCCAAACTGGAAGGTACTCTAATCTCAGAATTAATTACAATAAAAGCTGTTTACCAATAACTTGTATTCAGTTTAAAAAACAAGAAGTAGTGGTATAAATCTGGAAAATCATGCCACAATTATAGAAAAAAAAATATTATCCATTTTATATAAGGACAAAAGTAACCTCGGAGTACTCACACAGACACTAGTTTGTCTTCCAGATCTTCCCAGCTCCTTCTACAGGTCAGTACGCCTCATAACCTGACACCATGCCTGGCACACATGAGGAAGGTCTCAGTAAAAACTGCTAAGCAAATGAATGAATGACCTAAAAGCTGCTTTATTTTTGCGCACTGGGAAAAGAAATGTGGGTTTGCAGATCTTGCCATATTCTGATCCATATTTTGAGCACTGTTCCACAATAAATTTTTACTTAGAGAGGAAAAAAATTTATATAAATAGATTTTTTTAAAGTAGAAACTGAATTAGTAAGCAAATATACAGCACCCAAGTTACTATTAGGCTTTATGAAAATTATATCGTAATCTGCATCCCCCTTTCCCTAAATCCTCTTCTCAGCATCTATTTATAAACTGCTCATGTCATAGATTATCCCTCTTCTACCAGCAAAGACTTTGTACCTGGCTGGAAGCCACCCTTGTTCTCACTGGCTTTTCTCCTCCCCACTTACACTTAGCCCTCTCCCAAATCCCTACCACATATACTCCTCCTCCTCCTCCCTCCAAAAGAGAGAGAGAAAGAAAACGTGAAAGAAAAACATTAAATGACCAGGTCATGACCAGACCTTGCAAAAGATTAACATAAGCAAACAAAAAAAGTTTTATTCGGCACTCAAATATTCAAACAAGTCTTGACCATAAGGCATATTACCCACTCCTCCAATATACAATGCAGAAAACAATACTGAGTCATGTCATCCTTACTGAATTCATCTTCAGCCACAAGACTTGAGAAATGGTTTCCCAATTAAGATCACTCAGGCTCCTTTGTACCATGTTGGTTGGGGACAGTGTGGAGGGCGGGTGGTTAAGGTCAATTCTTTGATAGGAGCTAAGAAGAGTAGGGGACTGAACTTGATAGCCACTAATATTAAATGTGAGGCATTATGCTAGGAACTTTTAAACTGATAATGTTATTTAATGCTAATAACTATCTATGAGGTAGATAATCTAATAATCATAATCTATACTGAACAGGTGGGAAAACTGTAGTTTCAAAGGCATAAGTGATAGAGCCAGGATTCAAAACCAAACTTCCCTTACTCAAAATATTCAAAAGCCTGTGTAACCTTTTCACTTTATTCTGCCTCTCTAAATCCAGTCTTTGGGATTACACCTACTTTCTGCTAGAGCATTACTTACTACTCAACTAATCAGAGACCTGTTAATAGAAGGAACAGAGGCCTAGGGTTACACTTGTTACAATTGTTCCTTACTCATTGTGTTTCTTTGAATAAGTCAGTTTTCCTCTCTGACCATCAATCACCTTTTGGATGCAGCTGGTTTCTGAAGCTCCTTCTAAGAATAAAACTTTCCAACTCCAGATGTCTTTTGTGTTGTCAACACATACAGATCTATAATAACCATCGTCTAAAATGTATTTTCCAGAGCAAACTCCATTATATCAACTTAATTAGATTTACCAATATTAAACCACTTTCAATTATTTTACATTCTAATTTTACTAAAATTACCTTTATCAGGATGAATTCCTTTGTAAACCTTAATTAAAATTACGTTTATCCATTGGTATGAACCTTATTTTTTTTGTTCTGACCCTGTAACAAATTTCACCAATTACTTTTGGCCACTGTGAATATTCTTTTGTGGCTCTGATTTCTAAAAACCTTTTTTCCCCAGAGTGCTTTTTATCCTTCTGGCTCCTGAGGTCTAGATGTAAGTCTATAATAGAAACAGATGTACAAAAAAAAAAAAAAAGAAAAAAGAAAGAAAGAAACAGATGTACATCACCTCCTACACCTGATAGTTCGGAAAAGCTGGTCCAACGCACCCAGTATTTGGTAACCCAAATCGTATAATTTCGGCATGCTAAGGAAACTTTGCTATTAAAATTAAACAGTACTCTGACAGGGGCTTCGTGGATAATCAAGGGAACGATTGCCCCCTCTCTCATTTGGACACACCCCTTCTCATCCCATTGGGAGCAGCGCTCGACGCGCATCTGTCAGCTTAGGGTTCCTGAAGGCGCGCGCCTCGGTTCTCCCCGAGTCCGGAGAGCAGCCGGGGGAAGCGAGGGGGCAGACGACTCCTGGAAGCCCCAAGAAGCCGGGTGGGGCTAAGCCCGGCCTGAGGGCGGGGCGGGCCCGGGGCCGCCTCCATCTCCAGGCCCGCCCTGCGCCACACCCGACACCGCCCGCTTTCGGCTAACGGGCCGCGGCGCCCGCCTCCACCCGCGAGCCCTCACCTCGCCCCGACGGCGGCCTCCGGGAGTCGGCGCCCGCCCGTCGCGCCCCCTCGCCGCCTCGCCGCGGTACCACCCACCGCCTCCTCTGCAACCTCTGCCCACCGGGCGGACCCGGCCCAGGTCACTTGCGGATCCAGGCGCAGGTAGGCGGTGGTACGCATGCGCAAGTCTTGAATTCTCCATTCGCTGCTGCTAAGCGACACCCTCACCCGAACAGACCAATCCCGGAGCGCTTTCCCTGCCGGTCCCGGAGGAATCTTGAATGAGCGGGTTCTTAAAGGGCTGCAACCCAAATGTAGAGGGGGTGTGGCAGGGGCGCGCGCGCCTCCCAACTCAATTCCCATCTCCTGGCTCTCACCCTCGTGGGTTTGATGTCCAAGCCTGTAATTCCCACGTCCGGAGGTGCCAGGAGACTTCTCGGTCTAAGCACGATTCCTGCCGGGGTAGAGTCCACAACTGACGTGCGGAGGCAGGGAGGTTCCGCGTAACTGCGCGACACGCCCCAGCTGTGTGTTCCGCTGTCTGCGCCCCGGGGCGGGGAGCAAGATAGGCAAGATAGGCAAACCAAAGAGCACCGCCTCCTGCCACACTGGATGAGGTGCTAAAGTCCGACCCCGGAGGGACACATCCCAGTCTGGGGATGGGGGCATTCATATCACAGATGGATGGTCCAATGCAGAGGAGCAGAATTCATCCATTTACTTTTCGTGCAACAAATTTTGAGCACCTGCTTTGCGCCAGACAGTCTACCAGGCATTGGGGACACAACGAGGAACTCCTGACACTAAAACCTATGTTAAGAGAGGGCAGAGTGAGAGCACCCATCAAACAAACAATTACACATATGTTCAAATACAAACTGAGGTATGTGTTCTTCAGAGAAGAACAAGGTTTTTCAGAGAAGTTACAGGAGGTTCTGGTCTGAACTTCGGAGTAAGAGGAGGCTTCCTTGAGAATGTGACACCTGCTGACTAGAGGCTAACTAAGCAAAGGGGGAAAGAAGAGTGTTTCAGACAGAGGGTAGAGTATGTATAAAGAACAGGGAGGCTTCTTGGAGGGATGAAAAGAAACAGGATAGAACGTGAGAAACTAGTGTTTAACAGGCACAGAATTTCAGCTGGGGAAGATGAAAAAGTTCTGAAAAATGGATGGTAGGGATGGCTGCACAACAACATAAAATTTTAAATGTCACAGAAATGTATATTTAAAAATGGTTAAAGTGGGGGCTCATGGGTGGCTTGGTTAGGTATCTGCTTTCAGCTCAGGTCATGATCCCAGGGTCCTGGAAGTGAGCCCAATGTCAGGCTCCTTACCCAGCAGAGAGTCTGCTTCTCCTTCTGCCCCTCCCTCCCATTCGTGCTCTCTCTTGCTCACACTCTCTCAAATAAATAAATAAAATCTTAAAAAAAAATAAAAAAAAATGGTTAAACTGGTAAATTTTATGTTATGTATATTTTGCCACACACACACACACACACACACACACACACACACACACACATGGAAGGAAAAAACTCAGAGTTTAGAGAGTAAGGAATAGGGTGAGAACCACTAGAGAGAAGAGCTAAGTCTGTAGGATCTTATAGGCCCTGGCAGAAAGTTTAGGACAGTGGGAAACTGATCAAACTTGCGTTTGTAAAATCACTTTGGCTGCTGTAGTTAAGACCAAAATGAAGAAGGCTCATGGAAGCTCTGACAGGTCCAGCTGGGAAGCCAGTGCAGCCATCTGGGCATGAGAGGATGATGCTAGAGCTTGGGCTTGGACTGGAGCCACAATGAGGAGGAAGAGAAGTAGCCAGTCTACAGACACTCATAGCAGCAAAATCAACAAGACGTGGTGGTGATTTGGATGTGGAAGAGCGACAAAGTATCTTCAAGGGTAATGCCACTCTTCAGCCTTGGGTGAATGGGTAGATAGTGGAAGGATTCATAGGACATAAAGAACACTGGAAGAGGACCTGATTTTGGAAAGAAGAATGACCACTAGTTCCATCTTAGACAAACTGAAATTGAGGTGCCTTTGAGATTTCTAGTTGGGATGTCAATGTAGGCAGTTGAATATATAATGTATGCATGAGTATATATTCCATGTACCAGTCCGGGCTAGACATAGACTTTTTGAAAGTCACCACCACATGGGTGGAAATTGAAGCAGGGCAATTACATAGACAGAGAAAAATTACAAAATGAAAACAGAAGAGAGTTATGACAGAGTCCAAGACAAACTCCAGGGATCCCTGCCACCTGGTATTCACATTCTTGTGTAGTCCCCTCCCACATTGAGTCAGTGTTGGCCTGTGTGACGAATGATCATGAGCGTAGGTCATAAAAGGCACAAAGGATAAAGTCAATGGGATTTTTTGGGACTGACAAAGGAGACTGAAAAGGAGATTGAAAACCCTTTCACTGTATGGGCCTGGGAATAAGCTAGGATTCCCTCTCAAAGTGCATTCACAAGTGAATGAAGACAGGTTCTTCTCACCTCAAGTCATGAAAACAAGGCTCTGGCTTGGATGGGGAAGGAAAAATTGGCACCAGACCCACAAAAACCCAGAGGTTCTGAAGCTCAGGCTATCAGAACCTGCAATGTGAGTGCTTTATAATAGGGCTTTGTGCCTTCTGACTGGTGCAGCTAGTGCGGCCCAGGTATCTCAGTGGACTGGGCTACAGAGGTGATGTGGCATCTGAAGTACTAGCCCTCCTCTCCAATCACTGGCCATTCTGACTCCAGAGGGTTTCTCTTCTGGGCTTCTTCATCCCTCCACTTCCTAGATCACACCCTAGACTGCTGTTATCACTGCAGAAGAGCTCCATGTCCAAAGTTGTAAATGCAGACACCTGATCTCTGACTGTCCCTAGGCTGTTCCCAGAAGTCTGCCCACTGTTCTCTGGCCTGCAGAAGCCTCTAGTCCACTTGGCCTTCTACTTTGTTCTGTGTATCACCTCTCTCCAAAGTTTATTTCCAATCACATCTCTCCACTCTTTCCCATCAGCTGAAAGTCCAAGGTCTATCACTTCCATCACCTTCTTCCCAATATGCTCCATTGTGCAGTAATTCTTCTGTCAGACCTGCCTGGCAGCACTCCAACTCTGGGGAAAAAAATCCAACCTTCTGGCTTCTCTATATCTGTTCCTGAGCTATAGGTGCTGCTGGAAAAAAATCTCAAAGCCACACAGATTAGTGCTATGTACGTACATTGCCCACCTCCACCAAGTCCTTAACATGGTCTAGCATCCTATGTTTGCCTATCTCCAATTTTTCCCACAACCAACCTCGAAATCTCCCACATGCTCCCCAGATCTTTCACTCTTCAACATCCCCCTCCCTCTTCCAGATGCCTCCTTCACTGAGGAAAGAGCAACCATTAAAGTGAGAGTCCTCAGCTCCCACTAACTTCTGTCCCTCCAACTACCACCTTCATTCCCTTTTCCATCCAAAATTCCTGGGGAAAGGGGCCTACTCTAAAGGTCCCATTTGCTTCACCTTTCCTGAATTTCACTGTCCCTGGCAATTCTCACTGCTGCCTCGACACATCACTGAAATTTCCTTCATTAAGGACATCAAAGTTCTAGTCTCTACCTTGATTGACCTTTCAACAGCCTTTGTAATTGCTTCTGTCTTGCTTTCTCAGTCACTCTGATTTCTTATATGACTGCCCCGCCTCTCCTGGATTTGGACGGGCGACGATTCCTGCGTGACCCTGGGCAAGGTACTCCCGCAGACAGACGGGACACCGTGCCTAAGCGGCGAGCCGCCTCTGCCAGACCCCGCCCCCGAGGCTAGCCCTCCGGACTGCGCAAATGCAAAGGAGGGGCAAACAGCTCCTAGCCCCGGGGACGGGGGCGGGGCCGAGACTGACGCTCTAAGCATTGCTCTTGTGCGCCCAATCACAAATGACGTTCCGCCTGTTCACAGTCAACGGGAGGACCCAATCAACGCCGAGAGCGTGGGCCCCACCTATCGTAGGTCCCTGCTGTGGCCGTAGTGCGTTTAGCTGGTTGGGTCCCATCTGGATGCGCCGGGGTCCGCAGGGCCTGAGGCCCAGGTCCAACCTGGCTTCCCGGGATGTCGGTGGCCTTCGTACCGGACTGGCTGAAAGGCAAAGCAGAAGTCAATCAGGAGACGATCCAGCGGGTGAGCGCTAACTCGGGCGGAGAGATGTTCCTTAGTTGAGATCCCAAGGGCTGCGGGTGGGTGCGGGAAGCTTCCTGGAGTGAGCGGAATCCCAGCTGAGGCTTGTGGTGTGCGTAGGGGGATGACTTTGCAGGGGTTTGGAGTGAGATGGGAACGAAGTTGGCAAAGGCACCGGGGCAGGACAGCCCGGCATTGGAGAGAGTTGGGGGAGGGCAGTGTTCTCTGCCGTCCTGATTACGCGCTGCACTGACCCCTTCTCTGGTCTTTCAGCTCTTGGAGGAGAATGACCAGCTCATCCGCTGTATAGTGGAGTATCAAAACAAAGGCCGGGCGAATGAGTGCGTCCAGTAAGTACCCGCCCCAAACCCCGACTTTTGAGTGCAGGGTGAAACCAGTGTTGTGATACAGCAGCTGCCCTGAACTAGGAGTCTTGCGTGATTGATCGCCGATGAGGCTCAGAGAGGTTACTTACCTGCCCAAGACTACACAGACAGCACATTGTGAAGCCCGGAGTTAGACGTGGCACCCTCTTCAAAATTTGGCTTATGCTCATTGCAAACCTCCTTCACGTAAACGGGTCAGTTGATGACAACAGGGATGGGGAAGGGAACACATGGGAAACTAGTCTCAGGAGATGCGAGCTCTGGCCCGTTTCTCCTCCTGGATCCCCAGCTTATCCTTTTCCTGAGAGGGTCAGACCATTTGACCTTTTTTTTTTTTTTTTTTTTAAAGTAGGCTCCACGCCCAGTGTGGAGCCCAACACCGGTCTTGCACTCACCACTCTGAGATCTAGATCTGAGCTGAGATGAAGAGTCAGAGGCTTAACCGACAGAGCTACCCAGGTGCCCCACCCCCTTCATTTTCTAACTTGCAGTTGGTCTGTAATGCACACAGGGACCAATAAAAGACTTCCACCTTAGGCCAAAGTCAAATTCTGCACAGTAATTGAATGTGCGATCTAGCTATATACCAAAATCAGAGAAAATAGTCTCTTGTAGGAATTATGCTCCATTTATTATAGAAAAGTACATTATTTCATTCTTACCGAAGACATCTTTAAGAAAACCATGCTTTTTTCCATCCCCTAAAAAAAAATAAATAAATAAAAATTAAAAAATCACCTATAGTTCCTCACTGAACAGCTCAGTGGAATAGTAGAGATAGCCATCTTTGTATAAGTCTTTACATTCGGTTCTGGCATCTGGTAGTTTACTTTTTTGCAGTTTATAGTAAACTCTCATTTTTCTATATGGAAAATAGTTGCAAAATATTCCTTTTGGTGTAGTGATTCTCAACCTGTGGGTAAGAAAGTTACCAAATTTCCTGGTGGGCTTTTTCACTTTGCATGGGCCATGCTTCCTGCCCAAGTTCCCAGTCTGATTTGTCTTCCTGGGTAGAAAATTGTACCCCCTGATTGAGAATCACTACTTGTTGCGGCCGGCGCGACAAATCAACCAGGAACGTGCGGGTAAGAGGATGGTGAAAAGAAATTAAGAGACAAAGAGATGGGGGCAGGAGGAGCACTGAGGAGGATGTCCAACAGCGCTAAGTTTATTCAAAGCATTAAGGCCATATATATAGTGATATTACATCTGTGTCTAGTTAAACAACCACGAGTTCCTCGTGACGCCAAATGGCTGATGCCAGTACAAATACAGCAAACCTGAAAGTAATTTATGGGCTGTACTAGGGCAGCAAGGACCAGCAACGAACTTTTGACCCCAACTGAATTGTTCTCATTTGTTTAGCAAGCATGTGGAAGTCACGTAGGCGAGCGCACAACACATAGCACAGACCCTTTCTCAGTGCTACTCAACTTTTCCCGTCCTAAACCTTTTGTTAGGTTATTCGGACTTTAAAGGAGGCACAAGTCAGGGCCTGGTTTGGTCCTTGTCTCAAGCCTTATTGCGGCCTCCCACAACTACTATAGTAAGCTCAGATGATACCATAAGAGTGCCTTGTTCCTTCTTTAATTTTGTTCCACAAATACTTCATAACTACTACTGAATACCAGACACTGTATCAGCTACTGGGGAATCAGTATCAAAACCAGCTCTGCTTTTTATCAATCAGGTGCCAGCTCTGCTTTTATGGACTTTACATTCTAGAGCCTAGAATCTAGAGGGAGGAAGTCATACAATTAGGCACATACTAATAAGTGCTTTAAGTAAGAATAAAGCAGGCTAATTGGCAGGAAGGAGTGCTGAGCTAGCTAGATATATAAAGCAGAGACAGCATTAGGTGGAAAAGCCCCCTTGACTGGAGCACACTAGTTGGCTTCAGGTCACAGCAAAGAGGACACTGCAGCCAGACCTCAGCCAGAACTCAGTGGGTGAAGGGAAAGTGGTAGGAGCTGAGGTCAGAGAGATGACCAGAGGCCCCAATCGTGTAGAGCTTTGTAGGCCACCAGAAGGGCTAGAAGGGCTCAGCTTTACTCAGAGTGAAATAGGAGCCTTTGGAGGGTTTAATTAGAGGTATGGCAAGTCTTGACTTAAACTGCACAATAATCACTTAGGTTGCTATGGGGGGGGTAGAGTAGGAGTGCAGAGGCAAAGCAGGGAGACCAGCTAGGAGACTGGTCCAATACAGCAAGGATAGTGGCTTGACCCAGAGAGGTAGCTATGAAAGTGATATGTGAGAACAGGTAGATTCTGGATGTATTTTTGTTGGTGTTAAACAAGGAGGTTGACGATAATGAATCATCCAATCAAGAGATGAGCCATTCCAATTGAGTGGGTAAATTCCTTTCCAATCTTTTTTTCATGTTCAGCAAAACAAAGCCTCTAATTTTTGCCTCTTTTCACCCATAGGTACCAGCATGTGTTACACAGAAATCTCATTTATTTGGCTACCATTGCAGATGCCAACCCGACCAGTGCTTCAAAAGCAATGGAATAATCTTTCAGTTGGCTGTCCTGAGGACTTTACTGAGTATAATCCATGTTCTACGAAGTAAAGACAGGATCTTTACCAACTGAACTGCTTAAAACTTGAATGAACCCTCTGTGGCTCTTTTAAAAATGTGAAAATGTGAAGAAAGCTACTAAATGAACTGTATTCTCAGTGTAAATATTTTAATAATTAAGCTCCAGACGTCCTCTTTCCTGAAATAAGTGTATTTGGATAACAGAGATATCATGGGCATCTTCAATTCTACTTTTCAGTTTCAGCCTGAAGAGGAAACTGATTAGGTGGTGGGGAATCAAGAGGAACTGGTGAGACTCCTGACTGATGCCCTGCCTAATGGATGTGTAATTGTGTGCTCCCCCTCCTCCAGTTTGTAGTTGTGGACCTGGCCATTTTCGGGTTGCTTTGAAATAAAGCCTGTCTTTCCACAAAACACTCATTTCAAGTACAGAGATTTGTGTATGATAAGTGTTCCATTTGGTCTTCTGGAAAAACTGTGGAGACTTAAAAAATATATATGTAATAACACCATTATCATTGCTAACAAAATCAATAGTAATTCTTAATATCATCTAATAATATCTTTTAAAATACTTTTTAAAAATATCTTCTTCCTCTTATCTTTTTAAAGTTCTTGGCTGGGGGGGGGCGCCTGGGTGGCTCAGTGGGTTAAGCCTCTGCCTTCGGCTCAGGTCATGATCTCAGGGTCCTGGGATCGAGCCCCACATCGGGCTCTCTGCTCAGCAGTGAGCCTGCTTCCCCCTCTCTCTGCCTGCCTCTCTGCGTACTTGTGATGTCTTTCTCTGTCAAATAAATAAATAAAATCTTTAAAAAAAAAATAAAGCTTGGAGCCCCTTGGCTGGGGCTCTATACCAAAAGATTAACAAAAGCACATAAAATTAAGTTTTATGTGACATAGGAGCCCTTTATAAAGAAATGAAGACCCGAAGAAACAGTTAAACTTGATTATTTTTATATGTGATTAAATGAAAAGTGGAAAGCTGTGGAAAATTGAGAGGACAGAAGGATATGAGCTAAGTGTAGTAAATTGCGGGAACTTAGCATGGCCTTTTCATTCAAATTCTCAGTATCCCTCCATTTTAAGAGATAAGGATGCTCCTTTCTTCTCGGCATAAGGAGGGCACCTCTCACAGGAGGGTCTCATGACCTGCTTCATGGGAGGTCAGAGAGTGCTTCCAACATCTGCCATTTCTCGATCTTCAGCTTAAAATATCCAGTAAGCCAAGGTGCCATAGTTTGGAGGAGCATGTCCTGAGCCCCATCAGTTATAGAATGTCTTTTTTTTTTTTAAGATTTTGTTTACTTACTTGTCAGAGAGACAGAGCACAAGCAGGGAGAGCAGCACACAGTGGAAGAAGCAGGCTTCCCACCAGGCAGGGAGCCCCATGTGGGACTCAATCCCAGCACCCTGGGATCACAACCTGAGCCGAAGGCAGACGCTTAACCAACTGAGCCACCCAGGCTTCCCCATAGAATGTCTTTTTGTTGATTTCTCTAACTCAGGAGCCAAACAAGATTCATACACTACATTATGTTGATGTCCCTTAAGTCTCAATAAAAATACTTAGTAGTTCCCCTTCTTTGCCATTTGTTGGGAAAACTAGGTCATTTGCCCTAAAATTTCTCATTCTAGAGTCACCTAGTTGGATCCCTATGGTGTCATTAAATATATCCCACTATTGCCCACTTTTCCTATAAACTGGTAGAGGTAGAGGCTCATTTGGACTCCAACTCTAATATTTTTGGCAAGTATACATCATGGGAGGTAAGAGATACTTGGTTTTGCATCACATCAGGAATGACCCGATTTATTAATCAGGTGCCCAATAGCCTTTCACCTAAATTATGATCTATCTAGTTTTGATCTATTACTTCATTAGGGATTGCATCCTGGTGATTTCCTATTTTATCATCCCTTCTGCCTGAATTAGCTTTGATCTATAAAAGAACTTTCTGTCTTTGAGACTTACCTGTAAAATGAGGCAAGGAGATTTTCCTAAATGAACACAAAATTAGAACCTCCGGAGCCTGGCTCCTTTTGTAGGAATCAAGGTTGCAACGCAGAGAGACTATAATGTGTAAATAGTGAAGACAGACCTCATTTTGAATCCCAGTTCAAATCACAACCTCTGAGAGCTCTCATTTCCTCACCTATAAAATGAGGATAATGAAAGTAGTATCTGCCTTCTGAGGTTATAAGATTGAGATACTGTGATTGAGAGCTGGGCACGAAGTAAACACTCAGTGTGTGTTCATATATGATCTCGGGGCTCTGGCCTTTTGGGCTCTTCTCAAGTCTGGGAAAAAGGCTGTTCTTTGCTCCCTCACCCATTCTTCCATCCTTAGGGTTCTAGCCAATTAGTGGACTCTTCCCCCATCCCAACTGTTCATGGGGTTGGTGCCCATACTCTATGCCAAATGGGCTGCTCACAGGCCTAACCTGATCAGCAGATACTGTGGGCACTACGCAACGTTTTTAGTTTTGAATTAGTTGCTAACATTTAGAGAGGATTTCCCATTATGGATTTCCCATTTCTAGCAATGCTGGGCCTGCAGGTCCCCATGGCAACCATCAGCTGGAGTTGGATGGCAGCTGTCTCCCTTTACTGGGCAGCTTGACTTGTTTACATATGGCTTGGCTCTAGCTGGAATGAGAGCACCAGCTGATGTTTCAATTTGGGTCTCGCCTAAAACAAGCCCGAAACAAGACCTTGGGTGCAGATAGTTTATTTGCGAGATGATCCCAGGAAGCAGGAATAAGGCTGCAAGAAGAGTGAGACAGAGAAGGAGGAAAAGCCACTAAATGTATGTGTTACCAAGGTCACTGCTACAGGCAATAAGGACTCAGTCGCCAGGGGGCAAGAGGTGGGGGGCGATGATCTCAAAAGCATATAAATGTCCCAGAAGTATCTGCCTGAATTGGGGTTGCCTACAGGGGAGTTAGTTCCCCTGAATTAACAAGCAGCCTTTGTAGCCAAGTCGGCCTTAGATGTCAGAGGAGAAAATAAAAAGCCACATGGCAGCTCCTGAGGTGGGCTTCTGCCAGCACAAGGTGAGTCTGACCTTGTAGAAACTGTCCACTACCAGCAAGGTAGGTGAGGGTCTGTGACAGAGCATCAGAGGTTCCACTATGGGCTCTGAGCAAGCCAGTAGGGCCTATAGGAGGTAAGTGTAGCAGGGGCAATGGCCTTGAAGACAAAGTTCAGTTCTCCCTCAGAGGGAAGGAGTTTTGTGACCTGCGTGTTTCCCTCCCTTTGTCTCTTGGAAGGTATTTCAGTCCACTTGTAGAGGACTGAAGCAGGGCCAATCAGAGGCCTCTGGAAATGGCCGAGGTGATTGAAGCCACAGTTTACCCTACTCTCCAGAGGGCCTTTTTCTGGGGAGATACACTGGAGAAGCTGGGGCAGGCCAGTTAGCTGTCCTCATACATGCCGCAGCTTACCTCTACCTATCTGCTTCAGAGACAACCTGGAGCGTAAGTATCTGCCATCCCTCTTAAGGCACCCAGAAATCAATACAGTTATGAAAGGTGATTTAAAAAGGTAAAGACCAAACCTGACCACAATGTATTATCCACTCTCTCTTCTCAGAGGACCTCCTACTTCAAGATTAAGCCTCTACTCAGCCTGTCTGCGCTTTTCCAACTCTCAGGTCAAGCTGATCTCCCACCAGTCTACACGGGGCCCAAGTCTTTCTCTGGCATTTCCAAGCCTGCTTCCCAGAATTTGCAGCTGTGGTGACTTACTTCTGTCATTATCACATTCTCCTGAGATGAGGATATGGCAGCTAAAACAGAGAGCAGATAATTTGAGGTCAGGTTTATTCCACAAGATGTGAAGCTGTTTTTCCACTTCCTCGTAAGGCTTTTTGACAGCGAGTCTGACTTTTGGGGACCCCATGTAACAATATGGCTAGGGAGGAAAGAATGTTCAGGGCTATTTCATATGCTCTTGAACCTCTGTAATAAATTTCCATTACTAAAGGTGATCCTGAGTATATTTCTTAAGCTGGGTACATAGTATCTTCATTTTGTTGTTACTCTACCTCACACGTAATATGGTTTTGATTCCATACTAATTAAAGGAATTTGGGGAGCTTGGGGGCTCAGTTGGTTAAGCAACTTCCTCTGGCTCAGGTTATGATCCAGGAGTCACAGGATCGAGTCCTGCATCGGGCTCCCTGCTCAGCAGGGAATCTGCTTCTCCATTTGACCCTCCTCCCTATCATGCTCTCTCTCTCTCTCAAATAAATAAATAAAGTCTTTAAAAAATATATAAGCAATTTTAGGAAGTTAATTAATCTGTTACCTCTTTTCCCAATGAAAATCCTACAGATTCCTACGGAATCTCGATGTTCTGTTCCTTCACTGGGATCTTTCTTTCCTTCCTAAATCTTTTTAGTAAGAGTCTAGGGTCCAAAGGGAGGTTGTTTTCATTTCTGTTTATGATAAACTCATTCATTCAAAAAATACTTACTGATCCACTAGTATGTGCTGAAGGTACTACAGTGAGGAAGTCAGACAATGCCACTGCTCTCATGGTAACTTTATTCTTATATAAAGAAGACAACACAGTATAAATAACCTGTATTTATGGGGGAGTCAAGCAATAAAATAGAAACAATCAAGGAAAGCTTCACATGCTAATAAGTGCTGTACGGAGAATTACAACAGGATCACGTGCTGGGGAGTGTCTGGGTGGCTACTTTCAAATTACGGAATCAAGAATGACCTGAGGAGGTAAAATGGCAGCTGAGAGTTGAATAACAAGGAACCTGATATGTGACGGTCAAGGGAACTAGCAGTGCAGGCAGAAACAAGAACTATGCAAAGACTTTTCATTCCAAAGCGTTCTCTCTCTCTCTCTCTCCCATCCATTTATAGAGCAGTATTTGCCTATGTGATCATCAACTCAATTATAACATGAGTTCTCATTTGACCGGGCCTTGTGCTGGGCTCTACAGTGAGGAAAATAGAGAAGGGCACTGGGACTTGCTTTTAGGGAGCTCCTAATAAACCTGGCAAGTCAAAAGAGACCCACACCCAGCCACAAACCAGGGCACTATGTATGACCCAAGATGCTGAGAAACAGTCCAGATATTGAAGCTGCAGGGATTCCAAGTGTAAGTTATCAAGTGCTTTTTTTTTTTTAATGTGAAAGTTGCATTTTTAAAAAAAGATTTCATTTATTTATTTGACAGAGATCACAAGTAGGCAGAGAGGCAGGTAGGGTGGGGGCGGGGAGCAGGCTCCCCGCTGAGCAGAGCGCCTGATGCAGGGCTCAATCCCAGGACCCTGGGATCATGACCCGAGCTGAAGGCAGAGGCTTTAACCCACTGAGCCACCCAGGTGCCCCTCTCAAGTGCTTCTTATATATAGTTGGAAAAGTCTATGCTGAAAAGCATAGACTGAGCACTCTTGTCTGCTAACAAAAAATTGCCAGTTGCTGCAGTTTTCAGCATTCCACACTCATTCCTTAAAGTTTATTCCTTTAATTGTGCTGCATCTGACTCCCAAAAGTTCATATCCATATCTCTATGCTGAGGACTTTTTTCTAAAACTGGAAGTCTGCCTTGCCCAGGCATAGCAGATCAGAAGAACCTGGGGATTACAGTGCTGGGAACAGCTCTCAACTAATGACTCAGTAGATGGGAGTATTAACATCCCAGCTCCCTCACCCATCCATAGAGACAATTCCAAGATGTTTCTTCTTCTGTACTGGTTGCCAGAGTTCCCCCATCAGGGTTAAGGTCTAATCATCACTATGGTAGCTGGCTTAATAGCACACATTTTACTGCCTATCTTCCTTGTTCAATTCTCCACCCTCCAGATGCGAGTTTCTTAGGGCCGTGTCTCAAATAAGCAACCTGCACTCAAACCATTGTCTGAGAGTCTTCTTCTGAGAAAAACAACCAAGATACCAGTTGTTTAATGCCATATCCTTGGTGGGATGGACTGGCTGAGCAAATGTAACCCCACAGCAGATGAAAAATTTTTACCAAAACCCAATCTACTTGCAAAAACGGGTGTCTAGAAAAGGCATCAGAGCCAAGGACAATTTAGAGTTTGAAATGAGAGAACAAGTTGATCAACACAGAGTAAGGAATCTGTCTGACAAGAAATGCTTATTGTAGTGAGTTTTTCATATGAATTTGATGGCATCCAAGCTCCCCACTAACAAGGATGAAGCCTTAGACATTTGTGAAAACACAGTCATGCTTTTTTTTTTTTTTAAGATTTTTATTTATTTATTTGACAGAGATCACAAGTAGGCAGAGAGGCAGGCAGAGAGAGAGAGGAGGAAGCAGGCTCCCCACCAAGCAGAGAGGTCGATGCCAGGACCCTGAGATCATGACCTGAGCCAAAGGCAGAGGCTCAACCCACTGAGCCACCTAGGCACCCCACAGTCATGCTTTAAAGCAAGTTAGTGGCGGGGGGGGGGGGGGAAAGCCACTTGCCTAAAATGCCAAAAGATGGGTGCATTATCCACATTTAAGGTAACTCCTTTTTTCTTTTCTTTTTTTTTTAATTATTTAAGACCTTTATTAATGGGTGCTTGCTGTTTGTTGACTTTTTTTTTTTTTTTTAAATCAAGTTGTAAACTTCGATTGCAAATTAAAAATGAGGTTCTTAAAAATCTCAACTTGACCAGATATGAAAAAATATAAAAACCTTCAAAGCTGTATTGAGAAAAATCAGGCTTTTAAAAAAAACAAAACAAAAAACAAAACAAAACACCTCTGTCATTACCAAAAAGAAACATATTTAGGCTAAAATAATAAAAACCCCATGCCACATATAGTTCTTCTTATCTGGTCAATAGGCAAAAAGCAAGCATTTAAGGTCTTCAGCTCCAATCTTCTGTTCATTTCTTATTGTTGGAATTTCATCTTCATTTCTTCGTGCTGGGTGACTAAACTGAAAAATGACGGTAGAAATGGTAAGCTGGCGTTTACTCAGCCTTGGGAGCGGACGAATTCTCAGCTGGCGGATTGGCTGTTCCTGTCTCTTTGCCATCTTGTGGTTTAGGGTTATGTGGACGTCTGCCTCCGTAATTGAAGTTGTGGTGATGGGAGCGTGGAGGTGGCTGGGGACCTTGGGTCTCATCTCCTTGGTTTTCCTTATCTTCCTCATTGCCATCCTTTCTAGGCTGTCTTTAGTGAGGAGGCCCCCTGCGGAATTGTGGTCTATAACCCCGATACATATTGTCTGGCTGGTCTACCTTGTTCTCCTCCACGCTGGTTGTCAGCACCTTCCACCACTTCTCCCTGCACAGGACTGCTGGAATGCAGCAGTCGAAGCCCATAGGGTCTCCCCACGTAGAAGGTGCTGTCGCCTGTAGAGCCAGCGCTGTTGGGCCTGGCCTTTGGGAGCACTTTCTGATCCTCCCTCTTTTCCGAATTCTCACTATTCTGGGAATTGCCGGGAATTGCGTGGAGGACCCCTGGGACATGGATACCGTCTGTAATGGTTCAGGTCTGCTGCGTGTTTACTGCCTTGCGCAGGAACTCCACCAGGGCTTGTCACAGCTGCTGCCTCCACACCCTTTTCTCCTTCAACAACATCAAACTCCACACTCTCTTCATCTTCCTCGCATAGGTGCTTCCCAGAGTTATTCTTCTTTATGGCAATCTGGTGTACAAATACGTCTTCCTGGGTGACATTCCTGTTGACGAAACCATATCCGTTTCTTAGACTGAATCATTTTACTGTTCCCCAAACTTTCGCTGCAACGACCTTCCTGTCCCCGACAGCAGGTGCCGCGGATGGGAGGCCACCCGTGTTGCGGGGCTTGGTGCAGGCAGCGCTGGGGTGGGGGGCGGCGGCCGCGGCTCTTTCTCCACCCTGCTGCTCATGGCGGTGGGGATGGTGGCTGTGGCCGGCTGCAGCTCTCCCCCAGGGTGTGATGGTAACTAGGCCGGTGGTGGCAGTAGGGTTACTTAGAGCTCTGGGGGGGGTCCGCTCTCCGCTCCCGATCCAACTCGACTTCTTAGACTTAGTAGTTGGCAGTCACTGCCCAAAGGGCCATCTCTGTGCTGCCATACTCCCATGCTTCTCCTGGTTACTAGCCCCACCCCAAGCTGATCAGCTTTGGTATCTGCCCACTATTGTGGCTGTCAAGACGAATAGGCATATGAACCCCCTCATGTCAATCAAATCTCTTGCTGGGATTTTTCTCACTGGTGCTAGCAGGAAATGTGCTTTCCCCTCAGACTTCCCCAGGTATAAGGATGTGTGCTTGGAGCCGCTGTGGCCTTGTCTCCCGACCCTCATGGAGAAAGCCCATCTGCTCTTGACTAATAGCATGAGACTTACTCTGTCAAAACACATTTTCTGCAAAATGAAATGGTCTACTCCTTGTTTTCCACAAAAAAATCTAGGATTTAAGAAAAATGTTGTCAAATTTTCAATACAGATTTTTATCAAATTCTGGTAATATTTGTTGTTGTGTTATAGGTCCTAAGATAACCCCAGGTTTGATGATTGGCTAGGAGGACTCATAGGATTCAGAATGTAACTGTACTCACAGCTATGATTTATTATACCAAAAGAACACAAAGCAAACTACCAAAGAGAAAAGGCATATGGGGTAAAGCCCAGAGGAAAACAGGTTCAAGCTTCCCTTTCCCAATGGAGTCACACAGGATGAGCTTAATTCCTCCAGGGATGAATCATAACAACACATGAGAAATGTCTACCAGGGAAGTTCATTAGAGACTCAGTGCCCAAAGTTTTCACTGGAGGATGGTCACATATGTACACATCCTCTACCTAGTACATACAAAATTTCCAGATTCCCAGAAGGAAAGCAGGTGTTCACCATAAACCATATTGTTTGCTCAAATAGTTTAGGCAGAGCGAAGCACTCAAATCACTTACCTCAAGTTTTCTATAAGTGTAGGAAAATGACTATCATACAGATTCCCAGATTCCATCCAGAGAGCAACCTTTTAAGCAGGTTTTTCCAAAGATAGCAGTCTTGGACCTATTCTTTTCTGCACAATTTACCATTTAAGATACAGGATATCCTTTTATAATGGTGTAAGCAAATAAGACAAAATTACATATGTATCTTCTCATTGGATTCCTTTTCTCTCCTTTTGTTTTTTTTTTTTTTTCTAACCCTAAGAACATACAACGTAAAAGTCAATTTGGTAGAGATCCCTGCTTGAGGCTAAACTGTGGGACAATTGAGATAATCGTATGTCTTTTCTTTAATCTGTTAATATGGTGAATTATAGGAATAGATTCTCTGATGTTGAACCATCTTTGTATTCCTGAGTTAAAGCCAACCTAGGTCATGAACATTTGGGGGTTTAAATGCTGTTAAACTCCATTTCCTAATATTTTGTTTGGATTTTTAAATCCATGTATATAATGAGATTGGTCTATAACTTTCTTGCCCTATCTTTGTTTGGTATCCATATCACAAGGTAAGTTAGGAAGCTGTCTTTTTCCGTTTTCTAAAATATTTTAAATGAGAAAAGATTATTGATACTTATGGGTCTGGTAAAATGGGCCCATGAAACAATGTGGAATCTGTGTTTTTGGAAAGGAAGACTGTTTATTCTTACTGATTTTTTTTTCTTACTGATTTTATTATGAGTAATTCCAAAGAAATATAAGAGTAGAGAACATATCTCAAAAATCCCCATATACCTCTCACCTAGACACAATAATTGTCAAGATTTTGCCACATTTGTTTCACTCATTATATAAAAAAAACTAAGAACATTTTCCTGCATAACCAAAATTTCATTATCTTTATCTTCATTATTAGGTACCTAACAAAATTAAGTATATTTCTTGGATTTCACCTAATATCTAGATCATTATCAAATTTCCCATTTGGTTATATCAAAATGTCCTTCACAGTTGTTTGGAAGGAGATTAGGGATTACTAATTCAATTTCTTCAAAGGTTGCTAGTTTATTTAGGCCTTCCATTTCTTTGCGTCAATTTTGGTAATTTCTATTTTCTAGAAAATTATGTTTCATCCAAATTTCCCCACTAGCACTCCTGATTATTTTTGCTAGAGCTCTATCCATTGAAGTGCCAATTGCTGGTATCCCACTTTAAAAGGCTTAACACCCAGAATCATTACCTGAAAATTCCTCCTACAAAGGGTTCTCCAAATTAAGCCTGAGTTTGTAAACTGCTTGGATATTATTTTTCTACTACTCTTGATGATGAGGGAGGAGGTATTGAGTCCTTTTGGTGGATGCTAGCCCTAGGCCTGCCTTGTCCCAGTAGTTTCTTCACACCTTAACCACAGACCAAATAGCATACCTTATCCTCAAATCATCTGAAATATAATTTCAACTCACAGGACAGGATAAAAGAATTTTGAGCAAGGAGGGAACTTAGAAAGTATTTCATCCTGCTTATTTTACAGTTGAAGAAATTGAACTCCAGGATCAAAGTGATTTGCCCTACATCATATAATCAGTGGCAGGAAAGAAACTTCAGTGGAGTGTCAAGATAAAAGTGATTTTCAGGAGATTTAAAATATTTTAAATACTCCCCAAATTAAGCATTTCATTCCAGAGCTCTAAAGCCAATTTACATTGAAGCCAGCTGCCCAAAGCACAGTAATCACTTCCCTGGGCAATGCTCCCGTTCTTTTCCTTTCACAAGTCTTTGTATGAAAGTTAGCTTTACCAACCCATTTCATCTATGAGTAGGTATGTACATTTCATCTTTTCCAAACCTATGGTTAGCTGTACAGTGTAAGCAAAATCAGACCCAGGACCACTAGCTTCTCAATTCAGCCTAGGTTACAAAGGTGAAACCAAGGAGACTGTTGCTCTGGTAGATATTGTAGACAGAGAGGTAGAACTGGCAACCTCCGATAAGGATAGCACTTTCATGAAGGTGCAGAAAGTCTCTGCACTTTACAAGATGGCACAGATGCAAAAACAGATTAGAAACTACCTAAGTGACCTTGATTTTTAAATTTACTATAAAGCTACAGTAATCAAAACAGTGTGCCATTTCACTCATTAGGATGGCAATTATTAAAAAAAAAACAAAATAACAAGTGTTGGTGAAGATGTTGAGAAATTGAAATCCTTGTGCAATGCAGATAGAAATGTAAAATAGTTCAGTCACTATGGAAAACAGAATGGCAGTTCCCCATAAAAAACAGAATTAGCTTGGGATGCCTGGGTGGCTCAGTCCTTAAGTGTCTGCCTTTGGCTCAGCAGGGGAGTCCACTTCTCCAACTCTCTCTCCTTCTGCCCCTCTGCTGTCTCTCCCTCTCACTCTCTCAAATAAATAAATAAAATCTTAAAAAAAATTTTTTTTTTAAGATTTTATCTATTTGACAGAGAGATAGAGAGCACAAGTAGGCAGAGGGAGAGGGAGAAGCAGGCTCTCCACTGAGCAGGGAGCCTGATGCTGGGCTCAATCTCAGGATCCTGGGATCATGACCTGAGCTGAAGGCAGATGCTTAACCAACTGAGCCACCCGGGTGCCCTAAAAAAAAAAAAAAAAAAAAAATTTAAAACAGCTTATGACCCACCAATTCTACTTCTGGGTATATGCCCAAAGGAATTGAAAGCAGGATCTCAAAGAGATATTTACACACTCATCTTCACAGCAGCATTGTTCACAATAGCCAAATGATGGAAGCAACCCAAGTGTACATCTGCTGATGAATGGATAAAGAAATTATGGTATATTCATACAACGGAGTATTGTGTAGCCTTAAAAAAAGGAAATCCTCCAATATGTGAGAACATCCGATGAAACTTGGGAATATTATGCTAAGTGAAACAAGTTAGACACCAAAGGACACATATTGTACAATTCCATTTAATATGTGGTAACTAAAACAGTCAAACTGTTAGTTAGAAGCAAAGAGTAAAAGAGTGGTTGCCAGGGGATGGGAAGAGAGGGAAAGTAGTTCCTATCAACGGTTATAAAATTTCTCCCATGCAAAATGAATTCTAGAAATCTGCTTTACAACATTGGGCTATTGATAAAAATACCATATTGTACACCTGAAAATCTGTTAAGGTGGGGGGAGCTGGGTGGCTCTGTGGGTTGGGATCCAGCTGTGAGCCCAGTGCCAGGCTCCCTACTCAGTGAGGAGTCTGCTTGTCCCTTTCCCTCTGCTCTTCCTGCTACTCACTCAAGCACTCTCAAATAAATAAATAAAATCTTAAAATCTGTTAAGAGGGTAGATCTCATATAAAGTGTTCTTACCATAATAAATTAAAAAAAAAAAAGGAGAGTGGTTGTCTGAGGCTGGGTAGAGAGAATGCAGTTATTGTTTAATGGATACAGAGTTTCAGTTTTCCAAAGTGAAAAAAGTTCTGTGGCTAGATGGTGGTGTTAATTGCACAACAATGTCAATGTACTGACTCTGAACCCTACACTTAAAGAGTTAAATGATAATTTTGTTAGTGTGTATTTTACAGTTTTTTTTAAAAGATTTTATTTATTTATTTGACAAACGGAGATCACAAGTAGGCAGAGAGGCAGGCAGAGAGAGAGAAGGAAGCAGGCTCCCTGCTGAGCAGAGAGCCCGATGCGGGCTCGATCCCAGGACTCTGGGATCATGACCTGAGCCGAAGGCAGAGGCTTTAACCCACTGAGCCACCCAGGCGCCCTGTATTTTACAGTTTTAAGAAAATAACTTAAAAACAAACAAACAAAAAAAACAACAGTTTGGCCCTAACATAAAGATACATAGAACAGTTAACAAAATAGAGTCCAGAAACAGCAACACACAAAGCCAAGGTAATTCAACAAACAAAAGGCAGGGTTCTTTTTCTCTTTCTTTCTTTCTTTCTTTTTTCTTTTCTTTTTTCTTTTTTTTTTTTTTTTTTTTTTTTTTTTTTTTTTTTTTTTTTTTTTTTTTTTTTTTTTTTTTTTGCTTTTTTTGTTTTTTTTTTTTTTTAAACAAATGGTGGCGGAACTCCTCTGTTTTCAAACTGAGAACAAAAACAAACAAAAAAACGAATCGCAACCTCTACCTGACACCCCAATGAAAAATTCCAATAGATTCTAGACTTACACGTAAAAGTTCTAGAGGAAAACACAGGAGAAAATTTTCCAGGAGTTTGGAGTAAGCAGAGATTTCTTAGCACAGAAAAAGCAAACCACACGAAAAACTGATCGATCAACTTCACTAAAATTAACTGCTTTGCACAAACCACCATCAAAATAATGAAACGACCCAGCTCAGGAGAAAATACTCGGAATTATATATAACAGAAGATTTGTATTTAGAACATACACATATCACCTGTTTAACAGAGCATTTGTACTCTGAACTCCCGCATTCAATGGTAAGACGAACACGAATACAACATGGGCAAAGGTCTTGAACTGACTTCACAAGATGAATGGGCTTGAACAAAGACTGTCCCTGCTATGCTGACGCCAGAGAGAAGACGGACGCACACCTAAGGCCTTTGAAGTGAAACAGTCTAAGAGGAAAAGAGTGTCATAACTACGCCTTGAGAAAACGAAAACAGGCCAAACGATCCGTCCGTTCACTGAACCTCGATTTCATTTCTCACGGCTTGCTCGCAGGTGTAGACAACACGGAAGCATCGCGATACCGGAAAATGCACGCACACTCACGGATCTTGAGGGAGGACTAAAGGAATCAGAGAGCGCAGGCGTGATCAGAGCGCCCAGATTGGGCGACTGACTCTACCGCGAGGAAAGGGGTGGGGCAAAAGAAGACTAGCTCAGGTAGAGGAGCGCCGGGCCAGAAGCTCCTCGGGAGCTCCCAGACCCGCCCACCTGCGCGCGCACTCTTCGGTTAAACACCCCCTTCGAGGCTGTGCTCTCGCGGTATTTGTCCCGACTCTCGCGGGGTTTAGCGTGGCACTGGGAGGCCGGCCTAGGGGAGGGGGTGGTGGTCGGTTAGTGGCGTTGGGCTCCGGCCGCTGCGGTGGCAGCGCTTTCCCCTCAGCTCACGGAGAGCTGCTCAGGCTGGAGGCCAACCAGGTGAAGAGCTCGCCCGCATGTGTGCGCGCTCTTTGGGAGTCGGGAGGCCCGGGGCTGGAGGGAACCCCTGCTCGGCCTCCCGTGGTATCGCGACAGGCCGGCGCGAGGCGATCGAGGCGCGGGCTCCGCCCCAGCCCCCGCCCTAGCTCCCGCCCTGATTGCTTTCCTCCCCCTTTCTCGTAGCTCTTGCCGCCGCCTCGGTCGCGATGGGGGCGCAGGACCGGCCGCAGTGCCACTTCGACATCGAGATCAACCGGGAGCCGGGTGAGCGGGAGGCTGGGCTCCTGCGGGGGCCTGGACCATCCTTGGGGAAGGGGAGGGGTCTACTCTCATCAACCCTCCCCCAACCCTTTTTGGGAGCGGGTAGGCGCAATCAGCACTACCTTTGCTCCTGAGCGAAAATCATTGGGAGAGGAGAGCGGCCGGAATCTGCCACT
Source organism: Enhydra lutris kenyoni (assembly GCF_002288905.1). Lineage (NCBI taxonomy): Eukaryota > Metazoa > Chordata > Mammalia > Carnivora > Mustelidae > Enhydra > Enhydra lutris. The sequence goes on from NW_019154150.1 coordinate 15,236,022, forward strand.
CCCATCCCACTCAGGGTCCGGGTCTCGCCTTCCGAAGCCCCTTGCCGGGACAGTAACGCCTTGCACCCCCGGACTGAGTGTTCGTACCATCCCTGGCGCCAAAGGGAAAGGGTGCAATCTGTCTCGGACTTTTTCTGTCTCAGGGTCTCTAAGGGGACAATCACTCCAATTCCTATTTCTGGTATTTTTCTCTGCTCTGAGGTTTGGATTCGTATATTCTGTATTTCCTAATTCTTGTATATCAGTAGGTTAACTCCCATCTCTATTTTTCTTTAAGTATCTTTAGCCAGAATTTCTTGGTTCATGGGGAAATGACTTCTTGAAAGTCTTATGTGATAAAGCGAAGTGTTCTGTACCAACAGAGACTTGCAGCACGCATGCATTTAGCATTAATGCTTCGTCCTTCAAGGAATCCAGCCATTCCTTAATATATATTACTGAAAATAAAGTATTTTTTTCTAAATGGTAGTTGTTTCATTTTAAATAGCAGAGCCTGCCGGGTTCCGAACTGTTTTCTTAACCTTTTTTTTTTTTTTTTTTTTTTTTTTTTTGGTATCTGTGACATAAGTTTTAGTTGGAAATAAATATGCAGTCTTTGTGCAGCATCTTGTCCAGCAGATTCTTGAGAGCCTGCTGCTGTCCAAGACTCTGGGGATATAGCAATGAATAAAACAAAGGACTCTTCCTTGTAGTTTGTATTCTGCTGGGAGAAGACAGACCATAAACAAGGGGAAAAAAATACAGTGGCTTGTAGTAGGGGTACTGTTTTAATATGTTGGTCAGAAAAGGCTATTTTGAGATGACAGGCAAACATCTGAAGCAGAGGAGGGGGTAAGCCTTCCTGGATGTCTCTGAGGAGCATTTCTGGCCAAGGAAGTTAGTACAAAGGCACTGAGGAGGGAGTGTGCTTTGGTGTTTGAAGAACTGCCAGAAGCCCAGGGTGGAGTAGAGGAGGGATGAGAGTAGCAGGAAATGGCTATAGACCACAGTAAGGACTTTTGACCCTGTGAGATAAGATATGGAAGGATTTTGAGCAAAGGAATGTTGTGATCTTAGAAATTTGGTTGCATTCTCTGTGTTTAATATTTTGAGCCTTGATCTTAATCCTTATCCTGTAGTGAGTCTGTGCTTCAGATAACAGGGCTTACTTTTTTTTAAGAATTAAAAATAGCAAATTGAACATATTAAATAAAAAAGCTATTTCCCACTGTCAAAAAAATTAAAAATAGACTCATGAAAAGTATTCATATCCTAGATTTGCAAATAACCTTTGTTATGAAAAAGCTCCAGAATGTGTTTGTTAAATGTAGAACGAATTTCATGCTTATACTGTTCTGCATTAAACCAGTTGATAATTGGCAATTTCATATGGTTCAATCTCCTATATAATACTTCAAGCACTTTTCAGTATATTACCTAAATAGTAGGTACTTGATTTTTACACAACTTTTAAGGATCACTTCAGCTGTTCAAGTGAGGTACCCTGCTTTGTAAGATTTAACCATTAGTAAGTATGTCATTGAGTACTTAGCCAAGTGATATTCTTGATTTCTTGTATTGTTAATACTTTACTTACTGTAAATAGAAAGTAGTATCAAAGATCCTTTAGGAGTGACCATAATGACCACATTAATGAGAGATCAAGAAGTACTGATAAGGGGCACCTGGGTGGCTCAGTTGGTGAAGCAACTGCCTTCAGCTCAGGTCATGATCCCGGAGTCCTGGGAGTGCCCCATGGGGAGGTCCCTGCTCAGCAGGAAGTCCGCTTCTCCCTCTGATCCTCCCCTTCTTGTGCTTTCTCATTTTCTCTCTCAAGTAAATAAAATCTTTTTTTTTTTTAAGATTTTATTTATTTATTAATTTGACAGAGAATGACATCGAGAGAGGGAACATAAGCAGAGGGAGTGGAAGAGAGAAGTAGACTTCCTGCTGAGTAGGGAGCCCGATGCGGGGCTCATCCAGGATGACCTGAGCTGAAGGCAGATGCTTAACGACTGAGCCACCTAGGCGCCCCTCAAATAAGTAAAATCTTAAAAAGTTCTGATAGAAATTGAGTTGAATGCAGCACAGTATGTATTGTTTTCTATTACTATCCATGGAAATTTGTATGTTTTATAGTAATTTATCAAGGCTTTTGAATTACAAAATGAGTTTAAGTTGGTTCCTATTTGAAATAATTCCAGGACTATACTTTAGGATTTTTTTTTTCAGAAGGTTTTTAATTAAGATTTTAATTTCTTCAAAAGTTGCAGAACTCTTCATCTTATTTCTTCTTGAGTGAGTTTATCTGTGGGATTTGTAGTGATAGCTCTTCTTTCATTCCTAATATTGATAATCTGTGCCCTTTGTCTTTTTTCCTTGGTCTCTGGCTAGAGGTTTATCACTGTCATACTTACCATTTCAGAAAACTAAATTTTGGTTTTGTTGATCTTTTCCCCCTATTTTCTTCCAGTTTTAATGATTTCTGCTCTTCATATCTTTTCTGTTGCTTGCTTTGGGTTACTTTGCTCTTTTTCTAGTTTCTGTAAGTGCAGATTTGTATTGTTGACTCGAGACCCTTTTCCAGTATAAGGATTTAATGCTATAAATTTCCTTTATATGCATGACCCCACAAATTTTGACATATTGTTCATTTTCTTTCAGCTCAGAATATTTTCTCTTTTCCCTTGAGGTTTAGTCTTTGGCTCAAGAATTATTGAGAAGTGTTTTAATTTCAGAGTACTTGGCTATTTTGCAGTTTTTGTGTTAATGATTTTTACTTTAATTCCATTATGGTTGGAGAACATACTTTATATGATCTCAGTTCTTCTAAATTTATTAAGGTTTGATATGTTCTATTTTAGTGAATTTCCCATGTGCACTTTAAAAGAATATATATTCTGCTGTTTTTCCATGGAGTGTCCTATAAATGTCAACTTGAGTCAGTTGGCTAATGGTGTTGTTCAGTTCTTCCATATCCTGGCAGATTTTTTTGTCTTCTTGTTCTATTGTTTACCAAGAGAGGAATATCGAAGTCTCCGTCGATAATTGTGGATTTAATTTCTTCTTTGAGTTCTGTTAGTTTTTGCTTTATTTTGTTTGAGGCTTTCTTATTAGTTGGATGCATATTCATTTAGGATTGTTATGTCTTCCTAACGAATTGACCCTTTTATCGTTATGTAATGACCCTTGTTATTCCTGGTAATTTTTCTTGCTTGGAAACCTGCTTTGTCTGTTATGAATACTGCTACTTCATTTTTTTGTTAGTGTTTATCTGGTATGTCATTTTCTATCCTACTTTTAACTTATATTTAAAGTGTGTTTCTTGGGGTACCTTGCTGGCTCATTTGGTGGAGCATGAGGCTCTTGATCTCGGGATTGTGAGCTCAAGCTCCATGTTGGATGTAGAGATACTTGAAAATAAAATCTGGTGCACCTGTGTGGCTCAGTCGGTTGAGTCTCCAGCTCTTGAATTCAGCTCAGGTCATGAGCTAGTGGGGCCCTGCATTGGGTGTGGAGCCTGCTTGGGATTCCCTCTCCCTCTGCTCCCCGTCACCCCCCCCCCAAAAAAAAAACCTTGAAAAAATAAAGTGGGTTTCTTACAGATGGTAAATAGATGGGTCTTTTTTTTTTTTAACCCATTCTCATAATCTTTTAATCAGTATACTTAGGCTTTTACACTTAGTGCAATTATTATTTGTTTGGATTTGTCTTAACTGTTTTTGCTTCCTCTGTTTTCTTGCATTCTGGGTTATTTGAATATTTTTTAGTATTTCTTTTAAATTTTTCTGTTGACTTTTTGATGATCTTTATAGGGTTTTTTTAGTGGTTGCTTTAGAGATTATAATATATATCCTTGGCTTTTCACGGTGTACTTAGAATTAATATTTTACCACTTCAGGTGAAATGTTGAAACCATCCCACTATGTAATAACCCTTTACAACCTTTTGTTGTATTGGTTATATGTATTACATCTACAAACATTGAAAGCCTTTGCCTTCAAATGTCACACATAATAGCTTAAGAGGAGGAAAAAATACTCTCATTATTAACTCACGTGTTTACATTTCTGATTCTTTTTTGTTCATTTTTGAAGTCTTATGTTCCCTCTGGTATCATTTCCCTTTCACCTGAAGAATTTGTTTAAAGCATTTCTTTCAGAGCAGAACTTTGGCAATAAGTTCTCTTTATTGGTTTTCTGGTTTTGGTTTTTCACCTGAGAATTTTACTTTGCCTTCTCCTTTTTTTTTTTTTTTTTTTTTAAGATTTTATTTATTTGACAGACAGAGATCACAAGTAGGCAGAGAGGCAGGCAGAGAAAGAGAGAGGAGGAAGCAGGCTCCATTCTGAGCAGAGGGCCCAATGCAGGGCTCGATCCCAGGACCCTGGGATCATGACCTGAGCTGAAGGCAGAGGCTTTTTTTTTTTTTTTTTAATTTGACAGAGAGAGAGATCACAAGTAGCCAGAGAGTCAGGCAGAGAGAGAGAAGCAGGCTCCCCGCTGAGCAAAGAGCCCAATGCGGGGCTGGATCCCAGGACACTGAGATCATGACCTGAGCCGAAGGCAGCGGCCCAATCCACTGAGCCACCCAGGCGCCCCAAAGGCAGATGCTTTAACCCACTGAGCCACCCAGGCGCCCCTCTTCTCCTTTTTTTTTTTTTTGTTTGATTTCCAAGGGGAAATCTTTTTTTTTTTTTTTTTTTAAAGATTTTATTTATTTATTTGAGAGAGAGACAGTGAGAGAGAGCATGAGCGAGGAGAAGGTCAGAGAGAGAAGCAGACTCCCCGCAGAGCCGGGAGCCCGATGCGGGACTCGCTCCTGGGACTCCAGGATCATGACCTGAGCCGAAGGCAGTCGTCCAACCAACTGAGCCACCTAGGCGTCCCTCCTTTATTCTTGAAAGATATTTTCAGTAGTTAAGGAATTTTGGGTTGATGATTACTTTTTTTTAGCACTTGAAAAATGTTCCTTCTGGTCAGTTTGGTTTCTGATAAGAAATCTGTAGTCATGCAAATTTTTGTTGCCCCATATGTAATGTGTTGTTCTGGTGTGATTGCTTTTGAGATTTTTATTTTGTCTCTAGATTTCAGCAGTTTTATTGTGATGTGTGTGGGTGTGAATTTCTTTGGTTTATTCTCTTTAGGGTTTCTGATCTTCTTGAATCTTTGTCTTTTGCGAAATATAAGACATTTTCAGCTACTGCTTCTCCAGATAGTTTTCTGTCCAACACTCTTTTTCCTATCTTTCCAGGACTTTGATGACACAAATAAATCTTTTGATGTATTTTTTGAAGTCTGAGGCTTTGTTCAGTTTTTAATTTTTTTTCCTCTCTGTTTTGCACATTGAATAATTTCTATTAATTGGTTTTAAGTTCACTTTTTCCTCTGTCATCTTCATTGTATTGTTGAGCCCATCTCGTGAATTTTTAATTTTGACCATTTTATTTATTTTTTTAATTTTGTTGTGGTTTTGCTTGAGATTTTGTTTTTCCATTCATTTTAAGAATATTTGTACTTAACATAGTGTGGTTGAAATAGCTGCTTTAAAGTCTTTGTCTAGGGGTGGTTGGGTGGCTCAGTCAGTTAAGCATCTGCCTTCAGCTAAGGTCATGATCCTGGAGTCCCAGGATTGAGTCCTACATTGGGCTCCCTGCTCATCGGGGAGTCTGCTTCTTCCTCTGCCCCTCATCCCGCTCTTGTGCTCTCTCTCACGCTGTCTCTCTCAAATAAATAAATAAAATCTTTAAAGTCTTTGTCTAACCATTTCTAGCATTGGTATTATAATAGAGTTGCTGTTTTTGCCCTTTCCTTATGGAATATGAGATTTTCATGGTTCTTTAAATGACAATAAATGTTGAATTGTATCTCGGACATTTTGTGTATTATGTTACATGACCCTGGGTCTAGTTTAAATCCTGTGGAGAGCCCTCACTGTTGGTGATGATGATGATTCTGTAGCAGGCAGTAAGCCTGGTTAGGTTTAGCCGGCAACCACCTTCTGCTGTTCAGAGTCATACCCACACATGTATAATGTTATGGTTGAGCCCTGGAGTTCATAACACCATGGGACTGTTTTCTTGAGGGAGCTCCCTCTTCTTTGAGATTTCCCTAATATATTCTGGCCCTTAGGGACTCCCTTTTTTGGTCATCCAGCCAGAAAGCCAGGGTTTTAGTTTCCTTACTCTACCATGTGCTTCTTATAAATATGTCTGTCTCTGAGGCTAAGTGGCAAGAGAATTGAGAGTTAAAGAGCAGCGGGGATTCTTCTGTGCTCTTAGGAGCACAGTTCCTCTAGTCAGAAGGATTCTTTGCCTCCCTTGAAGTTTTATGTGCTTGTCCGGTCACCACTGTTCTTGCCACCATCCCTGTGGAATTGCCTAGGAGCTAGAACTAGAGAATGGAAAGAACTGAAAGAAAACGAGATTTCCCCCATTCACTGTCACCTGTAGGGGTCTCTTTCCTCAGAGCTCTTCTGTACCCAGAGTGCAGTTCCAGGTTTCAGATTGCTTTTGATTCCCAGCCACAAGATAAGGTAGGAAAACAAAATTCATTACTAATTCGGTGGACTTTTTTTGTGTTACTTCCCCAGTCTGCCTGCTTCATTTTTTTTTTTCAGTGCTTAGATAATTGTTCCATGCTTTCTGTCCAAGGTTTCTTAGTTGCTTTCAGTGAGAAAGGTAGGGTGGAGTGTATTTATTCCATTTTTATTAAACCTGGAATTCCTTATAAATGTCTAAAAATGTTAACCGACAGAAATTAGCCAGTCATTTTTCATTGTCTTTACAAATAAGCTCTTGTTTCCTGAAGGCATTACTTTTTGTGTGAAATGTGGTACCCAGTTTGGAAGTGTGTGTGTATATATATGAAATCCTCATTGATTTCACATTGACAACTTCATTTTTCTGACAGACTTAACCTTAACCTTCTCTGGTTAAATGTTCTCTAGGGTTAGTGAGAGCCTCCCAGGGTGAGCATGAAATAGTCATCTTGTTTTTCCCTTTTTGGTGCCTCAGAAGCTTGCATTTTCCTTGCCTTATCATTCAGATCCTTGGAGTCCAAGGAACCAGGTCTTAGATATCTGCCAATAAACTGATTTAATCCAGGTTAGTCAAGAATGGCCATTATGGGTTTTTTAAGTACATATGAGGGAGTTATCAGTAAGTTAAGTGAGGGTCATAGGTTGCCTTTATCACAACCTTGCTACGAGGGTACACCAAAAGTCACATTTTACCATACATAGACATTAGCAAACAAGTATGCCCACACATAAGAAAAAAAAGTTCTGTAAGTTTGATGGTGTCCCAGTTCTGTTTTCTTTCAGTGCTCCCGGCACTTCTTATGTCATAGATTCCTGCTCTTGAATATTGTCCTGCAAATGTTTGTCAGGTACCAGAATACTGTAAACATGTGGCTAGCCTCGGGATTTTTTGGTAGACCCAACCTCAGGTTCTACTCCAGTTGGTGACCCTCCAGATTCATTTGTCGTGTTAATGTAAGGGTATGGAATAGCACCAGATAGCTCCAGATATTTTTGTTCTGTCTGTATATCACTAGTTCCGAACATCACTGATTTACCAGTAAAAACCCATTTCTAACGTGCATGTTGCTAGTAATAAAGCCCCAGGTTGATCAGAGATAGAATAGCAAAAGTATTTTTAGTAGCCATCTCTGAGGTGTGGCTTTTGATTCTCACTTTTAGAGGGTATTTCTTTCTGGTTAAAGTTTAAAAACTCATCATTTATTATTTTTTTTTTCATGATTCCATCAACATTTATGTAAGGTATTTCAAAGTAAATTACAGTTATACTACATTATAATAGTAAAATGATATAGACCTTTTGTTTTCAAATTGCAAGATGGCTTTCATTAGGGCCTAGGGTGTCAGACACCCATTTGTTCACTCTGATGACGCAACAGATATAATTCACAAGCAGTCAAGAAAACCTGTCTTCTACACCAGACATAACTGAGATTTGCAAAAATGTAAAATGATGACACATTAAAACCTCTTGTTCATTTTTGAAAATATAAATTATTAAAAATATTTGTGTTGGGACACCTGGGTGGCTCACTGGGTTAAATCCTCTGCCTTCTGCTCAGGTCGTGATTCCAGAGTCCTGGGATCGAGCCCCGAATTGGGCTCTCTGCTTGGCAGGGAGCCTGCTTCCTCCTCTCTCTCTGCCTGCCTCTCTGCCTACTTGTGATCTCTGTCTGTCAAATAGATAAATAAATAAAATCTTAAAAAAAAGTTTGTGTTAACATATAATGAGTTTATTAAAAACTGATTAACGTTTCTCCATTTTAATTTCTATTATGGTAAATATCAATAGATACAACCCATACAAAAAATCTTTAAGGTCCTCAGTAATTGTTAAGAATATAGAGGGGTGGGGCACTTGGGTGGTTCAGTTGGTTAAGTGGCTGCCCTTGGCTTAGGTCAAGATCTCAGGGTCCTGAGATCAAGTCCCCAGATCAGGTTCCCTGCTCATTGGGAAGTCTGCTTCTCCATCTCCCTCTGCTTGTGCTCTCTCACATTCTCACTCAAATAAATAAAATCTAAAAAACTATATATGGGGGGGGGGTTCCAAAAGCAAAAAGTTTGAGAACTACTGTTCTAGACACATGCTTTCACAGAATGCAAGCATTGGGCTTTATTTACAGATGTTTTGAACTTTTCTTTTGGCTATTATTTCACATTTATAAGAAGCTGAAAAATAAAATAAAAATCACCCATCTGTCCTTTATACAGAATCACCTCTTTACATTTTATTCCATTTGCTTACTTTTTTCTGCACATGCAATTTTTTCTGAATCATCTGAGGGTAAGTTACCTACATCATGGCTCTTTACTCATAAATACTTCAGTGTATTTTATTTAGCATATTTGTTTAGAATGGAGATGTTGCATAAGTGCAATGTAATTATCAACTTTATAAATTTGCATTGATGTGATACTTTAATCTACCATCTCTGTTCCTTCCATTTTTGTGATTGGCCCAAAAAGTCAATTATAGTATTCTTTCTCTTCCAATACAAAATCTAGTTTAGCATCAGATACTGCATTCAGCTGCCATGTCACTTTATTCTCCATTTTTATACCTTTTTTCTATTTTTTTTTTCTTTTATGACATTGACATTTTAGAGGAATACAGTGCCATTCCTCTTTTTTTTTTTTTTTTTTTTTAAAGATTTTATATATTTATTTGACAGAACACAAGCAGAGGGAGAGGGAGAAGCAGACTTCCCAATGAGCAAGGAGCCCGATGGCAGGGCTCAATCCCAGGACCCAAGATCGTGACCTGAGCCGAAGGCAGTCATTTAACAGACTGAGCCACCCAGGTTCCCCGAAGTTTGTTTTCAAAAGTGATAACCAGGGTATTTTTTTAGAGGAATGATTGGCTTTGGAAATTTTTTTTTTTTAATGTAGGCCTCAGAGCAATATTATAAAAACCTGGTAATTTATCAAAATAGATAAAAATAGATAAAGATAAAATATATAATAGATAAAAATATATATCTGAAATTGGTGTTTCTACTTCATTGATTAAAATTCACAAGGATCCAAGAAACAGTTGAAAATGGAGTACTACTTGTGACTTTGGGCAAGCCACCTGACCTCTTTATAGAATGGAAATAACTGTCAGTTTTGTCTTAATGTGGCTTTAAAGGTAGCACAGCAAAATTTGCTTATATTCAGAATTTCCCTTTAAACATCAGAGTCATCATATTTAAGATAGTTTCTGCTTTGAGAGTGAGGCATGTGGGGATCTGGTATGTACTAAGGGAACAGGAGAAAGGCATTTGCTATCTCATCCTCACCCTGGTCCTGAGCTTGTGAATAGAGTGACTGGATGCATTGGTCTCCACTATTTAGATAATTTCTTCCCTTTTTGTATACTCAGAAATTAAATAGGACTCCAGTGTAGTGGTAGTAGTAAAGTTGTTGGGAAGAATAATAAAATAATGCAACCAGCTACCTTACAGATAGTATTTTTATAAAATGAATTTATTGTGATGGCATGGATTAATTAAGGAACATGGTTTTAATTAGGCAGACTGCCGTTTGTGTTACAACAATCAGATAACAAGGTAGGGAGCTAGTATAGGAAACAAAGGCAGTTGAACAGCACTGCTCTTCTAAGTTATTCGAGTCTGTCCTAACTAATCTGAAAAACCACTGGAAGGATTATGCTAGTGAGAGTGCTGGGAAAAGGGGACAGAGTGAGGTGCGATCAGTTGTAGGATTTCCACAGTGATGTTGAAGTTTTACAGTGTACGACAGTGTACGCTTATAGCTAAAAACATGCCTTTATTAGTGATAACTCCTAACGAAAAAATCATTCTTCTTCTTTTTTTTTAAAGATTTATTTATTTATTTATTTGATAGAGATTACAAGTAGGCAGAGAGGCAGGCAGAGAGAGAGGAAGAAGCAGGCTCCCCACTAAGCAGAGAGCCCAATGCGGGGCTCGATTCCAGAACCCTGGGATCATGACCTGAGCTGAAGGCAGAGGCTTTAACCCACTGAGCCACCCAGGTGCCCCCGAAAAAATCATTCTTAACTGCAATCTTAAATTCCCTTTTCTCCCACCTCCCATTTTCCCATAGAAACCATTGTTTTTATATGTGATTTTTGATAATGCAGTGTTTCTTTAAATGCTATCGTGTTAGTTGCAGAGCAGACTGTTACTTGTAAAGAATCTGGCACGGTATCTGACATGATTTTTTTTTAAGTTGCTTTAATTATTGTGTGTGCCTGAACATGAGCCTGTACCCTGAGTCAAGTACATGGCTCTCATATTAAGGTATTTAGACAGACCTTTGTAAAGATTAAGCCTTTTTGTTCACATTTTAGGAAAAAGACTTGTTTCAGGTTTCTGTAAGCAAAAGGGTTTGGTGTGGTTTCTTGCCCTTTTTTTGGTTTGTTCGTTCATTCATTCAGAAATTGGGCCTGAAGAATGCAGTAATAACACCAGGCCTGATTGCATGGTTTTGAAGGCAGAAACATGGATTTTTATGGGGACTTTGAGAGGAGAAAGTTGACTTCATAGCACCCGCCTTTCCCTCCCCTTTCTCTTCCTCAACCCCAAGTGAAATATACAAACTTTTTTTTCCCCTTTTCTGCCTTTAACATAAGATGGCTGTTCCTTGTCTAACTCGTACCTCCTACCACCTCCCGCCCCCCCACCTTGAATCCCTGTGCTTTTCTGTTACTTTTCTACCTTTGTTGATATTTGTCAGTGTTGTTGCCAGGGAATTGTGACTGGCATTAGTGGTATGAACTAGCTGTCCACTACCATTCCTTACAGTTCTCTTTTGCACAGCATGTATGGAGTCTTCCCAGAATATATCTTTCAGCCTGAATCCTTGGGAGAATTTAGCGCTTACACAGATGGTCAGGTGTTCATTAAACACTTAGCTTACGGGGAATAAAAGCAGATGGAAACTAAAGAGATTTCTTTAAATAGGCAGAAAAAAGCTCAGGCTAAAAAGGGGAAGACTTGGGTGACTGACAGAGTTATCTAGAACTGAGGTAATGCTTTCAGAATTATCTCAGAAATTGCATTCAGAACCACTAGCTATGAATGCCTGACTGTACGCCTTGCTACAGGTAGTTCCCTATTTTAGTTTGTGTTCCAAGAGACTGTGTCTTAAGTAGATTGCTATTTGGTGAAATCCCAAATTCCTGTTTCCAGTCCGTACAGACTTGCACAAATCACTGAAGCATTATTCTTAATTAGATAATTTGTGTAAGTAGAAGGCCTAAAAAGGGTAGATCTCTGTATTCAGGTTGGGTACCTCATATGATGGGGAAAAGGGAAGAGTTATGTCCCTAAATTAAACTCCAAGAAGGGATCCGCATAGGTAATGTAATTAATGCGAAGACCCTGATGTTTTCATCAGAAACTGCAGTGACATTAGCAGTTTGGAAGTTACCCAAACAGACAGCCCAGACGGTGTGAACTACTACAACTACTGCTCTCTGTCTGTCTCCCTGCTCTTACCTAGCTGTTGTCATCACCTGAAAAACTTGGTGTTTTTTTCTAGAAGTCTAATTCTGGGAGTAGAAGAAGGAGACTGTGAAGAGCAGAAATAAACCAAGGGTACCTAGCTTCTGCCCCAAGACAATCATCTTTCCCAGAGAGCCTGAATTTTTCCACTTAACTGTTAAATGCATACTGCAGTTCTGTTAAACACTGAAATAAATGAGATCAGTTTGGGCAAATAAGCATCTCCTTTTAAAGAATGCTATCATTTCTAAGAAGGTTTGTTTTTATACATGACCTGAACTTCATGCAGCAAGACTCCTTTCTTTAATTGCTCAATGAGAGAGCCAGTCCAGGAGTGTGTGTGGGACAAGGGAGAGTTATGATGTTAGAACCTAGGAAGACAGCTGAGTATATTGGAAAGAGCACTGGTTGAGGACTCAGAAGACCAGGCTCTCGCTCTGCTCATTTCTATATAGGTGGCCTTTGATAAGTCACATTATTAATAGCTGTGATAATACTAGTATGTGTGTGTGTGTGTGCGTAAAAAAATTTTTTAAAGTAGGCTCCATGCCCAGTGTAGAGCCCAACTCAGGGCTTGAACTCAACCCTGAGATCAACACCAGAGCTGAGATTGAGAGTTGGATGCTTAACCGACTGGGCCACCAGGTGCCCCAAAACCATGTATTTTTAGGTTGCCTTAGTCCGCACAATATTATGATGTAAGATTTATACCCATTTTACAAATGAGGAAACTCAGAGAGACTATTTGATCCAAGATCATATAGCTAGAAATTGATAGCCAGGTCTCTAGCCTAGGTTTTCTTTCTTATCTATTATACCATGGCTGCTGTGCAAAACCTAGGAATTAGTGTGGTGACATTTTTTTTTTTTAAAGATTTTATTTATTTATTTGACAGAGAGAGACACAGCGAGAGAGGGAACACAAGCAGGGGGAGTGGGAGAGGGAGAAGCAGGCTTCCTGCAGAACAGGGAGCTGGATGCGGGGTTCGATCCCAGGACCCTGGGATCGGGGCCTGAGCTGGAGGCAGACGCTTAATCGACTGAGCCACCTGGGCACCCCAGTGCCATGACATTCCTTGAAGAGCAGATTGGAGGGGAGTGCTGAGTCCTAGGGTACATTAGGATATTTGTTGGCCAGGGAGTGGAGCACCTGAGATGGGAAGGTTGGATATGGCAGTAGGGAATTCCTAAACAAAAAAGTATTTCTGAAATGTATCTTCCATTATCATTGTATACAGGAAGGGATGAAAAACTCCTTTTACTTCTTCCTCCCTTCCTAGAATTTTAGCTAATACTCTTAGTTATTTGCTTAATTACATCAAAATTATGGAACAGGTAGGCTTTCTTGGCTGTCCTCCGAACTTAATCACCACTTACAACACTGTTTGTTAGAAAATGTTTTCCATATTCCAAACCGCCAATTTAAAGAGGGTTTTTTAAACATGTAAGATTTAAAATGGAGATTGCCAGTGTTTATGAATGACACATTAGGAAAAGAAAGGAATATTACAGTCATTAAAGCTAATTTGCAAGTTCTAAACAATGTGACCTGAACTCTTGCTGCATCTGTTTGGCACATTTTAAGCTGAAAAGGGCTTCATTGTTTTTTTCTGTTAGTAAAAATAGTACATGCTCATTATAAAAATTCCGGTAATATTTAAAAAGTTAAACCTGCCTTAAAATCCTGCCATGGAGAGGTAATCACAACCTTTTCTGAACTTTTTTTCAATTTATTTTTTCAGTGTTCCAAGATTCATTGTTTATGCATCACACCCAGTGCTCCATGCAATATGTGCCCTCCTTAATACCCACCACCAGGCTCACCCATCCCTCCACCCCTGCCCCTCTAAAACCCTCAGTTTGTTTCTCAGAGTCCACAGTCTCTCATGGTTTGTCTCCCCCTCCAATTTCCCCCAGTGCCCTTCTTTCCTTCACCCAGTGTCTTCCGTGTTATTCCTTATGCGCCACAAGTGAAACCATATGATAATTGACTCTCTCTGCTTGATTTATTTCACTCAGCATAATCTCCTCTAGTCCCCTCCATATTGATACAAAAGTTGGGTGTTCATCTTTTCTAATGGAGGTGTAACATTCCATTGTATTTACTGGTTCATACACAATTTTTAAAAATAGTATATGCTACATACTGTTCTGGTCCTGCCTCTTTCTGTTAAAAAGCGTGTTCTCAACTTTTTTCCGTTTTAATAAATTGAGCTTTATGTGATCACTTTTAGTGGTTATATTGTTTGCCATCATATGAAAATATCTGTATTTGTTAGACTGTATGAAAGTGATGGTTGCTAAACATAAAGGCTGAATAATGGGGGCTTAAATTTAAGACAGAAATTTTTCTCTTGCATGGCTCCCAGCAGATCCAGCCTGATGGTATCAGGGATCTAGGCTTTTTTGTCTTGTTTAATAACTCTGTGTTAGGGTGGATGGCTGGATGAAGCTCTTACCTGAAAAACTCAAGTTGGATAAATACAGATGAAATGATGGAATTAGAGGAAACATTTTGCTCAGTATGATTGGTTTGGGAAAGGATCATCAGTGGCCAAACCATTGGGTGAAAAGTTGTTATAGAACATGGTATGCTCTTAAGTTTCAAAATGTCATTCCACTTACTAGTGTAAAAGTGGGGGGAGGTTCTTTTATAACAGAGATCTGGTTAATATTTCAGCATTGCCAGTAATGTGTCAAACTGACCTGTGCTTCCTGATGGGATGCAAAAAGAAAAAAAATAAGGAGTAGAGATGGGGACTGTTCTAGATGAAAAGGGACCAAGGCATGACAACCAAATCAGTGCATAATCTGCAGTTAGAGTCTTGGATTTTACAAAGAGGTATAGGGGAGCCTTGGTGGCATCGTTTGTTATGCCTCTGACTCTTGGTTTCAGCTCAGGTCATGATCTCAGGGTGGTGGAATTGAGGAGCTGTGTTACGCTCAACGCTCGGCAGGGATCTCTGGGATTCTCTCTGTCCTTCTCCCTTCGCCTGTCTCCCCATGTGTGGTGTCTCTCGTCTCTCTCTCTCTCTCTCTCTCTCTCTCAAATAATCTTTAAAAAATAAAAAAGTATAATATAAAGGGCATGTGGAGTCAGTCGGGTAAATTTGAATATGGACTGTATTGGACTATAGTGATAATCACTATTAACATGGTGCGGTGATGGTATTGGGGCTAGGTAGGGGAATGTCTTTGTTCTTTAGGAGTATATACAGAAGTAACGAGGGTGAAGCATAACAATGTCTTTAATTTTAAGTTTGAAAGGGGGGCGAGGGGCATCGCATGTTTGTTCAGATAACCTTCAGGGTCATTTTGTTAAATTCTTCTAGAAGTCTCAGTACTTTGGGGGGTTGCAATTAAATGACTGTAGATTACTTTAGGGAAAATTGGACACATTTACAATTTTGAGTCTTCCTGTCTAAGAACAAAGTATGCCCCTCTTTTTATTCAAGTTGCCTTTATGTCTGTCAGAGGTTTGTAATTTTTTTGAGTCCTGCACTGTTACGGCTAAGTGGTTAGAAGGTTTTTATTGGTGTTGTGAATGTGATTTTAACTGTTACTTTTTACTAGTTCTTGTTGATCGTAAGATAAATATCAACAGTTTTAATGTTTCCATTAATATTTCAATTTGATTTTGTAGGTTATTTAGATGTACAGTTAAATCTTTCAAATAATGATAAATTTACTCTTTGTTATGTATACTTCTCATATGGTTCTCTTGTCTGTTGCATTGCTTAGAATTTCTAGAATGGCATTAAACAGTAGTGATGCTAACAAGCACTTTTAACTTGTTCTTTCTTTAATGACATTAGTGCTGTACTAATGCTCCACCATTAAACATAATGCTGGCTATTGATTGGAAGGATATCTGATAATTTTTGTGTTTTTGTTAAGGGATGAATGTTAATTTCATCAAATGGTCTATTGGTTTCTGTCTTAGGATATTTATAGAGTTCTTCCTTCACTTCAGTAAAATAATAGATTTCCTAAATTTTTTTTTTATTTTTTAAAAAATTTATTTATTTTTTAATTTTTTATAAACATATATTTTTATCCCTAGGGGTACAGGTCTGTGAATCGCCAGGTTTACACACTTCACAGCACTCACCATAGCACATACCCTCCCCAATGTTCATAACCCCACCCCCCTTCTCCCAACCCCCCTCCCCCCAGCAACCCTCAGTTTGTTTTGTGAGATTAAGAGTCACTTATGGTTTGTCTCCCTCCCAATCCCATCTTGTTTCATTTATTCTTCTCCTACCCCCTTAACCCCCCATGTTGCATCTCCACTTCCTCATATCAGGGAGATCATATGATAGTTGTCTTTCTCTGATTGACTTATTTCGCTAAGCATGATACCCTCTAGTTCCATCCACGTCGTCACAAATGGCAAGATTTCATTTCTTTTGATGGCTGCATAGTATTCCATTGTGTATATATACCACATCTTCTTTATCCTTCTTTATTCCTAAATTTTTTTTTAAGATTTTATTTATTTTAATAGAGAACGTGCATATACCCGCTTACAGGGAAGGAGCCCAAGAGTTGGATACTTAACTGAGCCACCCAGGTGCCCCAGACTTCCTAGTATTTAATATTTTAATATTATAATATTTAATATTTAATAGTATATTTTAAAAAATGAGATTGGGATATATATATACATATATATATATACGTGTATATATACGTGTGTGTATATATATATACACATATTTTTTTTTTTAAGATTTTATTTATATACCTGAGAGAGAGAGCACAAGTGGGCAGGGCGGGGGAAGGAGGAGCAGACTCCCTGCTGAGCAGAGCCCAACACAGGGCTCCATCCCAGGATCCTGGGATCATGACCTGAGCTAAAGGCAGACGCTGAACAGACTAAGCCATCCAGGTGGCCCAATATATAGGATTTTAAGGTTTGTTTTGTATCATCTTTCTTAGGCTTTGGTATCAGTTTGTTTCATAAAATATGTTAAGCTTTTCATCTTTTGCTGTGCTATGAAACAGTTGAGATGACATTACACTTTAATATGAAGAGTTACTTAACAATGCTCTTTTGGATAGATACTTAATAGCATTTTAGTTTCTTTCTTGGCTCTGTTTTTTAGTCTCTGTCGGCATGGAGTTGTAATCCATACATTCTTTTAATTCTTTTTTCTATATTTTGGTATTCCTTTTTATTTTTCCTCCAAAAGAGCCAGCTTTGGAATTTATTTGTCAAGTCCAATATTTTTGTTTTCTAATTTATTAATTTCTGCTTGTACTTTCATTAAAAGCTTTTTTATATTTTTCTTACGTTTGTTTACTGCTTTTATCTTCATTTGAGTGATTAATTTATCTAATCATTAATGAAAATATTTAGAGTTGTATGCATTCATTGGGACAAAGAAGTGTTATTCAGAACCTTTTGCCTTTTGAGACCTGGCAGTTCTAAGATCTGGCCTCACTCCTTGACATCCTGGTTCCTAGAGTTCTTTGATTCTCTGATCTCAGCCCATATCCTTGTCAACTAACTACATGAGCCAATAAATTCTCTTGAGTTTTTGCTGGTACTATCTGCCGGATACCTTACCTGGGTGTTGATTGACCTGTCATGAAAAAAGCTCTGTGTGCCAAAAAAAATTATAGAACTTTTTGGTCTTAAATCTTATTTGTATTCTCTTGCTATTTGCTTTGCTTTGTTTCATATCTTTTTACTATGGATTATTCTGCCACAGTAATTCGAAAGATTTTTAATGTATTTTTAGCTCTGCAAGTGAATTATATGTTTAAGTATTCTTAACCATATTTCCTTTACCTGTTGACTCCCACTATGAAATATGAGGAAATGGACTTTTTCTAACCAACTCCACCCTCTCTTATTGGTTTTAATGTACTGTGATATATATCTTCATGATATATTCATTAAGTATATAAAGCAGAGTATATTACAATGTGCATAATGTGCCACCTATTTTTTTAAACCAAGGAGCTACTTGTTTTATTTATCTTAAACTTGAGATATAATTGACATATAACATCTTAGTTTCAAGTATACAGCATAATGATTCAGTATATGTGTTTATATTGCAAAATGATCACCACAGGAAGTCTTGTTAATATCCATCGCCACACAGTTAAAAATTTTTTTCCTTGGGGCGCCTGGGTGGCTCAGTGGGTTAAGCCTCTGCCTTCGGCTCAGGTCATGATCTCAGGGTCCCGGGATCGAGCTCTGCATCGGGCTCTCTGCTTAGCAGGGAGCCTGCTTCCCCTCTCTCTCTGCCTGCCTCTCTGCCTACTTATGATCTTTCTCTCTGTCAGATAAATAAATAAAATCTTTAAAAAAATTTTTTTTTCCTTGTGATAACTTCCCTTACATTTTTTTCTTGTAATAAGAACTTTTAAGATCTACTCTCTTAGCAAACTTATGCTGTCGTTTTAAAATAAGAATATATCAGTATTTGCCTATGTGTACAAAAAGACTGGAAGCATACACATGAAATTGATGAAAGTGATTACCTGTTGACAAAAGTGCGAATAAGACTTCTCACTCTTTACTTTTTTCTGCTGTTGGATTTTTGGATCATGAAAACGTTGCCTGTTCAAAAGAAAAAGAACATTTTTAGAAGGTTCTTAAAAATAACGAAAAAAATTTACTAATACATACTTTGTTTCCCAGTAATTGTAACATTTATATTTTGTAACCATAATTACTATGGTTATTTAGGTTTAATTCTGTGTTGTAATGGATTTAGTGCTCAGTGCCATTTTTTTTCTCATTCTTTTCTCATTAGTTCTTTGAGTCCTGTCTCAGGCTTATATTTCAAATAGATTTTTTTAAAGGTTTTATTTATTTATTTGAGAGCAGAATGAGAGAGAAAGAGAGAGAGAGCGTACAAGTGGGGTGGGGAGGGTGGAGGGGGGAGAGGAGGAGGCTCCCCACTGAGAGCAGGGCTCCATTCCTGGGCACCGGGATCATGAGCTGAAGGCAGACATTTAACTAGCTGAGCCACTCAGGCACCCCTCAGATAGATTTTTCAGGATAAAATCTCATTAATGTATTTCCTTTGCTATATATAGAATTTTTTTTTCACAGTCTATTAGTCCCTTTAAGATGGTAGACAGTGTTCTGTTGTCTCCAGTTTCTAATGTAAAGTATCAGAAGTCAGCCTAATTTCTTTTTCCCTGTAGGTGACATGATTTTATTGCCTGGATGCTAGAAGGATTCTTTTCCTTTATACATCTGAAAATAGATTTTATTAAGTTATGTCTTGATGTCATGCCACTTGTAATAACTTTTCCTGGTATATAATGAATACTTAAAAAAAAAAGATTTATATATTTGTCAGAGAGCACAAGCAGGGGGAGCAGCAGGCAGAGCAGGCAGAGGGAGAAGCAGGCTCCCTGCAGAGCAGGGAGCCTGATGTGGGACTCGATCCCAGAACCCTGGGATCAGGACCTGAGCCGAAGGCAGATGCTTAACCAACTGAGCCACCCAGACATCCCTAATGAATACTTTTTATCTGTGTATCTAGGTATTCCTTTGTTTATATTTTGTTAATCTCTATCTTTGAATAATGTGGTTTCAAGTGTTCTTATTTTTGTTCAGTTATTTGTTGTGTACTTGTTCTGTGCCAGCCACTGTACAAATCAGTGGGGATAGAATGATGAGTAAAACAGATATGGCCCCTATCCCTCTGCCCTCACACACATCAGTCAGGCTTAAGGTAGTTATAAGTGCATTTTGTTCATACCACTCATGGCTTATTACACTAAGATTTGTAGCTGTCATTCCCAGCTAAGCTGTGAGCTCCCCAAAACAAGCACAGTGTCTTATATACTGTTAAACAAACTTGACACATGGGGAAAGCTCAGTTAAATGGGTAAATACCTGGCCTGATTTTGTTGAAATGGTGTACCCATTCCTTAATTTCCTCTTAGGTTTTGCTGTCTGCCTACCCACTATGATCTGTTCATACCTTTGTTCTTAATCCTCATCCCTTACTTGTATGTATGGTATTCTTTGTCCTGGGTAATATACCATTTCTTAAATTTTTTTTTCCAACCAGTGCTCATTTTTCCGGCTACTGTATCTTTTATGTCTATGATATGTGTCTCCTTTTTCACTACTGCACCTCTAATTCCAGTGCAGGTGTTTCTAAGAACAAGAAACAATAATATTATTGAAAGATGATATTTTATTTTATGTAGATTATGGGTACTTGCTGATTTTATTCCTGCCACCTAGTGGCCAAATCAGGATTACAACATGACTTAGGTGTTTCTTGGCTTTTCCTGTCTGTAGCCAGTGATTAAAAATGTGTTTATCTGGGCACCTGAGTGGCTCAGTCATTAAGCGTCTGCCTTCGGCTCAGGTCATGATCCCAGGGTCAGGGGATTGAACCCCGCATCAGGCTCCCTGCTTACCCAGGAGTCAGCTTCTCCCTCTTCCACTCCCCCTGCTTGTATTCTCTGTCTCTCTCTCTCTTTCTCTCTCTCTCTCTCTTTCTCTCTCTCTCTGCCAAATAAATAAAATCTTTTTAAAAAAATGTGTTTATATTACCTGAGTAATCTCAGTATTGTTCCCCTGTCATGGCTCTTTTAAAGGATCTGCATGTTGGTATATTGGGATTAAAATCAGAAGCCATTCCTGTTCTGTAATTTTTGTCCTTAATCATGTATTTTTTGCCCTAAAAACACCATACTGATGCTTACACAAACTAATGCTTAATATAAACCGGTTTCAGATTTTAGTTTGAGAGTTATAGAGGAGTGTGTATTCATTGGCACAGTGGTAGTTCCTTAAGAAGAAATCTTAGTACATATAAAAGATAATATTATTGAAAGTAATGACTGATTAACAAAGATTACTAAATCCCACTAAAGTATAAGTAGTGTTAACAGTATCCCGAGATCTTACTCATTCATTCAAAGGCAGCATCATTTTCTGAAAAGGCATCTGCAGAGCATGTTAATTTATTACAGGAGACAGTAAACCTCAGGCATATACTATTGGGAAATGGGGTTGCTATCATAATCCTTTTTTTTTAATCAGTTGGGGAGTCAGAGAATCTTCTCTTTCAGTCTTTTCCTTAAGTAACTAGTTTACATTTTTCTTTTCAGTATGTTTTATAATCACAGTTAATGCCTGCTATCCTTTGAAAATAACTACTGAACCACACTGCTTCCTTGCTTGCTTGCTTGCTTGCTTGCTTGCTTGCTTTCTTTCTTTCTTCCTATCTTAGAGAGAGAAAAGAGTAAGAGAGAGAGCATGAGAAGGGGAAGGTCAGAGGGAGAAGCAGACTCTCAGCTGAGCAGGAAGCCTAATGCAGGACCTGATCCCAGGACTCCAGGATCATGACCTGAGCTGAAGGCAGTTGCTTAACCAACTGAGCCACCCGGGCACCCTGTTTTTTATCTTAAAGACTATACATCAGAATATTTTCTGTTTTGATTTTCAAAAAAGTATCTGTCTTCTATAAAATGGCTATTGCAATTTAATTGAAAAACATATGTTGAAAACTTGTTTATCTTGCTAATGACCTTAATTAGTTCAAGCTAGTATTTGCTGGAATGTATCCTATAGTGTTCACTTTAAAACTTTTTTTATTCAATTTGGAGGGAATTAATACTAGTGTACTGCTTTGTAGGTAGAGATCTTTTTGTGTTTTCCCGATAGAAAACTTTGACCTTGCCTTTTGTTTCTAGACTCTTCAGATTGAACATTTGTAGGCATTTTAAATTAAGAAGACAGTCTCAACCAATGTCTGAATGTCCATAGCCTTTCTCATGTCTTGCAAGCCCAGTTGGTTTAATCTGTTCTTTCTGTAGATTTTTAAGTTATTTTTCTGGTTTTGGCAGTGTTTCCAGCCTTGCATCATGGTATTGAGACCAAAACAATGTGGTTTTGTTCTATTTTTTTCTTTACTCTTAAGAACATAATGCTGTAAAGGACACAAAACCTCTGCTCTAAGCCCTGTCCTATGAGACTGAGAATCAGTCAATAGAATCTTCTTTTCTTACCTAGTTAGAGGGTAAGATATTAGATGTGAGTGTGTTTTAAAAAATATCATTGTCTCGGGTGCCCGGTGTCTCAGTGGATTAAGCGTCTGCTGGCTCAGGTCATAATCCCAGGGTGCTGGGATCAAGCCCTATATCAGGCTCCCTGCTCAGCGGAGAGTTTGCTTCTACCTCTCCCTGTGCCACCCTCCTGCTTGTGCTCTCTTGCTCTCTCTGTCAAATAGAGAAATAAAATATTTTAAAAATTAAATTAAAAAAACAAAAAACATCATTGTTTGATATCCCTCTTTGAATATTAGGCCTGGAAATGTAATCACATTTAACTGTTTTCAAATGTATTAAAGCACTAGAGGGTTCAAAACTTCTCATCATCTGTAAAGGAGAAACTAGAAACATTTGAAACTTTCATCAGCTTTCTTTTGGAGGCATTAAAGGTTTTGAAAAAAAGAAAACTTGATGTTGAAATCACTGTGGTTTTAAAAGGCTGAGTTTTTGATTGTTTTATAATACCTTTTATCTAGAAAAGTAACCATTTTACAGGGATCCCAAATATCTAAATACGTTTGCAAAGTTAGATGATTTTGAACTTGATGCCAACCTAGCCAGCCATTTCCCAGGGGTTTATTATGAAGATTGATGAAAATACTTTTTTCATGCTGGTAAAATATTTCCATCTAAATACAGAGGATTATATTACTGCTATTATATGCATTTTTTAAAATTCCAATTTCTTGGGGTGACTCAGTGGCTCAGTCAATTGGATGTCCGACTTTTGATTTGGGCTCAGGCTCTCATGGGTTGTGGGACTGGCCAGAGTTGGGCTCTCTGCTCAGTGGGGGCGTCTGCTTGAGATTCACTCCCTCGCCTTCTGCCCCTCCCCGCCCATGCATGTGCCTCCATGAGTGCTCTCTCCCAAAATAAAGACAGTCTTTAAAATTCTGATTTCCTTTTTCTTCATTCTTTTAGATATAAAGATCAGCTAGAACATTTTGAAATTTTGGCTCCATTGAAGCTATAGACAGAATGACATAAGAAAGTCTTGTATGATGCCATTATTCCACTTTTTATCTCTTAAAAGATGTCTTTTATGTAGTAGCTTTGTAGCTTTGTTTTCGCCTCAGAGGCACTGACTGACATGGCCAAGAATAAATTCAGTTCTTAGTGACAGAGAATAAATCAAATCAGTTTGTGTCTGTGCTGAAAGTGACTTATATTTGGTCCACAGTTAATTTTGATTTATTTATAAGTCCCTTTGAATAAATAAAAATGTTTATTCCTAATGGAAAAGGTTCTTTAGATTAAAGGGAAAGGGGACACAGGAAAGTGATTGTAAATCAGAATACTATCTTTTACTTTGTTGAGAACCTTTCGTGAGGCCTGCAAAGTCAAAACTACTTTTATAATAATACAATTTGCCTGTTGCGCTCTCATTCACAAGTCGAGTTTTCCAGAGATTACACAATGAGTAATGATGTC
Organism: Enhydra lutris kenyoni; assembly: GCF_002288905.1. Taxonomy (NCBI): domain Eukaryota; kingdom Metazoa; phylum Chordata; class Mammalia; order Carnivora; family Mustelidae; genus Enhydra; species Enhydra lutris. The sequence goes on from NW_019154150.1 coordinate 15,259,487, forward strand.
ACCACTCTGACAGCTGATAGAACATGTGCTTTATATTCTTGTGTTTTAAAAATTTCTGAGTTTTAATTTATAATATAGTAAATAGCAATAGACATAACCCACATTGTAAAAGTGCAATCATTTTTAATAGTTGGAAGGAGTCCTGAGAACAAAACGTTTGTGAAGCACTTTTCTGTGGCATAAATTTGTAGGCTTGCTCCTTATCATTTCCTGTGTATTGTATGTTTTTTGTCTGTTTAGTGTGTTTTGGGTATTTTTTAGGAACCATAAGCTCTTCTCTTTATGCTCTCTCATGGAATAGAATGTGAGTTTTAGTTGTGGGTCACAATTCAGGGAGGTTGGCTCTAAATAGTTCTTGCATAAAGGTAGAAAGCTAGATACAGAGGACAGAAGAACTTTCTTCTAACAGTATGAGCCACAATGACTGTCTTGTGATATGATATGCTGTCATCACTGGAGGGGCTCAGGAATAGATTAGACAACTATTGAGACTATTTTAAAGCAAATTAATAGTGTTCTGGTAGGTAACTGTACTAAAAGGGATCTAATCATTTAAAGCCCCTTTACAAGACACTTGAAATCCTGCAGTTTTAGGGCTGAAACCACTGAGGCTGCCTGTGAATTCTGACACTAACAAATTGCGTGGAATTCTTGTTAGTTGGCATTGCTCAGTTAAATTTTTTCCAGTTAAGTCTTTTGAAAAATTAAATTACAAAATGAGCCTTTCAGTTTGTTAATTCTGTCTATTTCTCCCATATAAAATGTGGCGTATTTAATCATCTTGCTTACCTTTCTTTAATGTGTTTTGTTTCAGTTGGTCGCATTATGTTTCAGCTCTTTTCAGACATATGTCCAAAAACATGCAAAAACTTCCTCTGCCTATGCTCAGGTAAATGAATTATTAAATTATTTCTAATGAGAAGTTGTGGCTTAATAGTTTTATCTTGCTTCTCAGAGTAGATATTTTCTGTAAAAAGTGGCCGTAAAATGAATTTTTAGCACATTAAAAATGCTATTTTCACTGATAAGAAATCAGGGAAGCATTCTTAAAGGATAGAGATGACAAAGAAGTGGTCTCAAAAGTAAAAAAAGAAAGTACTACTGTGTGTAACAAAGTCATCTGTAAACGTTGTAGTTCATAAATTCTAAATTTCAGTGTTTTGAACAAATTTACCATTCCAGATTCACAAGACTTCTAGTATTAGAAGATAGACAAAACATCATATGGCTGTTCTTCATTATATTTAATTGGATTTATATTTTTTAAAATAGAAAAAAATAAAAACATGTATAATGTTATTTTAAAATAGCATTAAATTTTTAAATCCATGCTTGGATACACTTAAATACATATATGCTTTGCACCAATTCCTTGATTGCCCTCTTTTACTGGAGTGATAACTCTTTCTAATCCCTCTTTTCTCCTGTTGGCATGTAGAGTCTCTGTCACACAATTTAACATTTATATGCTGCTTGATATTTATTTTATTTTGTGTGTTATTTTCTCGTTGCCTCATACTTTGTATCTCTTACAGTGCCAACATATATGGGAGGGACTTCACAAAGGACTAATTGGATGGTTCTTTCCATGGAAAGATGTTTGTAGCTAAATTTCACTTTTTCCCCCCCCACCCAGGAGAGAAAGGCCTTGGAAAAACAACTGGGAAGAAGTTATGTTACAAAGGTTCTACATTCCATCGTGTGGTTAAAAACTTCATGATTCAGGGTGGGGACTTCAGCGAAGGTAGAGCTAAAGTTATGCTTTTAATAACCATCCATCAGTTTCTTAAGCTATTATACTATTATAAGTGTTGTGTCACAGTGTGATGTAAATATTAAGTGGTCACTGAGTAGATGTGTAGAGTAAGAATGTATGAAAAGCAAAATACTAAGCCATTTTATTTTTATGTACTTTTAATAATAATATTGTAAACAGTTGGTGAATTCCCTTACAGTGAATGCCAAGTACTTTTGGATTATTTTTATTCTTCCTGAATTTTGCTGGTGTGATTACTTTTTGAAATAAATGGGTTATGGAGATAATAGTGTTTATTATAATAGGAGTGGACTCTTTTTTGGACTTTTATTTTCAAGATGAGGTTAACTGAAGATTTGTAGAATTTATTATAGCAGTCACAAGGTGTTAGCTTCTTTAGCAAATTAAAAGCATAAAAATAATTTAAATGTATTAATATATTTTTAATTTTCATTATAATTTAATGTAGCTCATTATTTGCAGGTAATGGAAAAGGCGGAGAATCAATTTATGGTGGATATTTTAAAGGTAAGGCTTAATATTTTATGGTCCTTTGTTTCAGTTCTGATATTAAAGCAAATTTGATCATGTACTTTTAATGAGGAGAGGTTTACTTATAGTTCACTTTTTGCATGGAACTAATGCTGCATGAAAATACTTTATTTGCATGAACTTGGGGATAAATTATATTGTAATATGTAACTTGTAATTGACAAGATTAATTAAGGCTAACTTTGTGGTTAAACATGACTTTCAGCATGGAGGTTAGGCAACTATATACATGAAAACTCCTATCTTCCTGCCTAAAACTGTCAACATATTCTTTTGTTTATAGAGAATGTGGTCTTTTGCAAAATGAAAAGGTAAGAGAACAAAGCTCAGTAACACAAACTCCAATTCTGTTCCCTTGCACCCTTCCTAATAAATTTGTGGACAGCCTGGGTTAGGTTGTGGCTGGATTTCTTATATTGCTTGAAGACTTGGAAAATTCTGTATACTGTTTCATACATGCATCTGTATCTTTTTTCTTTTCGCAATGGGTTATTAGTTCTACATCAGGGAAAAAAATTCTAGTTGTATTTTTCCCCCCTTAAACCAAACAATTTCTTTTAATAAAAGTTGGCATTTCCTACTTTCTCAAAGGTTTGTATGTTTTCTTTTGTATACTAGAACTATATGATTGTTTTATTCCTACAGTAGTAATATTTGCATTAAGTCTAACTATTGCACTTGCCCCAAAAAGCCTTAGAAAAGTCAGTTGCAGAGATTTATAATGGGATCCAATCTTACTAGATTTTAATGCCATGATAGCTTCAGTGTTATAATAGTCTTTTATATTTCTTCTGGGGGAAAATGGATTACTACTCTTTTTCAGAAGCCTGTTCCCAAGGTAATCATTTTTTAAAGTTTTCTATGTTTCTGTTTGTTCTAAAGAAAAATTTGTTTGTATGTATGTTACAAGGAAATTTAAATTAGTTTTGAAGATATTTCTGCTGGAATTAAAATCATCTTTGAGTGATCTTTGTAACAGTTTTTCCTTTGAACCAGTAAGAAGTAGGTTCATTAACTGGTTCTATCCACTTATAGCAATTGGAAGCTAATGTTGTAGGCCACTTTAATGTGGTTGTTCCCTGTGGCAGATACTTGTGTATCTTATAATTATATTTTGCCCTTTAAGTTGTTGTTTTTATGGGACTTTCCTCCTTAGATAATTTTTGATCCTATCTGTTAGGAGTCTGTATACTTGATTTAATTTACGTACAACCTTACAACTTAATTTATGTAACTTTTAATTTTTTGCTCTCATAGTCTAGCTTCAATACAGTTGAATAATAAGTTTACCATATAGAAATTAGGCACATAAGATTTTTAAACTTCTCCCATATATAGTGTGTTAAGCAAGATAATTGGAAAGTTGAAGAAAATGAGCTTTACTGTAGAGATTTTTCTAAAATCTCTTTACTGGTTTTCTCTGAAAGTTAATAGTTTACATTACCATTTAGCAAAAGTATGTTACTATTAAAAGTGACTGTTCTAAGGCTGTTTGTATAAAACATTAAATGTATATTCTTTTCCTCAAGGCTTTAAGTAGTATTTTTGATCTTTTTATGCTTTTGTATTTGATTAGTTAAAAAAATTTTTTTTCTAAATATTCAGACAAATATCTATACTGACCAGAAGAGGAATTTCATCCTTTGCTTTCTATTTATTACTGTGAACATTAATTACACTTTAAGAGTGTCTTATAATTGGAGACTGACAAATTTGTGTTTTCTTCAAACAGATGAAAACTTTATTCTCAAACATGACAGAGCGTTCCTTTTGTCAATGGCAAATCGAGGGAAACATACCAATGGTTCCCAGTTTTTCATGTGAGTAGGCATAATTCAGAGATGAGCTTTTCTTAAACAGAGAAGCGCTGTTCATGAGAAAGATGGTATAGTTAAACCAAGTTTAAATGCTAGAATTCTGTCAAATTGGACTTTGTTACTAATTTCTGACACTGCAGGAACTGGTAAGCTCTAACAGCCGCCTCAGCATTCAGCATATATCCCCTGTTTGAAGGATGGTACTTAAGAGATGTAACTTGAAGATGAACCTTATCTTCAAAGTATGTTGTCATCTTAAGAAAAGAAATTGGCTTTGAATTAACAAGTTTGGAGGGTCAGTTTACCAAAACTAGATTGGAACATTAACTATTGATCAGCATTTAAAAATTGTTCATAGACTAGGACTAGATGTGCCCTTGGCCTAGAGAACACTTGTTTTGAGTAAACCATGGTGTGGTTGCTTTTTCTCTTATTATTGTTCTTTGAGCTAATTTGAGAGAGGTACCATTATTTTCTGATACTGTACAGAGATAAGTAACTTTGCTGTTGCATCAGCATTGTAAAAAAAACTTAAATCTTTTGTGATCTCTATGGATAATTGAATTAACCCAATATTGCTATCATTTTCACCAAAATTTATGAGATTAGCACTCAGGAAACTTCAGAATGCTATATTTGCTTTTTAAAAAAACAAGCACCTTTACATGTATATACAGGCACAACCAAAACCTTACTTGGCTTACTTTTAGTTACATTTTTTTTTTTTTTTTAAAGATTTTATTTATCTATTTGACACAGAGAGAGAGATCACAGGTAGGCACAGAGGCAGGCAGAGAGGCAGGGGGAAGCAGGCTCCCTGCTGAGCAGGGATCCTTGATCCCAGGACCCTGAGACCATGACCTGAGCTGAAGGCAGAGGCTTAATAACCCTCTGAGCCACCCAGCCCCCTTTTAGTTACATTCTTATCTAAAGCTACCGTAAAACCAATTTTTATTATAATCCCAGGATTTAAAATAGGAAAGATAATTGGCTAGCATGAAGTTTAATGCTTTTGATTGGAAGTAAATCTCCATAGTTGTACTATATATGTTGGAGAAATATTTTATTCATGGTTTTCCAGAAAAAGTTCTTGTCATCTTTCTGAATGGACGAATATGAATGGCGCTTCCCTGTCGTTAATAGAGTAAATTATTCATGTAAAATAAATCTCACATTTTAAATTTGTCTGCAAAATAGATTTCCAACATGATCTGATAAAGTTCAGATAAGGGGCATTCTGTTCATAAGAATGTCCTAAAAATGGAAAGCTGATGGAGGATCACAGTGCCTGGAGCTGTGCAGGAAAAAAGGAAGACCAAAAACATCTGTTCCTAGATCATGTTTTGATTCCATAGAGCAGTAGTTATTAATACTTCTCTACTAGAGTATTTTTCTTTCCTTAACCTTCTTAAAGGCCAAAAAAAAAAAAAAAAAAAGGTAGTGGAAGATGTTTTGAAAACCTTCTTTTATAGTAATTTAATATAAAGCTATTTACTCTTTGAGGTTTCCCATTTCCATTTTTAAGCTTATCTGAACTGTGAACATGATAAACTAATGAAATTCATTGGTCAAGAAGCTACCATCTGAGGGCTCTAAAGTTTCTTTTAGATTTCCTTATTTTTAATATGAGTACATTGAATTTATCAGGTAGCAGCAGCTTCTTTCCATTGTTACATACCAGTTAGCTTGTTTAATCAAACGTTAAGAGTAAAAACCAGTGCAGTACATACATTAATTAATATCCAGTGTATGATGAAATTCTCTCTTCAGAAAATTTATTTTGTTTCTGTGTTATTTAGTACTTGCCTGAGTCTTTTGTAGAAATGCTTAGTATCAAACAAAATTGCGGCCATTCCTGTTTCTACATAGTTTAATTTTACATTGGACTGCTGTTTCTGGCAAAGAGTGCCAAATGAAAATTTTAGCATCCGTGAATTAGGATTAAAAGTTTTAAGCTTGTTTTCATAATTAACTGTAGATGGCACTAAAATCACTGTGAACTTGTGTTGAAATAAAATTTTCTACTTTTAGTTTGAAATTTACTTCTAGAAATATGTTTGTAGTTAAAAACAATCTTAAAAGTAGTAGTGTTTTTGTACATACAAAAAAAATCCTTTTTTTTTTTCTTTTTAATTTTTTTAAAGAGAATTTTGTAGCATGTCCTTTTTTAATGCTAGCTCAGAGTACCGGTTCCCCACGGTTGAAGGATAAAATAAAACTAACAATCACCTTTCTAAACAAAATACTTCCTTGCTTTTATAGTAAGGGAAAATGGAGATGATGATGGCCCATAAAAAGAAAATCTTTGAAAATCTGTCTTGCAAGCCCAGATCATTTTGGAGCTGAAGTAGTGAAAAAGTATAATGTACTGTCTCCAAGTTTTGTCTTTCATCCCAGCTAAGCCTTCTAAAAGCTGGGGCTGCAAGGGCCACCCAAGGGTGGTGGTGCACTTGCCCCTCTCACCACAGCTCTTGCTGGGGCGCCTCAAACATCTCTTCTGCATTCCAGACAGGAAAGGGTAGTGTGAGAATGGGTGGTAAAACACCAAGAACTGCCTTTATATTTCTAGTTTTATAGGCTTAACAAGGACTTTTAATACAACCTTGGCAAAATCGTATTTGTAGTTCATATTCTAAATAAACTACTTTGTAATTCCTAAGGAGGAAATTTGATGTCATAGTATATATCAAAATATTCCTCAAAGATTCTTGTGCTTCGTTCAGTAACTAATGAAGTAATGTCTTCATTACTGACACATTTAAAACCTCCCCTTCCTAAGGCATGCATCATTTTTATTAAATGTAATTGTGCATATATTGCTTTCTTTGGTTGAAACAATTTATGTATATGATAAAAATCAGATTTGCTTCTATGAAGCTATTCGTGATTTCTGCAGTAACTGCTTTTATCTGCTATTTTAATGACGATTTTGCTTTGGGGGGGCCTACTATTCTTTTTGAAATAGTACTGCTCAAGAAACGTGGAGGAAGTGATAGACGGCACTGTCCCCATATATAACTGAGGAAATAATGGTTTGTTCATGTTGAGGTATTTCTGAAAGAATTCAAAGACCTGGAACCAAAGTAGTAACCAAGTTAACTTGGTATTTAGTCATTTTGTTCCTTTTATTATTTATTTGTTGAAGCCAAACACTAGGAAGAAACCATAATAAAAGCTATAGAATTATGAGGTCTTAGAGTGGAAAAGGATTTCAAGATCATCTTGTCCAACCTTTTCCTTATATAAATAATGCTAGGATAAAATGACACACCTGAAAACATTTTCTTTTCCTTTGGCTGTTAGTAATAACATTGTGTTAATTCTGTAATTTTCATTGTTTTTCTATACATTCATTGAAAAGATAAAGAAGGTATTGCATGAAGGAGTCATTAAAATGACTAGGTGGTTTATAGCTTTGTATAAATAACTATCACTTGGGTTAGAGCCACTGTTCTGGCTATCAGGAGACCTTGGTTCTAGTTCTGTTGGCTATTTACCTTGAGTTAGTTTTATCTTTCCTTTTTGGCTTATGAAGTATCTATCCCATTCTTAAAGATAAACATTTGGATATGAAGATGTGGACATAAGAAGAAGGTGTTTTGTAGGTTGATCTTCAGTTTCTGAATATGTGGAATGATTTGTGTACAAACATCATCTTGCCTAAAGGAAAATAGTTGTAATTGCCTACTTTCCATCAGTCTGAAAGGTGCTGCAAAGAAGCTTCAGGCTCATTTGCCTAAATTAGGCAGCAGTCTTCATCAGCTGCAAGCAGAACATTGATGTGGTGGTTACATTTGTCTTCCTTCACTTGGTCTGTGCAACCTTATGTACAGCCATGGAGTAGAAAGACCTGCAGAGCTTTGGTGAACAGTCTCTGTTGTTGGCCACTGTCAGTGGTCATGATAATCATAAAAATTTAAGAAAACAAGATAATGCAGAAAAGTCAAACTTCAAGCAAAAAGTGTTAACAGGTGTAAATAGGATTATAGGAGGAAAATATAAAGTAGTTCCAGGATATGTTCTAACCAGACTTGGAATGGCTGCTTTCCTGAGTGGGAGAGAAGTGCTGATTGTTTCAGAGCAGAGCAAGGGGAGGTGAAGAGTGGTTTTGGGTTAAGGGGTTTATAAAGCTATGTTGCGATTTGGGGTAGCGAAAGTAAATTTGGGCAGAAATGCTTTTTCCCTCCACATACTCATGAATCTGTATGAGAATAAATGCTAGTAAGTGTCAGTAACCTGGGAGGTTCTGGTTCTTCCTTCTTTTGGCTGGGGGGCGGGGTAGTATCTACATGTGTACATTGCAAGATTTTTCATCAGCAAGATGTTGGTGAAACTTAACCATAAACCAAATTCTCTGAGTTTCAAGTGTCATCTGTAACATCCAGTCTTAAAATCACTTAGTGTTTATGTGACATATGTAGTAGCAACCTAGAAGGAGTTTTGTATCTAGTAGTGTTTGATGTGTATTAGATATTATGTTAACATTAGTGCTGAATTTTTGGTGACTTTTGGAACACACAGGGAGAACTCTGTAACATGGCTTGGTTAGTTTCCATGGCCCTTACACAAGCTGTGTGTCTCTATATCATTTGGTGCCTCTTCCATGATGATGTGTAGTGTCAGGAGTTGAAGGAAAAAAATTGCATGTTCAAAGCTACATTAGACAGAAATAGGTTATCTTTACGTTCATACTACTTTACACCTGGAGTCATTTTTTTTTTTTTTTTAACAACATTCTTTGAAAACACCATATTATTTGAAATGTTGTATTCTTTTTGGCAGTAATTCATGTATCAACCCTTTATAAGAAATTAAAGCTTGTTTTTATTTTTTATTTATTTATTTTTTTTTTTAAAGATTTTATTTGTTTATTTGACACAGAGGGAGAGATCACAAGTAGGCAGAGAGGCAGGCAGAGGGGGGGGGAAGCAGGCTCCCCGCTGAGCAGAGAGCCTGATGTGGGGCTCGATCTCAGGACCCTGGGATCATGGCCCGAGCCGAAGGCAGAGGTCTAACCCACTGAGCCACCCAGGCGCCCCTAAAGCTTGTTTTTAATAAGTATTTCAAGATGCAATAGTCTGAAACCTTTGTAAAGAATTTTATCCACCATATATGACGTGGATTTTGGTCTGAGTATAACAGATACATTTAAAGTATAATAAAGTTGGTTAGACTGTGTTTTGTTTTTTTTTTTTTAATTTTTTTACAATGGGGAAAATCAGAGATTAGGCAAGTATCATAGCCAAAATTTGACAGAATACTTCTGTACTTTCATCTCTCTTGCCTTTTTATCCTTTGAGAAGATCCTTAAAATTCTAGTTATGCATTATTATTATTATTCTTTTCGGGGACTTAACAACTACAGAAGTGTTGAACAGAAACTATAGTCCAAACTTTGCTCACTTATTCCTGATAGTGGTCTGTTGTGTGTGATGAAAAGATTTGAAATGTAGAAACATGAAAGATTTTTAACTATTTGAAGTGAATTACTAAAAAAAGAAGAGAAAGTTCCCTGAAATGTTGTTTTGAATTCTCTTAACTCAGTCCTTTTCATTGAAATTTTTGCTTTCCACTGGTAGTAACTCCTCCTGGGCGTTCAGATTTTTATATTCATGTATGTACTTGGGATACATTACTCTCTTGTTGAGAAAGATGTTTGTTGACTTAGCTAGTTTGTAGGATTTGCAAAGCGAAATATACTCTTTGGTTCCTCACACTCTAGTGTTAACAACATTAAGGCTCTGAGCAGATTCCCATTTTTACCACAGTGTTTTTCTTAAGCATAGTTCGTCTCTACGTACATATCCTATGTGAAAGAAAATTTAGAGCCCTCCATTTTAAAAAAGCTTTCTTGCTTTGCATAAAACTTGAAAATATTTAATTTCAAAGTTATATTGATATTAAAACATAGATTCAGTCTTGTCTTAAAAGTGTATTACAATTTATTTCTTGCCATTTTTGTGTAAAATTTACAGAAAGAGTGTTACATCGTGCGCTCCAAAGGTAATGTCTCATTACTCTAAGGCTCTCTTTTTCTTTCTTTGCCTTTATCTCTTTAATCCTATTGTTATGTGCATTGAACCATTTTAAGCAAAACTTTGTTTGACTTATGGCAGCAGTACATGTAAAACAAGTGTGTTTTATTGTTCGTAGTTAATCCTGGGAAGTATATTTTCATTTCCATGGCTTATTGCCACCATGTTTCCACACCTCTTCTGGGGGAGGGCAGGGAAGAGGGTGTATTGTATATAATGGTGTAGATTTCATTTCAGTACAGAACTGTTAATTTCTGTATAAGGCCAAAAGCTTCTTTGGTAATGGTATAATAATGTAGATTGTTTTTTGGAGTAACAGTGACACTTTTCAATTTCTAGGATTTACAAACTTTAAATGAATCTTTATGCATATATTTTTTTTAGTATATGTGCTGCCGAAGCAAGCACCTTATGCATGTATTTTTAAAGTACGTTCAGGGGGTGGAGGAAACTGGAAAATCAGTGTCTAAGTGACAGGAGAAAATGGAAATGTGAAAATATTGAAAGCTTTTATGATTTTGAAATGTTTTACGGTTCTTTTTCCTTTAGGCATGTTTTCATAAGCATGTATAAACTTACATATTTATGGTAGTCTCTGGCCTTAAGGTCTGAACTTACTTGAGTGTTGGCCCTGCATGGGTCTTTAACACTGCATAGTTTTGAAAGATCAGTGCAATTAAGATTTGGTGGGATGGGATCTCTTTGTCCGGTTGAGTAGGATTGAATAGCTTGGACCAGGAATATCATTTCTCCCTGCCCATTTGGCAGTGTCCTCTGTTTGTCCATGTCTGGTGTCAGCCTAGGGCCAGTATGCCTGCTTTACACTGTTAGTTCTCCTGGAATGTAGGTTGAGAACCCCGAGGGGCTTCTTTGTTAAGGTACTTTCAGTGTTTTTTTTTTTTTTTTTTTTTAAGATTATTTATTTATTTAAAAGAGAGATCACAAGTAGGCAGAGAGGGAGGCAGAAGCAGGCTCCCTGCTGAGCAGAGAGCCCCATGCGGAGCTCATTCCCAGGACTCTGAGATCAAGACCCAAGCGGAAGACAGAGGCTTAACCCTCTGAGCCACCCAGGTGCCCCTACTTTCAGTATTCTTAATATGCAATCCAGCCCGATATAAGTGCACATTCGTATGTCTGCCTCCTGAATTGCGGATGCGAGTGATGGATTTAATTATTCATACCACTCCAAGCACAGCGGGCCCCCTGAAGTTTGTACCTGAAATTATTGTTGTCTTCATTTGTTTACCCCACTGTTGCAGTAAAAGAGCCAAGTTTTTTTGTCTTCAGTTGTCATTCGAATTCAAAACAAAACTGGAATCTGTCATAAAGATAGCGATTCCATCCTCAGACTGAGTCTCAAGTGGTACATTGCTACCTCACTGCATTAACTAGAGTGTTTTCATCTCACCATTTGCTCCAGAGTTTTGCCAAAAACTCTGGTTTTTACAGGACTCCTCGGTTAGCCACTATGGCAAATTGAATTGGGTTCTGTGTGTTTTAGAAAAATCTGTAGGCTTTTCCCCCAGAAATCTGAGAGTTGTGAGAGAAAGGAACAGGGAAGGAGGAGGAATATGCCTAATCAATAAACCACTCCTTGTTTTCACTGCTACGTATTTGAAATCTGCCCCTTAACATTATAGGACGTTTACCTTTACAGATTTTACCTCTTAGACCTTTCATACAGTGGAATCACTGTCTAGCATATGTACTAATTTCTTCCTATCATAAGTATGCTTTGGTAAAGTTTTCTATATATGGGAAGTACATTTCCATCTTAAAGTTATTATCCAAAGTAGTTTCTGGAAGCTAGTTTAATTATTTAAGCATTAGTTCCTTTCCTCACCTGCTTGCCAGATTTTGTCTTTTTTCTTTTCTTCTGCCTGTTTTTTACTCATTTTTACTATTTTATTGGCTTGAATTACAACTTCTCAGTCTTCTAAGGAGAATTTGAGACTTTGTGGTTTTAAAACTCATGATCGCTTTTAAAATTCTGGAACTTCTTAAATTGACGGTTTTTAAAATAAAATTTCTGTACTGCTTTTACACAACTGAATATTTTTAACGTAAGTATAAATGCTACCATTCCTTGTAGAATAATGATTTTAACATTGTTGTGAAGATTAAAATTGTGTTTTGTTGAATTACATGTCTTAGAATTGCCTTAAAATGAATATAAAAATTGATATCGGAGCTCCTAGCACAATTGACTGCTTTAAACATGGCCTGATAATCCAGTGTCCTTTCTCAAATTCTTCTATTTCTCTAAACTAAGATTTTTGTGGTATATACTTCTGAGTCTAGTTATCTGCTTTTGAATTTTTTCACTGCAATTCACATAGTGTGAAGATTTGTGAAAATTCTATGGGAAACAACCAGTTTTGGTTCAAAATGTTTTAACCAAATGTATTCTGTAGGCTTCCCAAAAGTGATTATCTGCCAGTTCGTGATTGTAGAAGCAGCAGGTTGGGCATTTTTGGGCCAGAGAAATGCAGTGTCTATAATGTTATCCCTCATTACTTACTTGCTGTTAGAAGTGTTGACAAAGGGAAGGTTCGCTCCTTAGTGCCTTTTCAGGGTCGCTCTGAGTGGCAGAGCTTCACCTTAGGTGGGAGGGGCAGGAAGTTCTGAAAACAGGACTCCTGCGGCCTACCTCCATCTGCCTGCCTAAAAGATGCAGACTGACTCAGTATGAGAAATAACAAATAGGAGGACTCATTTAAGTGTGGAGTGCAGGTATCGATCACACTTTTCTTTCCTTAGGGCAAACAATAGTGCTTTTTATTCTTTTTAATTATTTTGATAAATTTTGAGTTTGTTTTGCTTTTGTTGTTTTGGATTCGGGAATAACTTTAATTTTAATGTATTTTTATGCTATCTATTTCCAAGTTGTTTCATACATATGTATAAGAATAGTCTTCATATTGGAGAAATAAATACAACTTTGTAATTCGTTATAATCTGAGTGATTTTTTTAACCAGTAAAATGGCTACTATTGCTGTTTGAAAGGTTTTTTTAAGTTTGAATGTTTACCACATTTAACTTTTTCCCTTTTTATCTTTACCTCTTTGTTCTCTACATGCTGTGCTTTAAACCCTTCTGCTCTGTTCACCTGAACACCTGGTTTTTGCCATCTTCTTTGTGTTGATGTTTATTACACAGTACCACAAAACCTGCTCCACACCTGGATGGGTAAGAGTGACATTTCACTACCTTGGGGAGTTGTTTGGGTGGCCAGTGCCATACAGGTTGAATTACGAATAAACCTCAAGGGGGCGCTCTTGATCTCTGGGTTAATCTCAAAGCCAAGCCCCTCCTTAAGGATCCTAGGTTAGTCAGTCTTGAGACCTCATAGCTGTCGTGTCACTGAGTGGGGTCTTTATCTGGGCCTATGGATAGACCTCCTAGTCATGATCTTTAGTGACCCTGTAGCAATAGTTCTGAGTATCAAGGGCAGTCTCTTCTCAGACTCTACCGTAAAATAGTTAAAGGATACTGTTTTAGGCAGAAAACTGAGTCCCAATTTGAGTAATTTTTGTTGTTTGTTCCTTTTATGAAGCACATTTCAAGTTCTACTTACCTTCCAGTTGTTTCATTCATCAAACACTTTATTTTATATTGAGGTGTGTAGACCAGTCATTTATAACAGTTGTGAATACTGCTTATGGCTTAATTGTCAGCAAACCAGTTCTTTCTCGAATTTGTATTATGACAGGGTTCATGTCGTCTTTGGATTAGTTATTTCTGGTTTTGAAGTAATTGAACAGATTGAAAATCTGAAAACAGATGCTGCAAGCAGACCTTATGCAGATGTGCGAGTTATTGATTGTGGGGTGCTTGCCACAAAATCAACAAAAGATGGTAAGGGTTTTGGGGTAGTGGGGGGAGCTAGGATATCAGTAAAACGTGTTGAAGACTATAACTTAAACATACCTCTTGGATTTTGGTAGTGGAGGAAACCATACAAATTGTATAGCAATAGCCTGATGGTTCTGTATCATACCTTCTACCCAGCCATGCACAAATCTTATCAAATCTCCCTTCTTTTTACTTCACCCTGCTGTCAGCCTTGTTCCAGACCTGGACCATTGCAGTAGCCTCATACCTGCTCGTTTACCTCTGTTCTTTTCTATAATCTTTTCTCAGCAGTAGTAAATTCCTGCTGGTCTCCTTGCTTGTACTCTTGATCTTCTATAATCTGTCCTTAACAGCAACCAGAGTGATCTTCTCCAAGGGCGCCCTCTCAGTCAGCCAAAGCTAACGGTTTTACTTGGTCTGTAAGGCAGTCTGCTCTCTGCAGTTTCTTTCACCTCTTCCCTCTCATTCATTGTCTTCCCAGCCATGTGGACCTTTATACAGACTGCCAAACACACAGGGACTTTGTGTTGCCTGTCCCCTCTTTCTGCAGCACTCTCCATCCAGATATCTACATGACCCCTTAGCTCATTTCCTTCAGGTCTCTGTTGGAATGTAATTTTCTTTTCTTTCTTTCTTTCTTTCTTTCTTTCTTTCTTTTTCTTTCTTTCTTTCTTTCTTTCTTTTTTTTTTAAAGATTTTATTTATTTATTTGACAGAGATCACAAGTAGGCAGAGAGGCAGGCAGAGAGGGGGGGGAGAAGCAGGCTCCCTGCTGAGCGGAGAGCCCAATACGGGGCTTGATCCCAGGACCCAAAGATCATGATTTGAGCCAAATGCAGAGGCTTAACCCACTGAGCCACCCAGCCGGCCCCGAATGTAATTTTCAATTACCCCCTGACTCTACCTATTCCCTTTACCCTGCTTTTTTTTGTGTGTTTCTGTCCTAGCACTTACCATTTATCATATTATGCAGTTACTTATTTTCTTACCTGATCCAGCTAGAATATAGGCCTCACGAGTGCAAGGGCTTTGTTACTTTACAATCTCAACAGCACATTGTATTATCAACGTGAAGAAAAGTTTATTAAATTTTGTCTTCAGTTTTCTGTTGATAAAGCATGTTTTACTATATTAGGTAGTCACATGTTTTACTCTGAAAGGTAGGCACTGAAATGCAGTACTAATAGTCTTGTTAATATTTCTTAAAAGTTTTTGAGAAAAAAAGGAAGAAACCAACTCATTCAGAAGACTCGGATTCCTCTTCCAATTCCTCTTCCTCTTCAGAATCTTCTTCAGAAAGTGAAATTGAACATGAGAGAAGCAGAAGAAGGAAACATAAGAGGCGGCCAAAAGTTAAACATTCTAAAAAGAGACGAAAGGAAGCAAGCAGTTCAGAAGAACCAAGGACTAAACACATTATGAGCCCAAAAGGGTAAGTGTGAAACACCAGGGGAATCTTAAGCTAAAACACACACACACCCTGATGGGGAAAACATGTGCAGTTGTGTAAACTTAGCTTTTTAACCTGTTGTTGAAAAAGGGTAACATTTTTTGGACTTTTATTTGAAATTTGACTATTCTAGGGGTAGCACAGACATTCCATATCAAAGATCTATGTGTTTGCAGGTGAAAAAAAAATCCTTGTTCTCTACAAGCTATGCTTTAAGAAGAAAAAAGTTAGGATCGTTTGACAATTTGATAGCAGAATTTTAGTACTATGTTCATGCTTTATATGTTCTCTTTGTGAAAACTGTACAAACCTTTTGAGTGAGGTATGTAATTATCAAATTTATTGCTATTAATATTACGTAATATTATTTAATATTGTGAAATGCAAACATAGCACATTTTAATTGGTGACATGCTTTGTTCACTCCAAGTCACTCTGAGAGGAGTCATACCAATGAAAAAAGGTCAGTTGATTCAAATGCTAAAAGGGAGAAGCCTGTGGTCCGCCCGGAGGAGATTCCTCCAGTTCCTGAGAACCGATTTTTACTGAGAAGAGACATGCCTCTTGTCACGGTGGAACCTGAACCGTAAGTAGAGTGATTAACCACAGTGTTTTCATTCTGTGAATGATAATTCCGTCAGCTCATTGCAGTTCCATACTCATTTATTGAGCATGACCTATAATCAAAGCACTTTGAATGGTACTGTGGGAGGTGCTAGGTTAATGAATGACATGTATCTGATCTTGCAGAATTCTCATTCTACTAGTAGGGAAAGGAGGTTGGGTGGGCAAGTTGGCCAGGGGAGAAGTTTTTACTGGAGCTCTGGAAAGATTTCATTACTAACTTTTTTTCCCTTGGCTTTTCATTAAAGGTGAGATTAGGTTGTCAGAACAGAGGGTCAGTTGAACTGTTTGGATTCAGTTGAATGATAAAACGTGGTCCAATTTGAATAGTGTTAAATTAATTGCATGGTGTTTGGGGATATAGTTTAGTATCATAAATATGTGACTCTTGCTGACTTGCAAAGTTGTAACTTCTCTGCATTGGACAGATAATGTGTAGCTTTGTAGATTTGGTCTACAGATCTACAAATCTACACATTTGAGACCAAATGTGTAGATTTGGTCTCAAAAAATACTATGTAGTATATTTTATGTGTTACCTCAAGTTTAGAATTATTAAAAAAAGTTGTTTGAACAAAAATACCATAATGTGGCATATCATTGATAAGTTCCCTATGAGTAGTTCCGTTGGAGGCTTAGAAGTGATGCACATGTCGTCGTTTACAGTCAGGTTTCCACATAAGGTAATCATTTAGTTCATTAAACATTTTAAAATCCTAATATTGTCTCATTTTAAAAAGCTGTTATGAAATGAGATGTGTCTTTGAATTAAAAGCTTAACATGCTGATGTCTTCATTTCATATTCTGGCTTGTTAATAAATTTTAGTGGGACTCTCCTTTCTCAAAATACAAGACACCAAGTTCATTGGTCAAATCTGTTTGGCTTTCAAAAGTCAGGGAACTTGATAGGTCAGTTTCTCTGTCTGGTGGTGGGTGTTATCCATGGGCCGGATTTGGTCTATTACCTGTACAGCCTGTGAGGTTAAAAAAAATGGTTTTTACATGATTGAATGTTTGGAGGAAAAACAAAAAGGAGAGTAATATTTTGTGAAGTGTGGAAATTGAATGAAACCCAGATTTCAGTGTGCATAAATAAAGTTTTACTGGAACATCCATTTGTTCCGTGTAAGAAAATAGACAAGGGCTGTTTCTGTGCCGCAGCTGCAGACTTGTGGAGCTATAGCGGAGTTTGTAGGTGGCGCCCCGTTGCTTTATACTGCTGCTCTGTGTACTAGGCCTCACAGCGACGCCATTACCACTCTCCAGGATTTCAAGTACTACATGTATAACCCCTGTATGTGAAAAGATATTTTTATTTATTTTGATTTGATTTGATTTTTTTTTAAAGATTTTATTTATTTATTTGACAGAGATCACAAGTAGGCAGAAGAGCAGGCGGAGAAGAGAAGCAGCAGGCTCCCTGCTCAGCAGAGAGCCTGATGTGGGGCTCAATCCCAGGATCATGACCTGAGCCGAAGGCAGAGGCTTAACCCATTGAGCCACCCAGGCACCCCTGAAAAGATATTTTTAAAGATAAAATACATATAGTCTCATTACAGATTAGCATTACTGTATGAACAGCATTATCTCTTTTGATAGGGAGCATTGTGAATCCTACTTAAGTGAAATGTTATTCGCCCCCTGCAAAAGAACTCAATTCCTCTCATTGAATCTTTAGTACAAAGAAATGATACTCAGGTGTCATGTTTCAAATATTACTGATAAAATATCAGTGAAAATTTGTTTTCTTGTTATCTAAGTACCTATCTGATAGCCTTAATTTTCTTCTTGGCCTACAAATCCTAAAATACTTAGTACTCTTGGATCCTTTTCAGAAAAAGTTGGCTGACCTCTCTTACCTGGTAGTGGTAAACAGGTGATTGCATTTGTGATTGAAAAGTGCTGATAATTTTATTCGGTCATTACTCTTCTTTGGTCACATAATAATGTTCTTTTGGAAGTTATTTTGTGCAGAATTTTTTAAAATTATAATTGGCTGGTTGTTTCATACAAAGATAGCACAATTGATGTATTTTATTAGGATCTTTGAGATTTTGATCAGTTGTTTGGGAGCTGTAATTAAGTGTGCTTCAAGAACTCAGCATATGTAAGGATAAGAAGCAGGGGTCGTCAGCCATAGTGAACTTGTCACCTTGCTGATTTACCAGCAGTTAAGCTCGTATCATTTGTAATTTGCTTAGTGGAATTTGGGTTCCACACTTGACTGCAGTTTCTTTGTTCTTGACCTTAGCGGTACTTTAGAATAATTTGCAGGCTTTTGAAAATACCAACTTCTGGGCCATACAGCAAATAAAATTAGAATGTTCTGGGGAGAAGGTAGAGGGTTATAGCATTGGATCAGTACCTAAAAGGTTTCCAGGTAAATGTTTATTTTTGCTGAACACATAGAGGTGAGTTCAGTCCTTTTCTTCATGAGGAAAATGGAGTTAACAGTTTCCTACCAAAAGTACCAACTTATCTCACTGTGAGAATTAAGTAATGTCATGAAATGACTGAAAAAAACTATATGTATACTTTGTAGTTAAGATTCTTCTGTAGAAGAATTGTATTTTTTTGTTTGTTTGTTTATCTGGAGCCTGATTCCTAGAGTCTTAGAAAACCCTATTGGAAGGGCTGAAGCAGTGTGGCTGGGTCGGAGCTGGGGTTCCATCCCAGCTGGGCTGTCGCCTCTTCTGGGCTGCCACAATGGAACTCAGCGCCGAATGCCTCCGGGAAGAGCTGCAGTGGGACCCAGAGACAAAGCATATTGAAGTCAAAGACACGACTCCCAACAGTTGTGCGTCCAGCTTCTCCTCTGAACTTGTCGGCCAAGTTCAAGGGGAAGTCACTGCTTCAGAGACACCAGCTGGTGAACACATGCCTAGCCGAAGAGCTTCTGCACATTCATGCCTTTGAGCAGAAAACTCTGACCCCAGAGCAGTGGGCCCGCGAGAAGCAGAAATAAGAGACCAAGGCCTACACAGCCATTAAATAATGAATCAGGGCAAAAAAAAAGAAAAGAAAACCCTGTTGGCTTTAAGAGTCAAGCTGTATTTCTTTATGTGACTTAGGGCAAGATTTGTAACCTCTTAATCTTAAAATTCTCTCTTTCAAATGAAGATGCTAATAGTACCTACCTCACAGTGTTACGAGAATTCAGTGAGTTAATATCTTTCAGGTGCTTGTTAACTAAATGTTAACAATGACGAGTCTAAAAGGGAAATTAAGAAAGCAGTTCTATTTAAAACAACAGCTAAAAGAATAAAATACTTAGGAATAAATTTAAAGAGGTAAAAGACTTATACAGTGAAAATTATAAAATATTTAGACCTAAATAAATGGAAAGATGTCACATGTTCATGGTTTGGAAGACTTGGTATTGTTAATATGTCAGTACAGCAAGCTTTGGATTCAATGTAATCACTGTCAAATTTCAACAGCCTTTTTGCAGAAATGGAAAAGTCAATATCAGATCATATGGAATTGTAGGGGGCCCCAAATCACCAAAACAATCTTGAGAAAGAAAGACAAAGTTGAGCGCCTGGGTGGCTCAGTTGGTTAAGCAACTGCCTTCAGCTCAGGTCATGATCCTGCAGTCCTGGGATCGAGTCCTGCATTGGGTTTCTGGCTCCATGGGGAATCTGCTTCTCCTCCCTCTGACCTCCCCTCTTATGCTCGCTCTCTCTCAAATAAATAAACAAAATCTTGGAAAAAGAAAAAAGAAGGACAAAGTTGGAGCACTCATACCTTTTGATGTCAAAACTTAACATAGCTACAGTCATCAAAATAGTATGGTACTGGCATAAAGATAGATATATAGACCAATGGGACAGATTTGAGAGTCCAGAAATAAATGTGTAGCAGTATGTATGGCCAGTTGATTTTAGAAAAGACTGCAAAGTCCATTCAGTTGAGAAAGAAGTCTGTCTGTTCAATAAATGGTGCCGGAACAATTGGATTTCCACATGCAACAGAGTAATGCTGGATCCCTACTTCACATAATATACAAAAATTAAAATGAGTCCATGACCTGAATATAAGAACTAAAACTATAAAACTCTTAGAAAGCATAGAAGTAAATTTTTATGACCTTGGGTTTGGCAATGAATTCTTATATTTGACACCAAAAGCATGGACAACAATAATAAAAAGACAACTCAGTTTAAAAATAGGCACAGCATTTGAATAGATGTTTCATACAAATGGCCAGTAAACACATGAAAAGGTGCTTAACATCATTAGTCATTAGGGAAATACAAATCAAACCCACAGTGAGATAATACTCACCTGGCAAGATGGCTATAACTTTTGGGTTTTAAAACAAAACCCCAAAAAAACTAGTGTCAACAAGGATATGGAGAAATTGGAATCCTTATACATTGGTGGCAGGAGTCTAAAATTATTCAGACGTTGTGGAAAATAGTTTGGTTGTTCCTCAAAAAGTTAAACATAGATTTAACCATGTAACCAAGCAATTCCATGGCTAGGTATGTATTCAAAAGAATTGAAAATAGAAAATCAAACAGATACTTGTATGTCAGTGCTCATTGCAGTATATTCACAGTAGCAAAAAGAAAGTGATCCCAGTCACCAGCAGATGGTTGGATAAACAAAATGTGTTGTGTACATACAATGGAATGTTACTTGGCCATAAATGAGAGATTACCAGAGGCTGAGGGAGTTTGGGGGGATGGCGAGGTATTTTTAAGGGGGGGGGGGGGTTGGGTCTGGGTTAGTGAAAAAGTTTAAGAAAGATAGTAGTATGGTTGCACAACATCAGTGTAATTAATTAATACACTGAACTATACACTTAAATTAGCTAAAATGGCCAGTATTATGTTATACATGTTTGACTCAATTACATTTAAAATGCTTACTAACATAGTGTCTGCCACGTAGTAAGTACTCAGTAAGAGCTATCCATCATGCTAGTAACAGGGAAAAACTTGAGGTATGAAGACTTCTCACTTGTGGGGAACGGTACCTGCCACCAAGTCTATAGTCTTAGAATTACCGTATGGCAGCAGATTCAGAGCCCTGAAGGAGGGGCAGCTTATTGTAGAGTTAGGGGAGACAAATAAATTGTTAAAAACATAAAATAAAAACAAGATGGGATTGGGAGGGAGACAAACCATAAGTGACTCTTAATCTCACAAAACAAACTGAGGGTTGATGGGGGGAGGGGGGTTGGGAGAGGGGGGGTGGGGTTATGGACATTGGGGAGGGTATGTGCTATGGTGAGTGCTGTGAAGTGTGTAAACCTGGCGATTCACAGACCTGTACCCCTGGGGATAAAAATATATGTTTATATAAAATAAAATAAAATAATAATAAAGTTTTTAAAACAATTAAGTATCAGAGTCAGAAATACCTTAGGATTCCATTAGAACATCACTTAGAGACTGATAAAAAGGGATTTTGTTTAAAAGTAGTACTATGCTTAAAAAGATGCACAGTTCGTACCTACATTTCTACCCAGTTGGGTTACTTTTTTTTTTTTTTTTTTAAGGTTTGGCATTTAAAGAGTGCCTAGAAAATCAGGTTACTTAGAGTGCCTCATTCTACAGAAGTGTTGGATCTAAATGAAATGACTATATTATAGGAGCATAAATTCTGCATTTAAATATTGAGAAAACTGCTTAGCATTTGCTTAGTTTTACTTTTCAATCTTCTTTTCCAGGAAGATTCCTGATGTTACACCCATTGTTAGTGATCAGAAACCATCTGTATCAAAATCTGGACGGAAGATTAAAGGAAGGGGCACAATTGTATGTGTGTTAAGACTTTTCTTTTTTTCAAATTAGTATCTAAGCAAGCAGTATTGGCAGAATCCTAGCTTTAATTTTAGATATAGTCCAAGATCTGTTGAAGGAGCTAGTTGTATTCTCCATAGGTATATGAGGGTATTGCTATTAGATTAAAGTTTATTGTGCATTTTAAGTATGAAATGACATGTGAAATAGTGTGTTGAGAAATCTTAGTATGTTGAATAGTCTAGGCTAATGAATGTAACCCTTAGGACTTCAAAGGAAAAAAAATCCCATTTCTTTCTCTTTTTTTTGCACCCCCCTTTTTTTTAAGATTTTATTTATTCATTTGAGAGAGAGAGCACAATCAGGGAGAGGGGCAGAGGGAGAAGGAGAAACAGACTCCAGCTGAGCTGGGAGCCTGACATGGAGCTCGATCCCAGGACCTAGAGATCATGACCTAAGCCAGAGGCAGACGCTCAACCAACTGAGCCACCCAGGCGCCCCAATCCCATGTCTTTTAGTGTCTTATGTTTGATAGAACTTCATATCGTCCTTTTGTACTTTAATCATTATTGCTTTTGAATGGCATCTGGGATTGGGTCTTATACCTAACTCTCCCCTGTAGCAGACTATAATTGAGCAGTATTTTAAAAACAGTTATTCCTGTCTTTGTTTTTGAAGCGCTATCACACTCCTCCAAGGTCAAGATCATGTTCTGAATCAGACGATGATGATAGCAGTGAAACTCCTCCTCACTGGAAAGAAGAAATGCAGAGATTAAGAGCATACAGACCACCTAGTGGAGAAAAATGGAGTAAAGGAGATAAGTAAGAGCTTTGAGTATGAGCACAATCCTGTGTCTGCTATATTTTAAGTGTTAAGAGGCCAGAGACTGACTTCTGGACTTTTCATTAAAAGTTCAACTGTGACCAAAGAGAATTCCCATTTGGGAATACTTGGCAGGAAAAGAGCTATTAAGTAAGAGGGCTCATTGGCTTCAGGGTGCTTTTAAATCAAAATTTGGTCTTCCCTCACAAAACTATAAAACCACTGAATCTCTCAAAGATAATCTTGTACAATTTTAGAAATAATCAGGGCTTAAAAATCATATAGCAGATTCTTTTCCTAGCCAGGTCTCTTAGACACTGATGAATGAATTGGCAGGTAGGAAAATTGTACCTAGCATGTGCATTAACTTCTGACCCCACAGACTGTTGGTTATTCAGAAGTGTACCCTTCTCTTAACACTTAGTAACGCCCCTCAGCGGAATATCTGTTGTAGAAATGGGGCTGGCTCCAGAATAGTTAGTGAAAAATACACCAGTAGGACCCTCTGTAATTGTTCCTGGTAGTAGCCTTCTCTTTGTGGGTGTCCAGGGGAATGGTTAGATGTCGGAAGAGGGAATGTGTCTGCTCTGTGAGAGTGGTTTAGACACAGTGGTATAGAGAACTCTTAATTTTGAGCCCTGACATTAACCCATTACCACTAAGATTGTAAAGCCTGCATCTATTTTCATGAACTATTCCCTCAATTTCTATAGGAAGTAATTTCACTAAAACCTTAAGAGAAAGTCTTGATTACCTCTGTGAGGCTGAAATAAAATAATAGCCATGCTAGCTTCTTAAGAGGCTTCCTCTTTAGAATTCAGTCAGCTGTCCTGTATCTGCAGGGACTCAACAAATTGTTTGGGAACTTGATTTGACCCTCCCTCAGAAATTGTTCCAGGAGGCAGGGATGTCCAGATGTCATGAACATCCTAGCCAAGGAACTCAGTATGTCAGTAGTGCTCTCGTGATGAATTGGTTCGGTTTGGTTCAAAACCGTTTTTCTGTCAAATTTGAAGTCTTTTGCTTAATCAAAAAATCCTTTTATAAGTGAATCTGTCAGTAGTTGCAAGTATGTATCTCTGAAATTAAGAGGTTCAGATGAGGCCTATCACCCTTTGATATGTCCTTCTACATGTGCTTAAAGTGTTGATGGAGTCAGTACTTTGTTCTTAACTAGGCTTTTGTCAAGCATTTGTATTGACAACAAATGTGTTTTAAACTTAAGGCATAGAAAACATGCTTAAAATAATTGCATGCATATTGTATCCTTTTCCATAGATTAAGTGACCCCTGTTCAAGCCGATGGGATGAGAGAAGCTTGTCCCAGAGATCCAGATCATGGTCCTATAATGGATATTATTCAGACCTTAGTACAGCAAGACACTCTGACAGTCACCATAAAAAACGCAGGAAAGAGAAAAAGGTTAAACATAAAAAGAAAGCTAAAAAGCAGAAACATTGCAGAAGACACAAGCAGACTAAGAAGAGAAGGATTATTGTACCGTCAGACATAGAATCCTCAAAGTCTTCCACCCGACGAATGAAATCCTCTTGTGATAGAGAAAGGAGATCTCGTTCTTCCTCGTTATCATCTCATCACTCATCAAAAAGGGACTGGTCTAAATCTGATAAAGATGACCAGAGCTCTTCAACCCATTCCAGCAGAGACTCCTACAGATCTAAATCTCACTCACAGTCTTATTCTAGAGGAAGCTCAAGATCAAGGACTCCGTCAAAATCCTCATCACATTCTCGAAGTAGATCAAAGTCCAGATCTACTTCCAAGTCAGGGCACCAAAGGACAGCATCAAAATCACCAAGACGAACAACCTCTCAGATAAGTGAAAATAAACCAGTTAAAACGGAACCTTTACGAGCAACAGTGCCACAAAATGAAAACGTTGTAGTACAACCAGTGGTGGCGGAAAATATTCCTGTAATACCATTGAGTGACAGTCCCCCTCCTTCAAGGTGGAAGCCTGGACAGAAGCCCTGGAAGCCCTCTTATGAGCGAATTCAGGAAATGAAAGCTAAAACAACCCATTTGCTGCCCCTCCAGAGCACTTACAGTTTAGCAAATATCAAAGAGACTGGAAGTTCATCATCCTACCATAAAAGAGAAAAAAATTCAGAAAGTGATCGGAGTGCTTATTCAAAATACAGTGATAGAAGTTCGGAAAGCTCACCAAGGTCAAGGAGCAGATCTTCTAGGAGTAGATCTTATTCCAGATCATACACAAGGTCACGAAGTCTAGCTAGTTCACGTTCAAGATCTAGGTCTGCCTCATCTAGATCTCATTCACGAAATAAATACAGTGATCGTTCACAGTGTAGTAGATCTTCGTCATACTCTTCTGTTAGCAGTGATGAAGGAAGACGAGCCAAGAGAAAATTCAGATCCAGTGGGAAAAAAAAGAACACTTCAAATAAGAGGCACAGCAGCAGCTCTGAGAAGAGACTTCGCAATAAATATGTGAAAAGCAGGGACAAGTGTTCGAGTCAGAGAAAGTACAGCGAAAGCCGGTCGTCTTTAGATTATTCTTCAGACAGTGAACGGTCAAGTGTTCAGGTTAAACAGTCAGCCCAGGAAAAAGAGAGGCGGGTCCAAATGGAAATGCACAGTAAGCAAGAGAAAAACAGAAATAAAGAGAAATCCAAGCCTGAACAGGAATGCCCTCGTTCAAAGAAAAGGGCCTCGAAGGACAATCTTTCTGATCACCTGAGAAATGTCAGTAAGCCCAAAAGGAAGAATTATGCTGGGAGTAAATGGGACTCTGAGTCAAACTCTGAACGAGATGTAACTAAAAACAGTCAGAGTATTTCCCGGCCATCTTCTGATAAGGAAGAAGGTGAAGCTACATCAGATTCTGAGTCAGAGTTTGGTGAAATTCACAGCAAAGCCAAACCCCTGATGAAATCTTCAGCAGGTACTTCGCTGCCTGATGGTAATGGTGCTTGGAAGTCAAGTAAGCAGCGGTCTTCAACCTCTGATTCTGATGGGTCCTATTCCAATTCAGAAAACACTAGAAGAAAGGCACAGAAGCAGAAACACGGGTCAAAAGAAAATCTTAAAAGGGAACAGACCAAAAAAGCAAAGGAGAAATTAAAAGGGAAAAAAGACAAAAAGCACAAGGCTCCAAAACGAAAACAGGCGTTTCACTGGCAGCCTCCACTAGAATTTGGTGAGGAGGAGGAGGAGGAGATGAGTGAAAAACAAGTTACTCAGGAGCCAAAAGAGAAAAAACAAGTTTCTGAAAATAGTGAAACCATGAAAGAAAATACTCCACACCCTGAGAAGTCCTGTGAAGAGGGCAGCCTCTCAGGTAAATGTAATCCAGTCTTGACTTCGTCAGATACCGATCAGCCTCCTAAAGAGGATGGTAAACTTAGCGCTTCTCCTGCGGCTTTCAGTCCTGAGGAGCTTGCTGCTTCTCCCTCCAGCATTCAGCATGTTGCAGAAGATGTCCCGGGCGTTCTGGAGGATATCCTGCAGACAGATGACAACATGGACATCTGCACTCCTGACAGGAGCTCCCCAGCCAAGGAGGCATCCCCTCTGGGACATTCAAGGCTGGCTGCCCCAGACGTAAACATTGTTCTAAAACAGGATGTGCACACGGAGCCTCCTGAGACAGAGGAGGTAAAACAGGAAAGCAGCACGTCGGAAAGCAAAACGATGGGGGACGTGGGGAAACGGGACAGCAGCCCTGCTAGCCTGGCCTGTGCTGTCGAAAGCACTGTGAAGAGAGAGGGGGCTGAGAAGAGCCAGCTTGGTGTCCTGGATAACAAGTGGAAGCCCCTGCAAGGGGTGGGGAACCTGCCGGCACCGGTGACCCCCACATCCAGCGCCGTGGAGGTGAAGGCGCTGACTGCGGCCCCCGAGATGAAGCCGCAAGGTTTGAGGATAGAAATTAAAAGCAAAAATAAAGTTCGGCCTGGGTCTCTCTTTGATGAGGTAAGAAAGACGGCACGCTTAAACCGGAGGCCAAGGAATCAGGAGAGTTCAAGTGAGGAGCAGACACCTAGTCGGGATGGGGATAGCCAGTCCAGGAGTCCGAGCAGATCTCGAAGTAAATCGGAAACCAAATCAAGACACAGAACAAGGTCTGTCTCCTATAGTCACTCAAGAAGTCGATCGCGAAGTTCCACGTCATCCTATCGGTGAGCAATGTAGTCCCCTCCCCCCAAGAGTCTGTTACTGTTTAACTTGGAAAAACATCAGAATTAGAGACAAATTTCTGGAAGGGAGTAAGGGGAAGTCTTGTGCTGTGTGACTGAGAGAGCCAATTGAGGACATAGGAAGTGGGGGTTTTAGGTGAAGAAATTTGGGTTCAGTGTCAAAAACTATTGCTTGTTAATTAAAGCTCTCTGGCAATAGACATGAATTTCCATGATAGGTGGCAAGTCTCTCTAATGGTGTGACACTGCTTTCCCCCCTTTCGGTGATGCCTTAGAAGGAAATCCTGAATTTACAGAATTATGTAGGATTGAGAGATCATTAATATAACCCTCCATTTTACACAAATGGAAGCTGGGGGCCACAGAGGCCAAGTTAACCTGCCCAAGACTTGTATCTGTTTAATCTTTATTCAGGGGTTAGCGGGGAGGAGCATGGTATAAACCATCATCTTTATATTGATTTATTTTGGTTCAAAGTTGGGTCTAACTTTTGTCATCAGCATAGACTGGATTGTGCAGAGAATGAGAATTTTTACAAACTAAAAAAATGAGTGATGTGATATGTTAATAAGTGATCTTTTTTTCCTTGTGAATATTTCATGGTTTTACCTATCTCTTAATTGCTCATATCCCTTAGTATACTGTGCTTGCTTTTCATCACTTGAGCCTAAAGTACAGTTAAGTATCTTTGAAATTTCCCCTTCCTATTCATCTTCCCTTTCTCACCCAGATTTCTTTAAAAATAGGAACCAGCACTTGCCATCTGTAGTAACTGTGTCCCATTTACTCTTTAGCTGCTTGTAGTCTGTCTGCTGCACCTTCCCTCCCCTGCCTCTTCCTAAAAGGGCAGGTACTTCATATGAGTGCCAGGGCTTGTTTTCAGTCCTTTTGGTCCTTCTGGAATCTGCTCCTAGCTCTCCTCGTCCCTCTCAGACCATTCTGTGCTTATGTTGCGGGCTCTTCTCCATCCTTCTACCCTGACTCCCAGCCGGCCCAGAGAACTGGGGAATCCTGGCCTGTTCTCTCTAGGTTCATATTCCTAGATGCAGGCACTGTTGAGCGACTCTAGCCCCCCGTCTGCTTAACATCTGCCTTCTGTTCGTGCTTTTGACAGTTCTGAACTGCTGGCCACTCTCATTTAGCTTCCTGCTGCTACCTTTGGGGTAGGTGGCATTTTGCTTGATAAATGAAGACAGGGTTAGAAAGCCTGAGGAGTTTGCTTTAAGTTATGCCATGAATGGGTAGTAGACCAGCAGCTAACCTTGCCTCCCCTACTAGGCTGTGAATTCACTTCAGTCTGGGACCATTTTCTACTCATCTTTCGTTACCTCACAGAATCTGCTCTAGAACTACCGAGTAACTGACTAGACTCTGAGAACATAATTTGTTCATTCTCTTATAGATAAACTGGAAGTAGATCATGTCTTCTAAAACATAAGTACATAGTGAATAAAATAAAACCTATGAAGACGTTTCATAAGTAGCCTAGACATAGGGATTTGGTTCTGTCCTAAACAACAGGTGGAAAGTCGGAGAAGGGTGGGGAGCCAAGGGAATGCAGAAGGGCAGAATTGTACTTTAACTTAAGTTCCTTGTTTTATTAAATATTAAATAGGTTGAAAAAAATTAAATGATTAGGTATAAATAATTTAAAATGTCATCTAGATTTTAAAAAATAGAGCTTTAACATCCTGATTATGTCCCTACCCATTGCCACTCTACTTTCTCTTCTCTCCTAGAATTAAACAGTATTGTAAATTTTTGTTGTAGTTTTGTTTAGTTTTGCCACAAATATTTCTATTTGTATAGTGTTTTTGCATGCCTTCCAACAGAATCTTTACAGATATACATACCTACATACATGTTCTAACTATGCATTTTTCACTGAACATTATGTTCCAAGAGATGTCTCTGTTGATGTATGTAGCTGTACTTCATTCATTTTGCTATTTGAGAATATTTTACTGCATATCTGTGCTTCTCCCCTCCCCCATTCTATATTTAATGGAGCTTTGGATTATTTCTTCTTCTGGTCTTAACAAATAGGACTCCAATGAATATACCTTTACTAGCCTTTTCTGGTTTATTTGATTCTCTTTGACTTAAACCATCATTAGTTGTCACTTTCAAACCCTCTGAGAAGAGTTTGTGAATGACCTTTCCTTTTGTTGTGTTCTCCCCTTCTAGTCCTACTAGGATTCATTTGAACAGCATGGTGAGTTAATTCTGTTTTTTCACTTTTAACTGTAGATCAAGAAGCTATTCCAGAAGTCGCAGCAGAGGATGGTACAGCAGAGGCCGCACAAGAAGCCGGAGCAGTTCCTACCGCAGTTACAAAAGTCACAGGTGAGTGTGGGAACCCCACCCTACCGTGTTCTGCATCCTGTCTGCTTTTCAAGGCCTGCACTGGCCAAGTGGGAGAGCTGTTGAGAAGGATCCTGTCATTGCTAAATACCAGACAGGCCTATTGTCTCATCTAGTTGTTTCTTTCTAGGAACTGTCAGAGTCTCACTGGCTGTCCTCAGGATGTGATCTTATCAGAGTGAGGAAAGAGAAGCAGCAGAAATCTTTTTTAAAAAGGCCCTGCCCATTTTCTCCCCCCACCCTACTCCAGTATATCTTCCTTGATCTCCGTTCACATCTGTAGTCACCTCTTAGCTTGGGTTAGGGATTGGGATAGGAGGACTGATTTGCTAATAGGGGGCCACAGAACCTGTGCAGACTTCCCCTGCCCGTCCAGTTAGAGCCTCCCCAGTGACTTTGGTTATGAGCATCTCATAGAAGAATCAAAGTTAATCAGAATGAAATCCAACATGCTTTTAAAAAATCCAACATACTTTTGATAAATGAAATAAATACAGCTACTGGATTTCATTGTTTTTTTCCTTGATGGCAAATAAGTGTCTCGATTTTTGATGTAACATGTCCTGACCCCCAAAATGATGGTCCCTCATGTGATTCCTATCAGGACATCCAGCAGGAGCAGATCCAGGAGCAGCTCGTATGACCCCCACAGTCGGTCCAGGTACAGACGGGGTGGGGAACCACCTATGGGGGCAGAATTGAAAAGCCGAATTTCATAAAACCTGTCATTCCCTTTTAAAAAGTGTTGTAGTCTGTTGAAAAATTGAAACACAAGTATTTGTCTCATGAAATCATCTCTATCTACATGAGGCTTTTTTTGATGGCTGTTGGCCCATTGTACTCTAGTGTCAAAGTGACAATCAATGTCCAGTTGTAATGGCAGGTATTGATTGAATATAATGGCCTAAGAAGATCCACCAGATTCAGTCAGACTAAGTCAGTGTGTTAACTTTATGATATTTTTCAATGCAGAAAAGAAATGAACATTTTTCTTTTGCATGTGGTAAGCCTCACTGGGGCACTTGTTAAATGTCTCCAGTACTTGCTGTGCAGATGTGCCCATGTTCTCAGAGAACACTGAGGAGATCATAAAAATAAATGGAAGCCTGTGAGTATTTGAATGGGGAACTTAAGTGTGTGTTGTTGCTGTTGAAGCAGGTCCTACACTTACGATAGCTACTATAGCAGGAGTCGGAGTCGGAGCCGGAGCCAGAGGAGTGACAGTTACCACCGAGGCAGAAGTTACAACAGGCGATCCAGGTGGGTCTTCCTCCTTCAGGGCGCTGCACGGTACTGTGGGTACTTGGTGTGGGAGGTGACGAACAGCTCGTAGAAGAGAGCATAATCGTCTGAGGTCAGAAATCTTTCTTTCTCTTGAATTTTAGCAACCCACAGAAAGTGGCTTTTGTATTAAGGGTTGCTGGTCAAGTTTGTTGGTTATTGTTAATATTTGAATCTAAAATGGATTTTGTAATATTTATATTCCCTTGGACACACAGTTTTTTTGGAAGGAGTAAAGAGAGAAGGCTGCATAGACCATGTCCCATTCCCTTAAATAGGGCCAGTTGCTAAAAAGAGCTAAACCAATTTATTAGTTTTTTAAACTTAAAAAAAAAAGTATACTAAAATGTCATCATTGGCTTCAACAGCAGGGTTGAGGTGTATAGCATCAGTTTTAGTAAAAATGTATTTATATAAATTACAGATATTTATAGATACTACATTTTATAGAACTATTTGGGCTGGTACTGCCATAGTCTTTATGGTGACTTTTTGTAATGTCCCTTTCCTGGTCACTTTTGGTCTTACATTTCCCCCATCCATTGCAACTATAGTCAGTGATCCTTGTCTAATGTCAGTGTGATGTAGACATCTCCCATTTTGAAACTCTTGAAGGGCTCCCTACTGCCCAGAGGGGCAGGTTCAGGCTCTTCAGCATCACATGTAAGGCCTCTCTACCTACCAGCTCCAGCTGGGGTTTTTCTGTCTTCCCTCCTTTAATGTGCTAGAACCTCTCCTTCTGCCTGGAGATACACACGCCTCTTGAGATGGCCAGTTTCCCACCTACCTACCCTAAAGGTCTAAGCTGCAACCCACTGCCCCAGGGGCCGTCCTGACTGATAACCCTGAGTTATATCACCCCCGCCTCCCCACGGTGTGGCCTGTTTGTCTTGTCCTCTATTCTGTGCGGTCCTTGAGCCCCAGGAAACTATACTTTGTTTCGTCTACCGTATATGTCTCTAGCATCTAGTAAAGTGACCTCCTTTAATATTTTTCAAAATAACTGTGACAGTTGCCAGGTCCTCCAGATGCACCGTCCCAGTGGTCCTGTCCATGCCTGCCCCACCTTCACCCTCATTGGGGTCCTTATTTTGGTTTCCATATTTTTTTTTTTTAAAGATTTTATTTATTTATTTGTCAGAGAGAGAGAGGGATAGAGAGCGAGCACAGGCAGACAGAGTGGCAGGCAGAGGCAGGCAGAGGCTGAGGAAGAAGCAGGCTCCCTGCTGAGCAAGGAGCCCGATGTGGGACTCGATCCCAGGACGCTGGGATCATGACCCGAGCCGAAGGCAGCTGCTCAACCAACTGAGCCACCCAGGCGTCCCGGTTTCCATATTTTTAATGAATCTCTTCTTGTACCTTTTTTTATCCCTCGCTTCCTCTTTCTAATTAAATATCGATACTCATTTTGGGTAACATGGAAAATTATTCTCATTTGCACGAGTGGATTTTAAGTAATTTTCCAAGATGCGATGTTTCATCTTAACCTTGGTATTACTGCCATCTCTCATTTAAAACGTCTTTTGAAAAGTCTGCACTGTTGTTGCTGGCAGGACCGCACTCATCCACCCGCTGTGCTATGCCCCATCAGTATTGCTTTCAAGCCACTTGTATCAAAAAAGAAGCTTCAAGAGGAATTCAAAGGGTTGAAGTTAAAAGGTGTCTGTATATTTCTTTTGTTATACAGGAGTTGTAGATCTTATGGCTCTGACAGTGAAAGTGACCGAAGTTACTCTCATCACCGGAGCCCCAGTGAAAGCAGCACATATAGTTGAAAATGTCCCCTTTTTTGATACAAATTACATCTTGTTTGTAAATATCTGGTAACTTAAAAGTTTAAGAAACTTAATGGCAGTCTGTTGTTCTATTTCAATATTAGAGATAAGTTTCAAAAATAGGCACTTCTTAATTGCTATTGTCCATTTACATGTGCACAGAATTTAAAATACAGATATGTCTCCTAAAAATATTTTTATGCCACATTTTACAGTAGCCAACTATGGAAATGAATTTCATTTTCTTGAATCAAGAAGTCATGAAATTTAAGTATAATTTGCAATATTATTTTAGATTGTTTCTTTCCATCTCACGTATTCCTTAGAATACAGATTCTTTTTGCCCGTTTTTCAGGTTTTAGCCTATATGCTGCCAAGCACAGAACTGTGAAGAACTGTTAAAGGTGGCCAAATATTTATATACCACTTACACCGTCTTATACATATGTGCTCTTAAAAACAAACCACCCAGAATTGTTACTGATGGTAGCCAGGAGTCTGAGGCAGTGGCTCTGGAGTTCTTAATTCCTTCCTTTCTTCCTTGGTTGTTCTCAGAGGATCAGGAACGTGGTCATCGTACAGCCCACCGTCTGTCTGTACTACTCCTGCCTGGTGGGTGAGGTTAGGAAGAATAAATCAGCCTTAACTACAAATACCTGGACTGTGTCTAAGGCCCTAACGTTTTATGTGCTTTGTAATACATACTCTCAGAAGTTTAGATTGTAAAGAACAATTCTGTTCCAGTTCCTGTTTTGGTGCTCGGTACCTTTTGGTGCCTCTTCAAGTATACGTCACGTTAGAATCTCAGAGGAGAGAGAAGTGATTTTTTTTTTTTTTTTTTTTTTAATTCGCTGGTAACCAGGCATGGTTCCTTCTTCTGAGCTGTATTCACTTTAAATATCTGGAGGGTCTCTCTTAAGCTCCGGTGTGGCCTAGGGTCCCCTGGAGCAGGCAGGATTGGCACATGGTGTCGTGTGGCCCCTCGGGGCTGTTGCACACAACTGGCACGCGTGCCTCTGGAAGAGCAGATTGACGAGTAGACTTCTAAGTACCACCAGAACCTCATTGCCACCATCCTGGAGACATTTTGGGGGGCTTTTAAGTCTTTTAAGTAAGAGGGATCTGCCCCAACAGCAGCTGAACTGTTCTAAGCACCAGCATGTTTTTCCTCTTTCTACTGTGACCCACTCTGACTCAGTGATGCTCGCAAGACATGAGTAAGTCCGGGACAACAGGGGAAGAGGGGTACAGGACTGCACAGACGACAACCTTTTCAGCTTTGGGTGGTTCCTCCAACAGTGATTTGACCTGTAAAAACTGGTTGTGTGTGTGTGTGTGTGTGTGTGTGTGTGTTTAATCTTTTGAGTTTTTCCCCCAAGTGTACTTAATCACCTTAGTGCCAGTTTAAGCCAGTTATGCAGAAGAAATTCATACTGGATGTTTGATGTGGAATTCTGCACACCCTACCCAGGCCTTGCTTGGGGTACTTGAGAAGTGGGAAAGAGCCCTCAGTTGGAGGGATCTGACAGCCCTTGATGGGTGGAGGGGTGACCTTGGATATTTTAAAACCATCACCCATAAAAGGTTCATAAACAGGGTTAAATGGTCAGCTGTTCGCCAGGTTGATAGACAAGAATACATTAGGAAAAAAGGACCCAAGTCAACTAGACCTACTTCCTAGTGAATGCAGAACAATACGTGATTCATGTGAAGGGTTTTCCAAAAGTTGCCTGTAATACTCCGTGGGGAAAAAAAAAAAAAACTACATTCAGAACTCAAACAGAAATTGCCAAATCTAACTAGGTTAAGAAAAGTTACCCTTGGACAATACTGGTTTTCTCTTGCCATGTAACAAATTACCCCATGCTTAGCAGCTTAGAACAACACCCATTTCTTAGCTCACAGTTCTGTAGCTTGTGAGTCTGGCACAGTATGGCTGGATTCTCTGCTCAGGGTCTCTCTCACGAGGCTGAGATCAAGCGTCAGCAGGGCAGCATTCCTTTATGGAGACTTGGGAAGAATCTACTCCCAAGTTCATTTGGTTTCTTGTTGGTTGTCAGCCAGAGGCTTCTCCCTCATCTCCTGAAGGCTGCTCGCACTCTTCTTGACCGTTCCCCTCCATCTTCAAACCCTCAGTGGCCCATTATACTTCCCATTCCTCTGGCTTCCTCATCTTTTTTAAGGTTCATGTGATTAGATCAAACCCACTCATCAGGTCTCCCTATTTTCATGTCAGCTCTGCCATAGAACACAGCATAATCACAGGAGTGGCTGCATAGGTGCAGGGTCCTGAGATGGGGGTGGAAGCGGGGGTGCGGGTGGGGGCAGGCTGTTCTAGAACCCCACCTAACCCAGACAATAACTGCCCACTGTGGGGAAGTTTCATCCCAAAAAGGTGGGCCCTAGAAGCCTCAATTGTTTCCTTCATGGAAAAGAACAGCCCTCAGCTGCCGCATTCAATTGTGTGTTTACTGAATGAACTACAAAAATAGCTTTTCTGCCTAGAGGGGATTGTTCTGTATTTTAAGTTATTTTTTAATAAAATTTAATTATGTTGTGTATTGTGCTTCTTAATAGAAAATGTATTATTGGACTGTTTTTGTAATGTCTTGTTTACTGCAAATGAAACATGATATAGCTGGTATTGTTCAAAACCTGTAGAAAACACTTTTGTACATATCGGCAATGTCTAATTTGTATACACTTCATTTAAATGTTCCTAAAACTTGACAGGGGGACCTTGTAGAAATTAAAATATATACTTAGTCTAAATCTGTGCCTTTTTCATCTCTCTTTTACTCATCCAGACTTCAGATCTCTCTAAGTGGAAAAGGAACCGTGGGGTCTCTTTGCTGACCCAGCCAGTAGAGAGACTTCATCTCTGCAGCTCATTTCCATCCTATGGCTGAGTGTTCTTGGTGGGGCATGAGGTGGAGCTGGAGAGAACCTCAGGCAGAGATGGGGATGTTCAGTACCCAGAGAAGCGTTGATGGTGCTTGGTCTCGCTTCCCCTGCAAACTCCACATTTCCCCCCGGCTTTGTGGTCATTCAGCTGAGGTGACCTGCCTACAGATGCCTTTGCTGAGGAGGGACGGGTCCCATCTCATCTGGGAGCTGCTGCCTCAGGATAGCACACTTAGCTGTCCGCACCCCGGACAGCCTCCGCCTTCCCTCCCTGACAGCGGTTCGCTGGGCACACGGCACTCACTCCTTGAGAAAGCATTCATGGTGATATTTTTAGTGTCCACAGGAGAATTTGCAGGGCAAGTACAATTAACTTTTTTCTCCTCAGAACTCAGAGGAATATGTATTTTCTTAGTGAATACAACATAACCTGTCACAGACTTGCAGAGATTCAATTTTCAGAATTAACGGTAGACGCCCAAGTCAGAATCCCTGACAATAGTCAAATCTAGATGCACTAAAATTTAAAGAAAATTTCAGTTTTTTTGCTGTAGGGGAGTCCCCAAGTGAGGTTCCTTTTTAGTGAGCTCCGGCATTCTGTTCACACTCTGATTCTGTTCATGTTATCGTTCTGATAATGATCGCTTTGATCAGCTGGGCGGTGCTGGAGGGAAATGTGTCAAGGACTTTGGTCTGGCTGTTCTGAAGTAGCTGGGCATTAAATAAGAGGTAAGAGAATTCAAGAAATATGCCCCTATCACAAGTGACCCTGAACACTGGCTTGGCATCACTGTTGGGGAGGGAAGGGAAGCTGTAGTTGGTGCAGAGAAACTTGCTGAGCTAGTGATGCAAATTAGCTGGCCAGGTGAGGCTTGGAAGCCACGCCTCACAGGCCTACCTCACTCGATAAGAGCCAGGACTCAAGAGAGAGGGTTTCTAGAAAGAAGTCCCAGGAGAGACTTGTGAGAGAATGAGTTGGAACGCAAGCTGAGAGGAATCCTGGGCCGGAAGAAGTCTTTGGGTGCGGGGTAGGGGTTGGGGGTGGGGGGGGGTGGGCACACTGCCAGGACACAAAGGAGGCAGAAGGCTCTACTGGTCTGTTTAGAGGTTTTGGTAGAGGCAGTGCTTCCTTGCCCCTTTCCCCTCCCCCTGTAAATCACCCGGCCACCATGAGCTGTGCCAGTCTTGAGGCCAAGTACTTCTGCCTCGTGGAGACCCTGGGCCCACCATTCATAGCTCTACAGGCTAGCCTGAACACTGTTGGGTCTCCTCAACTGGCCTAGAGCCCCAAGGAAATCAGTAAAAAAGGAGTGACCCCGGGGCTACAGCAGAGACACCTACATTCCGCCTCTGGAGTCCTGACCCTGAGCCTCTGACAGCTCTGTGTACGAAGAGGACTTGGACTGCCCATTGCTTGGCTCACAAGCCCACAAGCCCTGAAGGAGCGTGTGCACAACTGGCGCAGCTGGACGTGGAAATCGGTGGTGCCCGTCCCTTACCAGGCTTGTCTGGTGAGGAGCTGGCCTACAGGGGGTTACCCAGGTCCTCCTGCAACCAGCATCTCTACCAGCAGGCCAGGTTCCCAGAGAAGGGGGCTGAGAAGGACCCCACTAATCTCAGTGCCTCTGGCCTAATTTGATTTTATTTTGAATTAAGACCTCTCTGGCAACTATTCTACAGTACAGTCCTTAAGGGATTTGAGCCAGGCCCACACTGCCTGGGTTCAAGTTCTACTCTCAATTCCTAATTGAGTAACTAGATAACTTGCTTGACCTTTATAATTCAGCTCCTCAAATGAAAATCTGGGATACCAAGCCTCCTCCTTAGAAGTAGTGAGAATTAAATGCTCAGAACCAAGGATACATCAAAGGTCCAGGGACGCTGGCCCCTGGGATTGCCTCTAGGAGGAGGGTAGGAGCCCACAGGTTTCATGTGGAGGGCCAGGCTCAATCACTACTGAAACGCCTAGGGTCCCTTGAACCAAAAGGGTGGGAGAGGATCCTAGAAGCTTCTGGGGAGGCCTCGAATGTGAATGCCAAGGCATGATGTTTACACAGCAGGAGGGAACTGGGCAACCTGCTGGTTTGAATTAGGCCCCCACCCCCCCAGCAGCTGTAGCCTATTAGTGTGGTGCTCAGTGGTGGCAGAACACAGGAGCAACACCCCCAGCTCCACACCCAGAGCTCCATGCTCTCCAACCCTGAAGGGACCTGAGTAAGCCCCTAGCCGGTAGCTCGAACCCTACCATCCCACTGACTTAATGCTGTGTTGTCCCCTTCTGTTCCCGGACACTGTCCACTCTACTGTCCTATCGCAGCTACAGCAGCTATACAGCCTCCTGCCCGCCTGAGGAGGATGAGTCCTCGGCACACATGCGTGTACACACACACACACACTCACCCACCCATCCCACCCTGGGCTGTTTATTCTTTCTAGGCTCAGTAGGGGAGAGTCTGGTGTCCCCAGGCAAGCCTGGGAACTGCCCTAGCACAGTTTGGGTCTGTTTCTCCTCGACATGGGACAGAAACCAGGCTAGATGCTTCGGGAAGTTATGAGGACACCCATGGGCTGACCTCTCAAGGCAGGGGCATGGCTTTGCTGACCTTGCCAGCACCCAGCCCCAAGTGTCCAAAGGATCACCAGCTCCGCACCTGTCTCCACAAACTGGATTACCTTTGGGGCCTGCGATTCTGACCTGGGATCCTCCTTCCCAATAACCCAGTCCAGAAAGCCTGCCTTGACCAACATTGAAGTGAAGTGCCCAGGGCAAGGCCCTCTCCAAAGCCAAGAGCAATTTTGCCATCCCTATCCAGCCACTCACTCCCACCCGACAAGAACCTTGACTCTACCATATCAAATCGCCTCTAGCTGCCTGCAGATGGTATCCTGTCTCCGCTCTCCTGGCCTTTGCAGGTGCCGTTCTCTGCCTGGAGTACCCCTTTTCTCCCTCTGCTCTAGTTAATGTTAACTGTCAGTCCTCAACTCTGAGTGGCCCCATTTGAGCCCACCATACTGGGCTTTTCAAACAGCCCCTTCCTGCCTGGTTCATGGGACCCAAGTGCCAGCAGCCTCTCCCAGAACTGCCTCTGCCCTTGGGGCTCCCCTAGTAGATGGGCTAGAGACCAGAGAAGCAAGAGGGGAACAGCTGTGGTCTTCAGGGAGATAGACCCCTGTTCCCGCTCTTCTCACCCCAACCTCCAGCCCCTCCTTGGCTTGACTGCCGCAGCAAGGCCAATCCCAAAGAGGCCAGCAGCCCTACCTTGGTTACGTAACGCTGGCCACGCCCCCTTGCCAAGCCTTGGCTGGAAGTGGGCCCAGGAGTGTCCAGAGCAGTCCACACAGCCAGGCTCCTTCTAGCCCTCGGGGTAGGCCACTCTCTCCCAAACTCTCCTTTCCCCAGCTCCTGACACTGGTGCCCAGCTACGTGATTTGTCCTGCTCTGGGCCTCACTGTGTACAAGTAATGGGTACACAATCCTTCCCCTGTCACCTCCCAGCTCACTGCGGCTAGAACAGAGGACGAGGCAGAAAGCAGCACTGGGGGTGACAAGTTTGGTCAGGCATGCAGGCCACTCTGGCCTGGGTTCAGCCTGAGGCCTCCGGGAGCTGGACTGGCTGTCTGTGCACTTACCATGGCCACAGAAGTGAGGGATGTCTGCAGTGGCTCCTGGTGGGGGCATGTCCCCGGCTGTGCCCCCACTCTCCTCCCACGCCCTTACCCCCAGGGGCTCTCCCCATGCTCTATCTAGCTCTGTGTGTTCTTCCCCTTCATCTTGGCACTCTTTTGGTCACCCCCATCCGTGCCCCTGAGATGTCTTCTCCCTGGCCCTGGAGTCAGGAGGCCCTTGCCATGTTACAGGGCAGACCATCAGACTTTCTGATGGCGCCTGCCTGGGATCTTCACCTCTGTTCCATTTCCTCCCCTGGCACCCAGAACCAAGTGACTCTGAGCAGGCCCTAGAGTCCCTGCCCACTCAGGAGGAAGATGGCATCCCCAGGGGCCCCTGCTCCAGCCAGGCAGGGGCTGCTGTGTAAGCACACGGGCCCATGTGCCCAGAAGGGTGCGGGGACCATCGGGGTGAAGGCACTATCAGAGTGACCAGAGATAGGGCAGCTGCCAGTTTGGGGCGGGGTGGGGGGCACAGGAGGGCATTGCAATGATAACATGGGCCACACGAGAGGCCCACAGAGGCTCCCTCTCCACCCTGGTGGCTCAGCTACCACCTAGGCCCTGCCAGGCCAGCGCCCTGTGGTCCCCACCCTGCCGCCTGCTCAGGCTGGCAGCGTTCCTTTGCAGCCTCCTGCCAGCACAGCTTGCCCCCTGCCCCCACTGGTGTCCATGCCAGAGCAGCATTCCGCCGGCCGGGCAGCATCTCCCCAGCAGAGGCTGAGCGGGGAGGCTACTCAGCAGTGGTCGGGTCACATGGGGGAGGGGTGCAGTGGGGCCCCGGCCTCTGGCCTTCACTCCGCTCATCTTGCCTGGGCCCGCCACCTTCAGGGCTTGCTTGCTGCTGCTGTAGTCTGAGTTCTTGTATCTCCCGCCCTAGCGAGGGCGCGAGCAGCCAGAGGAGGCCACCAGGTAGGTATAGGTCAACCAGCAGAGAGCAAAATGAGCCCTGGGCTGTCCTGGGCTAGGGGTGGGGGGCCGGGCTAGCTGGAGATCCCAGACTCACCCTCAGGTCAAAGCGGCCCAGGCCAGAGGGTGGGGGTGGTGAGCGAGGCTAGGGTACGGGGGTTCGGTCTCTCAGCTTGGGGTCGCTCAAGGGAGCAGGTGGAAGGCTTTCGGCAGCTAGTTGGGGAGTGGGCGCGCCCAGCTTCCCGATTTCAGGGCCGCCTCCTACTCCGACCCCGCCTCTGTGGTGCAGCTGGAAGGCATCGAGATTAGACTCTGGGACGAACTTCCCGGCAGAAAGGGGGCTCGGCGCAGGAGAGTGAAGCCGGGGCCCATCGGTTGGGATGGGAGCAGTAAGACCTGGCTGGGGGCCCCGGCGGCCCGAGGCAGAGCAGGCTGCGGTGGAACCGCGCACACCACGCGTGTCCGCGCCCCCCGCCGGCACGCAGGGCGGCCTGGCCCTTTAAGCGTCCAGACGGCGGCCCCAGCTGACGCGCGGGCTCCAATCGGCGCCCCGCGCCCCCCGCCCGCCGCGCCCGAGGCTCTGGGGCCGCAGCTGCTCGGTTGCTGGACTCGCCGCGGCCCTGCGCCTCCGCCCGCCCGGCCGCGCCCCCGGGGGCCATGGTCGCGGGGCCCTGCGCGGGGGCGGCCCCCAGCGCGGCGCTTCATGGAGCGGCCCCGGCCTGGCCGCCGGGGGCAGCGCGATCCCGCGGGGCCCTGTGAGCCCCCAGCGCCACGGCACCATGGTACGCAAGGCCCTGCCTGTCCCCCCGCTTATCCGCCCACCTGCCCGCTCTGCCCTCCCGAGCGCACGGCCCGCCGGCTCCAGGTGGAGGAGTTGGAGGGATCTTCTCCCTCGTCGCGTCTCCCCGGCCCCTTCTCTCGGGTCCCCGCGGGCCAGGAATGCGGCTCTGTGGCGCGGCCCTCTGCGGGGAGGGGGTTAAATTCCTGGGGTGGGGGCCCGGGCGCGAGGGGCTGAGGTCTTACTCTGCACCCGCGGAGGGGGGCGCTTCTCTGAGCCTAGGACGGCGCCGCCCTCGGACTGGGTGATGGGGGGGGGAGGGGGGAGGTCGGATTCCCGCCTGGGCCTTGGGCCACGTGGGCGCTGGAGCCGCCCTGCCTGGGGATTTGGGGCGACTGGGCCAAGCGGGGTGTGTTGGGGCGGGACGTCCTCAGCTCCTGTCCAAACTACTGTGTGACCTTGGGGCAGTCCTCTGCCCTCTCTGGGCCTGTGTCCTGGGAAAGGAGTGGGGCCATGAGTGCAGAAGAGGCTGGCACAGACACCCCCTCTCCAAAAGGAGGCGCCTGGGAGTCATGAACCTATGCCCCCTTGCTCAGTGTGGGTGCCCCCCTCCCCACACCGGGCTGCCGGGCAGTAAGGATTGGCGTGGGCGTTTGGGAGGTGGTGCAGATGTCTGCCCAGGTTTCATCCCAGTGCCTCCAGGGAGGCACTGGGGCAGGCTAGGGAGCCTGTGGGGCTTCATGGCACAGAGACAGGGTACCCCTTCGAAGCAGAAGGCTCTGGCCCTGGGGAGCAGTCAAGGCAGGAGTCCCTGGCACCTGGCCTCTCCCCACCCCACCCCCGCCCCCAATGTCGCTTGCAAATAGAGTTTGAGGGCTTGACACCCCCTGGCAGTGGGAGCCCAAACCACTCCCCTGGTCTAGCATCTCAGGTCCTCCTGGGCTGGACTTGAGGGTGGGGTGTATGGCTGCAGCTGGCCCCCATGATAGGGAGGCATGTGTGCAGTTTCAGGGAACTGGCCCATCTGGCTGGGATGGGGGGGCAGTGCAGCTGGTGGGCCTTGTATGGGAGCTGCCAGGCGGGGTTGCGGGGGGACGATGAGCCCTGCTGAGGTAGTTGATGGGTTATGGACTCCCAGCAGCATGGGTGTGCCATCAAGGAAGTCCAGTCAGGGTGCCTGGTGGAGACTCTTGGGCCCCTCCAGGGTGCAGAGTGGCACTGGCTTGGGGCTTTCTGGCATGGGAACAGAGTCTTTGGGGCACCCATTATTATCTGAGCTAACCCCTCCTTCCCTGCTGAGATCAGGGGGCCCTGGCACCAGATCTGCGCACAGAAATGTCAGGCACTGCCTTTTTTTTTTTTCCCCAGTGCCAGGTAGGCACTGGGGGGCATTCTTTGATGGGAGACCAGAGAGGGCTGGGGGCCCTGTGGCCTAGGATGTGCTCCCCTCAACAGACCTGGCTTGAACGGGCCTTTATCCAAGCCACTTCTGCCCCTGTCTGGCCCCTGGTGGCCCTTAGGGGCCCCGTCACAGCCCAGGTTGCACGCTGCCCTCTCATGGACCTGCAGGTGGTGGGGGTAATGGCGGGGTCCCGGCAAGCACAGCTGGTCCTCTGAGTCAGAGGTTCCCCAGATGCCTCTTCCTGCTTTTTCAGGCATCAAATGCCAAGAAATCCATCCATGGGGAGGGGTGTCCAGTCCTGCCCAGCAGGGAAGGGCTGGCCTTAAGCAGAGCTGGGAGTCTAAGAGCTCTGCCACTGCGCACTGTGCGACCCTCCCCATCTGTTCTGAGCCTCGGTTTCCCCATCTGTGCAATAGAGTTTGGTCCCAGAAGATGAATCATAATGAGTCAGAGGAGGGAGGTGGGAGGGACTTGGCACCATGTCCCCATTAGATTGGTCCGGCCTGGACAGGCCGGCAGTCCTGAGACAGAGGGGGCAGATGGGTGGCTTTTTGGCCGAGGGGAAGGAGGCGTAGGAGAACTCAAGGGAGGTAGCGTCCATGGTCAAGAGTGGCCAGACGGGGATTGGAGAGCATCGGGTGAGTGCTGCTGGGCGTGGCTGGGTGTGCAGTGGTGGGGTGGGGGGCCAGGAACAGATCTGGAAGCAGGTTGCCCCTGAGGTTCTTTGAGGTTCATCCTGAGACCCCAGGCTGATTCTCATTCAGGCGACTGAGAAGGTGAACCCAGATATCACCTCCCCCCTCCCAGCCCAGTCTGGGCCCACCACTGCTGCCCCACCAGTGGAAGGACTAGCATGGAGGGTTGGGGTGGGC
Organism: Enhydra lutris kenyoni; assembly: GCF_002288905.1. Classification (NCBI taxonomy): domain Eukaryota; kingdom Metazoa; phylum Chordata; class Mammalia; order Carnivora; family Mustelidae; genus Enhydra; species Enhydra lutris. Next base: position 15,302,286 of record NW_019154150.1, read on the forward strand.
TGTGGATGGATGGGCTTGCAGGGAAGGTGCTTGGGGGAGAAAACCTGATGGCTCTGTGGCAGTGAGGCAAGGTACTCCTCACATATAGGAGGCTCTGACCCAGCTCGACAGGGCCTAAGGATGGCCAGAAACTGGACCATGCAGGCTTAGTCCACCCAGGCAAGTGATCCATAGATGGTAACTGAAAAACTGCCCTGGACCCGGGCAAGGGAGTGGGCAGCCTGCTTCTCAGTGCTGGCCATCTTTTGGGAAAGCTGCTGTGGAGTATCCAGGAATGATTAATCCAGCCCTTATTCTGGACAATTCACAGGGGCTGGTTGTGGCTCAGGAGCCTGATAATCTGACCCATCAGACTTTGAGGGCCTCTCTGGGGCTCCAAAGTCCCCAGGTAGCGCAGCTTCCAAGATGGGGCCATCTCTGAGCCTCTGTGCCTGGACCACACCTGACCTGGGCTCTGGGGTCCTAGAGGGAAGAGGGTCTAGGGCAGGCCTTGGGGGCCTCCTGTCTCTAAGCCTGGTGGACAGAAAACACAGCAGTGTCCTTCTACCTCCACAGAACCCCTGTGTGAGGGGGAAATGCCGGCAGCCAGGCCTGAGGCCCTGGGCAGCAGCCTGGCCCAGTAAGGAAGGGCTGCCTAGATCCCACCGGCCTCCTCCAGCAGGGCAGGAAGACCAAGGTCTGGGCCTGGATTTCTTCCCAAGAATTTCTATCCCTGCAAAGACTTAGGCCCAGGCCTTAAGGCCCACTGCCGGTGAGGTGAGGGGTTCCTAGGTACTATCCCTGGGGCACAGTAGCAGCCAGAGGCCAAGCAGTGAGCCAGTGAGCCTTTCATTCTGGAGGGACCTGGGGTCGGGCAGGCGTGGCTTTATTTGTGCGTGCGAGGGAGAGAATCCGCAGAGCTCAGGAACTGCTGAAGGAATGCTTGCTTCTGGGGTGGACCCCTTGCCCCAGTTTGCCCGGACTGGCCCAGTGTTAGCATGGAAAGCCCCTAAGTCCCATGCACTCTGGGATGCCAGTGACCCTCGTCCCTGTTCCTTCCTCTTCCCTTCTCTTTCCCTTCCCTGCCCAGGAGGACTTCCTGTCTCACAGGGAAGAGCTGGACGCCCAGAAAAGTTAACCAACTCACTCAGGAGCTGCCGGTCGTGATTGGAATCTGAGTTCTGAGGGGCAGCTGGCTTGGGCCCGAGCCCTGGCTCCCCGCGTCCTGGCCAGAGCTTCGGGTCCTTTTCTAGAACACGGAGACTGGAGTGTCAGGCAGGCTGCCTCCTGCACAGTGGGCGCTGCCCGGGTTGCTGGCCTTGACCTGACCTGTGCCCTCTGCTCCCCCCCTCCGCCCCTCGCAGTTGCTGGTTGAGAAGACGACAGACTCACCGGCGGCCGAGTTCTCGCTGGTGGAGGACGTGGCCCTGCACTTTGCCTGCTTGATGGGCCGCCTGAACGAGCAGCGCCTCTTCCAGCCTGACCTCTGCGACGTGGACCTGGTGCTGGTCCCCCAGCGCAGCGTCTTCCCAGCACACAAGGGCGTGCTGGCTGCCTACAGCCAGTTCTTCCACTCGCTCTTCACCCAGAACAAGCAGCTGCAGCGCGTGGAGCTGTCCCTGGAGGCGCTGGCCCCCGGTGGCCTACAGCAGATCCTCAACTTCATCTACACGTCCAAGCTGCTGGTCAACGCGGCCAACGTGCACGAGGTGCTCAGCGCCGCCTCGTTGCTGCAGATGGCCGACATCGCCGCGTCCTGCCAGGAGCTGCTGGACGCCCGCTCCCTGGGCCCCCCGGGCCCCAGCGCCGTGGCCCTGGCCCCGCCGGCCACCGGGGGCTGCACCCCGGCCGCACCCCCCTACTACTGCGACATCAAGCAGGAGGCAGACGCCCCGGGCCTGCCCAAGATCTATGCCCGTGAGGGCCCTGACCCCTACTCCGTGCGTGTCGAGGACGGGGCCGGGACTGCGGGGGGCCCAGTGCCGGCCGCCATCGGGCCTGCTCAGCCCTTCTTCAAGGAGGAGAAGGAGGGTGGTGCCGAGGAGGCCAGTGGGCCCCCGGGCAGCCTCTGCAAGCTGGAGGGTGGGGAGGGGCTGGAGGAAGAGCTTGGGGGTTCCGGCACCTACAGCCGCCGGGAGCAGTCCCAGATCATCGTGGAGGTGAACCTCAACAACCAGACTCTGCACGTGTCTACGGGGCCTGAGGGCAAGCCAGGCTCCACCACAGGCCCGGCCACCATGGTGCTGGGCCGGGAGGACGGGCTGCAGAGACACTCAGAGGACGAGGAGGAGGAAGAGGAGGAGGAGGAGGAGGAAGAGGAGGAGGAAGAGGAGGGTGGCGGCAGTGGAGGGGAGGAAGAGGAAGAGGAGGAAGAGGAGGGTGGCAGTCAGGGAGAGGAGGAAGAAGAGGAGGAGGAAGGGCACAGTGAGCCAGAGGAGGAAGAGGAGGAGGAAGAGGAAGGGCACAGTGAGCAGGATCAAGAGAGCTCAGAGGAGGAGGAAGAGGAGGAAGAAGGGGGGGAGGCGGGGAGCAGGCAGGGGCCAGCGGGGCGGCGGGGCAGCAGGGCAGAGCCCCCTCCCCACAGCCGCATGGCCACGAGGTCTCGAGAGAACGCCCGACGCCGAGGCCCCCCTGAGCCTGAGGAGGCCAGGCCTCGGGGTGGGAAGAGGCCCAAGCCTGCTCCAGGGGGAGCCCCTGCAGCGGCCCGAGGGCCACAGGCCACTGACGGGCTGGGGGCCAAGGTGAAGCTGGAAGAGAAGCAGCACCACCCGTGTCAGAAGTGCCCTCGAGTCTTCAACAACCGCTGGTACCTGGAGAAGCACATGAACGTGACCCACAGCCGCATGCAGATCTGTGACCAGTGTGGCAAGCGCTTCCTGCTGGAGAGCGAGCTGCTACTGCACCGGCAGACAGACTGTGAGCGCAACATCCAGGTGGGCCTGGGGGGCTCCTCCTAGGGCGGGTGGGGCAGGGCTGGGCTGGAGGGCCGAAGGCTGGCCCCCCAGGGTCCTGCTACCTGCCGTGCCCAGACACACTTACCCCTGGCCCATGGGGCCAACCCGGGCCCAGGGTGGTGAGCACTCAGAGGAGAACACCAAGGAGGGCTTCCTGGAGGAGGCAGCTAGACCTGGGCTTTGGCACATGGAGACATGTGCAGATGGGACAGGAACAAACAGTACTCTTGGCCAGAGGGGCAGAGGGGAGGATGAGAGGAGGGAGTTGTCTGAGTACTTGAGGCTGATAGATAGCCAGCTCTGAGGAGGGGTGAGCCTGTGTTTTAGTAAATACTAAGGCTGCTGGAAGGCCATCAGGGCCACCACGCATAGTTTCTCAGGCAGGGCTCCGCACAGAAGCCCAGACAAGGAGGGGCAGGGTTTGCCCGGAGGGGGCGCCATTTCCACTTGCACAGAGGCTGAATAGAGCAAGGGGGTGGCCCCGAGGAGAAAGCCCCTGCTGTCAGCTCTTTGGAGATGCCAGCTGGCCTGGGCTTGGGAAGAGGGATTGGATGAGAAATTTGGGAAAAGCAGGGGCTGCCGGGGCCAAGCAGGGGGGCTGGGCTGGCTGCCAGGCCTCGTCGGCCTGAGTGTGTGCCAGCTCTGCCTCCCAGGGTGCAGGCAGCACAGGGCCTGCCAGGCTGCTTTTTATCCCTTCTGGCCACGAGGGGGTTGTGGGGGCAGCAGGTAGGCGAGTGCTAATTGCTTGAGCTAATTGCTAATTGCAGTGCCCTGTGGAGAAAGTGTTACCTGGAGGGTTACCTGGTCTCCTGCCCCACCCTCCTGCACCTGTTCCCACTTGCCTGCCCGCTGGGCTGCCCTTTGTCTCTCCACTGCACACACCCGAACCTTCCTTTCGGAGGGGAAAGCTGCATGTACCTCTTCTGACCTGGGCACCTTGACCCGAGTCCAGTTCTGCCCCAGTTCTGACCTGCTCCAACCCTCTGGAAGTGTCTCCTGTGGGGATGGGGAGGACAAGAGGAGGAGGGGAGCATGGCCCCTGGGGTTCCCACTACCATCCCATTTCCTCATGGGACCCGGGACCCCTGCAGCTTCCCACCCCAGCCAGCACTTTGGCACCTCTCTCCTTCGGGATCTCCAGGGTGTTGGGGCATAGGTCCTGGCAGGGAAGAGGCCAGACGTGTGATCTGAGAAGGGCTTCTCCATGCACTGTATCCAACCTCCTCACACACCGTGGCCCTTCGGCCAGTTATGTGTTTCCCCTCGGTAGACAGGTGCCTTGTTGAAATGAGCACGGAGTCAGGGCTTCCTGTATAGGGGGTCCCTGACCCGAGTCCAATTCAAGGGTAAGGAAGGGCCCCAAGCCGCAGCTCAGGGTAGGTGGGCATCTTTTTAGGGAGTTACTATCCCCAACTCCCAGAATGTCAGATTTGGCGGGCTGCTGGACATCGAGGGCTCTCCCTCCAGCACAGTCCACGTGCAGAAACTGAGGTCCAGAGAAGGGCAGATTGTCCCCGGGCACACAGTCCTGACGAAGGACCCAGGGCCTAACATCCTCTCCCTTTGCAGTGTGTGACGTGTGGCAAAGCTTTTAAAAAGCTCTGGTCTCTCCACGAGCACAACAAGATCGTGCATGGCTATGCAGAGAAGAAGTTCTCATGTGAGATCTGCGAGAAGAAGTTCTACACCATGGCCCATGTGCGCAAGCACATGGTTGGTAAGTCTGGCCCCAGGAGGGAATGGGGTCTGGGGTCAGAGCTGGGCCAGCTGCTGGTTGTGCTGGGAAGGACTTCTCATCCCAGGGCAGCGTGAAGGTGTGAGGAGGCCCCTCTCAACTGGGAAGCCTGGGAAAATTTGTTGCAGTGGCAGGTGTGACCTGGATAGGCTCAGAGGTCGGGGCTACCATGTACGGTTGGGCAAGTTGGACACTGAGCAAGCGTTCCTGGACAAGATGGAAGGGGGTGCCCAGAATCCAGATGGCACACTGCTAACCAGACTATGCATCTTAGCATGGGGTTTTGGCCACCAGGGAAAGAAATACCTTTTCCTAAATTACACTGAATGCCATATGGGCTGACACAGGCCCTGTCTCAGTTTGATGACAACTGTACCTCTCATTTTTTTCTCACTTTATGGCCCTTATAGGCCTTCAGGCTCCTCTGAATGAGGAGGCCCCCACAAATGTGTGCTGAGCTCCTCCTCTGTCTTGGGATGGCTGTCCCTCCCCTCTAGGAGGGCCTGACTGGCAGTCTGGTGTTCGAGTGGCCCTCCTTTCTTTGCCAGCTTCGGGTCTGGGGCTCAAGAGAGGTGTGGCCCCGGGCCAGGTCTTACCCCTTTCTCTAGCCTCCTGGGAGCTGGGACCCTGGGGTGGAGGTCCAGGCCAGGAGCATGTTGCATAGCCCAGGACTGGTGGTCTTCCTGGGCTCAGCTTCCCCAGCCTCTGAGCTGTAAGGGGAACTCTCTGGACCCAGTCACTTCCTTGAAGAGTTTGTTTGTCTTCATCTGTCCGTGGTTTGGGGGGGAACACAGCCATTCCCTCTGGACTACCCAGTGTCATCCCCTGTAAAGCCCACCTTTGAGGTTCAGTACCACTCCTGGCCTCTCTCCGTAGAAGGACACTCTGAGGCGCACAGAGGCAGTGCAGAGAGCCAGTGGCGGGGCCAGGGTCTGAGCCGAAGCCAGTACTGCTTGGGGTCCTTGCCCCAAAGTCAGCCCCAGGTGCTAGACCAAGGCTCTGAGGCAGACCATGAAGCAGAGGGGCCTCCCAGGAGGCCCAGTAAGGGAGGTGGCCAGGCAGGGATCCCCTAGGAGCGGCCGTGGAGGTCGCTCTGAGACATAATGGCCTGCCCCACAGCCCACACCAAGGACATGCCCTTCACCTGCGAGACCTGTGGGAAGTCCTTCAAACGAAGCATGTCTCTCAAAGTGCACTCACTGCAGCACTCTGGGGAGAAACCCTTCCGGTGCGAGGTGAGTCCCTTTCTCTGCCTGCCCCAAGGGCTACCCTGGACCCGCAGGGGTCAGGAGCAGCAGCTGTTTCACAACCAGGGAGTTGGGGGCAGTGGAGTCCAGGATTCAGAAAGAGGGGTGGCCCCCGGGTGTCTGTGGCCCCCACCTCCCACAGCGTTCTGACCCCACCGCTGCCCACTTGCCCCCCTCCCACCCTCAGCCGCCCCTCCCTGACCCAACCCCCACACAGTCAAGGTGAGCCCTGCCCATGGTCTGCCACCAGGCAGGGGACAGACTGTCTGGAGAGGTCCAGAGAGGCACATCTCAGGCAGAGCAGCAGGCTGCAGGGTAGGGGGGGGGGGGGGGGGGGGGGGGGGGGTACGGTGTTCCGACAAGGAGCAAGGATGGGGGGCCTTGGCCTTATCTAGGACGACTCCCTCCATTCTGTGGCCTTTTCCCACTTCCTGCCTTCCCTCCGGGCCTGGGCCCTGGCCGCCCTTAACCCCTTCTCTGCCCCTGCGCCCCTGCCCCAGGAGCCCCTCTCGGTGTGTGTCCACCCTGGGCCCCTAAGTCCCCGCAGCTGCTCCCCACCTTGCTGCTCTCAACCTTGCGCCTGGGCCTCACCCTCCCCCCACCCGCAGAACTGCAACGAGCGCTTCCAGTACAAGTACCAGCTGCGCTCCCACATGAGCATCCACATCGGCCACAAGCAGTTCATGTGCCAGTGGTGCGGCAAGGACTTCAACATGAAGCAGTACTTCGATGAGCACATGAAGACCCACACAGGTACGCGCACCTCCCAACGGCGGGGTGGGGGCAGCGTGCAAGGCTGCAGGGGGGGCCCCCCCCCCCCCCCCCCCCCCCCGCGCTGCCCCAGGATGCCTGCCTGCGATGGCCCCAGCCGCGCCCCTTCTCCACTCCGGTCCTCCCTTCACCCTTCTCGGGGGCTCAGCGCCATCCTCTGCACCTCTCCCTGGGCAGGGAGGCCCCGCGGGTGCCGGGGTGCGCCGACTTCTCGGTGACGCCCCTCTGCCCGTGTCAACGTCCAGGGGAGAAGCCGTACATCTGTGAGATCTGTGGCAAGAGCTTCACCAGCCGCCCCAACATGAAGCGGCACCGGCGCACACACACTGGCGAGAAGCCGTACCCCTGCGACGTCTGCGGCCAGCGCTTCCGATTCTCCAACATGCTCAAGGCGCACAAGGAGAAATGCTTCCGCGTCAGTCACCCCCTGGCCGGCGACGGCCCCCCTTCCGGCCCCGGCCTGGCCCCGACCCAGCCTCCCGCGCACACGCTGCCCCTGCTCCCGGGGCTGCCCCAGACCCTGCCTCCCCCGCCCCACCTCCCGCCCCCACCTCCACTCTTCTCTACCACTGCCACTCCCGGCGGGAGGATGAGCGCCAACAACTGACTGCGGGAGCGCACACGCGGGGTCTGGAGCCCCGGGGCCGCCTCTGGGAGGGACCCCGGCCCGCCCCTCCTGCCTGGGATCGGACAGCGACACCGGCCACCCCCATCTCCAGACGTGGCTGGACCTGTGCCGCTTGAGGCCCCTGACCATGGGGGTGTGCAGGCTGGTGGCCCCCTGTGCGGGGTGGGGGGGATCCTCACTCCAAGTGCCCCCCCTTTCAGTGACTCCTTGAAGCCTTTGCCTTTTCTTTCTTTTTCTTTTTTTTTTTTTTTTTTGGAAGTGAAGGAAAAAGAAAAGAGCAACCTATTTGCAGCACACCCTCCAGGTGAGGGGGTTGCTGGAGGCCTGCAGGTACAGCAGGGAGGGAGAGCCTGGGAGCAGGTGTGACAGGTCACTCACCTGAGGCCTGAGCTGGAGGGCGTTGGCCAGGCAAGCCCAGGTCAGCTTCAGTGGCTCATCTCAGCTTCCCTTGTGCCCCCTAACTTGCTCCCTCATCCTGGAGGCTGTGGGGAAAAGTTGGGGTGTCAGCCTCCCTGGAAGGAGTAGTGGATCCCGTCTGAGGGCTGTGGACACTGAGGCAGGGCTTGAGTGTGGATACCCACGAGTGTGTTGTGGGCGGAGTGGCGAACTGTGAAGGCTGCAGACCCAACTTTGCACCGTGTGCAGTGGGGCAGGCAGGGGCTGGACCCCAGGCGTTTGCTCTCTCACTCACCACCCTGCTGGCAGGCACAGGGATCCCTGAGCTGTACCAGATGCCTCGAGGTCACTGAATCCAGGAGAGGACATATCCCCAGAAGCTGCTGGGCCATGGGGGGCTGGGGGCTCGGCCCCAGGTGGGCAGACGGGCTGGCTCCCGCAGCTCCAGATGCCGGGGACTGCAGTCCAAGAGTCCCTGCAACTGGGTGAACCCCAAGGGCAGGCCCTGAGAAGGAGGCCATGTTTGAAGGTTTCAAGGTGCTATCAGTGGGGCAGGGGGCAGGGCAGCTGTTCATAGCGCACCCGGGTCCTCACGAGCTGCCCTGGTTGTCTCTCCCACGCCAGAGGAGATGTTTGTGTCTGTCTCATCCCTGCTCTGAAGGCAGAGGCCTCATCTTCTTCCTGGGCCTGGCCACAACCCACTCCAGGCCGGTGTGCGGCCTCCCTGTCCTGTGCAGGGCCTCTGCACCATGGGCAGGGCGCCTGTAGCCCTGGTGATGAGAGGCACCTACACATTCAGGCCCCAGGGTGGGGGGTCAGGGTTTTGGGGGAGCCCCAGCCCGTGCCCAATGCTTGCCCCCATGAGGCCAGCACTAATAGGACATCCTTTTTTGTTGTCATTTAATGTCTTCATTCTTGCCTCACAAATGGGGAGGAAGGTTCCATAAGCTACATGTTTCCTAGTTAAGCTCTTTCCTTTTGTGTTTATACAGTTTTGTTTGTTATACTCTGCACCTTAAACCCCCACGACTACCCTCACACCACCACCTTCCCAAGCATGGCTGGAGTGGGAAGAGGCCTAAGCCCAAGGAGGACAGTGGCAGGGGGCGGGGTTGGGGGTGGGGGACTGGGCCCCATCAGCCCAAGGGCTGAGGGGGTCGGAACCCCTCTGACCTCCTTGTGAGGCCCATGGCGCTGGGTGGGGGCTGGGGACATTTTAATCATCAATAAACGAAGCACTTTATTCTGTACAGATGTGGGCAGGTCCAAGAAGCCCAAGTGATTTGAGGATTTATAATCCAAGCTACACACCCCCAGATTGTTCTCCGGATGCACAGGGGGGCAGTGCCCTGGCCTAGTTGCATTTGGGGCTGCAGCAGGAGTATTACAAGTCAGAGCCTCCAGATGTACCCTCAGAACAGCCCTGCTGTCCTTCGGAGAGAGAAGATGGGCCCCTCACTGAGAGAGGAAGCGTGCCTCCCTGTCTGGCTCCCAGTTCTGCAGCTCCCTTACCCCAAGGCTGGGGGTTCTAGACTCCCGCTGTACTATAGCTCCCTCTTCTGCACCCCTTGATCTCTGGGCTTCCATGACGTCCTCAGGGTCCCCCCACCCTCTCCGTTTCCTCCCTTTCCTTGCTATTTCTAACCTCTGGTCCCAGGGCCTGGCAGCTCTTCAGAACTGGCTCACATTTGCCCCAAGAAAGTTGATCTCCCCCGATTTGCTGTAGGTCAGGACCCCTGTGGGTTCCCCAACACCAGTCACTGACACCAGGGTCTCCCATGGGGACTGGTGGCCTTATCACCAGCTAGCCCCACTGCAGACTTAGTGAGGGAGCCTGAGGGGCTCTGGCCAGGCCGGGGCCCCATGAGGCCACACTTTGATAAGCAGAGGCTGGAGATGGGTATGGGGCAGAGGAGGAGACCTGGTATGGAAACCCTGTCCCATGACTTGGCTTCCCTGTTCTAATACACCTCTCCTCTGAGGGCAGGGGTCCAGGCGGCAGGCTGGGCTCTGGTCACAATGGTCATTGTAGCTGTGGGTGGGCACAGCCAAACCCTCTCCTGGGAGCCCCTGTCCCAGCGGTGACAGGAGCCCTGGTCCCTGGTGCTAAATGCTCTTTTCCCCTTGGGCCAGTGTGGGTGGGAGCTCCTTTCCAGCCAGATCACAAGGGTCTGAAGCAATAATGGAACCTCATCAGTGCCAGTGTGGGCAGGGGTTCTCGTTTTACCAGCTTTTACATTTCCTTTTTATTTTTAAAACAAATAAACGAGCACCTAGATGTGGGATTAAGGGGACCGGGGCCGCATACCCACTTTCCGGGGCTGGTGGCGGGGAAGTGGGGTCGGGACCATCACCTCCCGCTGGAGATATGCTGGGGGGTGGGAAACCCCTCAGTCCAGATGGACTTTCCAGCCCATTTGGCCAGAACTCCGGTCGGGAACCTGGGTCTGCTCCCTCCTCAGCTCCCCATGGGCTCCCTGGTCTTGGGCCAGCTGGGGGTGAGCAGAGAGATGAGGCGGGGCCTCAAACTGGGGCTAGAGCGCAGTCTCTGACCTTGCCATGTACGGCCACAGCACCCCTCGGCGGGGGGTCCGTGGTGGCAGAATGGCTGTGCCAGGTGTGTGGATGCTTGATGTCTGGGCCCCAAGGGCATGGGGGGATAGCAGGAGGGTGAGGACGAGAGTGAAGGGGAATAAAGTCAGTACAACTGTCCCTTGGCCCGGCCTCTTCTTTACATATTGCCTACCCTCTCCTCTGGCTGGAAAGACCTAGAGCACCTGCAGGCTTGCCATAGGCCTGGGCTTTAGGAACACCGAGAGTCAGGAGCTGAGGCAAGAACAGAGATGTGCCCCCAAGCCGATGTTTGGTCCTAAGCTGGATGCAGAAGGGGATTCTAGGAGGAGAGAGATTCTGGGGTTGCTGACGCTGAGGTCCCTGAAGGCAGCCCCGCAGGAGGCCAGAGCCCACAGGGAGCTCCAGGACAGCCCAGGCCACTCCTGCTCCTGAGCTCAGCAGTTGGCCGGCAAGGGCAGTTTGAAGCCCCTGCTATCAGAGATGCTGACGTGAGCACCAGGGAGACAAAAGCTCAGATGGAAGGCAGCTAGTGGCCTCCAAGGAGGGAGCAGACGGTCCTCTCTGGGGACCTCTAAGAATTAATTCCTTATGCAGGTGATCCATGGATCCTGGCTCTGTGCCAGGTGGAACTCTAGGTCCCCAGGACTGTGTGCTGAATGAGACCCCTGGCTTTGTGACCCTTGGCACAAGATGCACGTGGTGTCTGAGCAGGAGGGGCTGGGTAGATTCCTGAGCCAGAGACAAGATGCCGGTGCCCCCCATCCCGTGAGGCTGGAGATGGGTGTGGGGGAGCTGGTCCTGTCCCAGGACAGGTTTCCTGTTCTTGTACACCACCCCTCCGAGGAGAGGGGTCCAAAGAGCAGGTCCCAGAATCTGGGAGCCTTTCCACACAGCCCTACTTCTTTGGCCAAAAGGAATGGGCTCACTAAGTTTCAGTCACCCTGAAAACAAGGCTTGTGGGTAAACCTGAGGGCCTGGCTGCTCCCAGAGTCTCGGGATTCTGCTTCTGTGTTTCTGCTTTCCACCCGTCTTGCCACCATCTGCTTGCACGACGCTTCTCTGCACAGTCTCTTCCTTCAGTCCCACCCCATCCCACCCCAATCATTCTAATAACGTTCCCAACTTCCTACTCCAATGCTGCTCAGGCACGAGTCTCACTGGGCTGGGAGGAAAAGGCCACAGGGTGGTGGTGGGCACCATGGCTGGTGTCCCTGGAACACTCGTTCTCCCCCGGTTTTGCTCTCTGGGACCAAACAGCTTGTTAAAACCTCATGTCCTGGAGAACGGGCCCTGTATTTACACCTGAGTCCCAGGAAAGGTGGGGAAGGCGAGCATGTCTTCTACTTTGGGCAGGTAGTGCTCACAATCAGGAAAAGGTGGTCCAAAGTCATGGGGTGGCCACAAAGAGCCCCTCCCCCACCCCGAATCCTGGTTCTGGCTCCAGGCATTCTAAGAGAAACCACGGCACATGCCAGCGCTCTGGACACAGGTCTGGAGTATACTGCCTCCTATAGGAAGCTCCCAGCCTGGCAAGGCCAAGTCGCTGGGCAGGTTCCATAACGGATTCTTCTCTAGGTGATGTCCCTCTTCCATAGCATCAGTGGCTCCTGGGCGAAGGGTAAGACCAGTACATGCTGTGAGCCATGTGTGGCCCAATGCCACACAGCACTGTGTTGTGTAGAATCCCTGGGAAAATACTGATTTTTTACAATTAAAATTTTTCTTAGACATAGTTGAAAAAGTCAAATATTTCTGGAAGGCCTTTTTTCTCTTAAATAGAAGTTGCAGTGGCCTGTATACCCTCTTTTCCCACTCTAAGTAGGTAATTAGTTCCAATTCAATTGGTATTTTTCGTGTCGACTTTCATGCCAATGAAATCACGCCTTCACTCCTACTTCCTGATGGATTCAGTGTTAGGTATCATTTATTGATTTCTTTCTTCAACACTCCCAACACATTCCCA